>NC_059167.1:96414069-96722688 GCF_019923935.1 Bubalus bubalis
CCAGGGATTGAACCCGGGTCTCCTGCATCCCCTGCTTTGGCATCTCCTGCATTTCGTCTACTGTTCCGCCTGCCAGTGCAGGAGAGATAAAAGACACAGGTTCAATCCCTGGGTCAGGAAGATCCCCTGGATAAGGGAATGGCAACCCACTCTGGTATTCTTGCCTGGAGAATCCCATGGACAGAGGAACCTAGCAGGCTATGGTCCATAGGATTGCAAAGAATCGGACATGACTAAAGTGACTTAGCACAGCACAGCACATCCATACACACACACACACACACACACACACACACACACACTACTGTATGTCAAATAGATAGCTCATGGGAACCTGCTGTATAGCACAGGGGGCTCAATTTGGTGCTCTGTGGTGACCTAGAGGGTAGGATGGGAGGTGGTGGGAGGGAGGGGATGTATACGTACATATAACTGATTCACTTTGTTGTAGAGCAGAAAGTAACACAACATTGTAAAGCAATTTTTCTCCAATTAAAAACAAATTTAAAAATAAATGCAGGGCAAAGCAAACCCACCTGGGGTCAGTTCCAACCCGAGAGCCAGCCTCTGTCTGAGAGGTGGAGCGGCTCAGAGTCAGGGCTCCCCCGGCTCACTGTCCAGTGCTCTCTGCACACCACCCCCCCACTCCCCAGCCCCATCACAGGGACAGGCGGAGGCCTCTGAAGAGCAAGCAGAGGCAGAGGCCCTGCACCCACTCCTCTCAGTGGTTCTTGGTCTGTCCCCCGGCTCAGTCACAGGTCTGTCTGCCTCCCTCACACAGTGACTCCTCCAGGGTCAGGGGACAGAGCTCGGGGGCTGTAAAGAGCAGATGCTCATCACAGGGTCGCTGTTCTTGTACCTTGGAATGACCTGCTTTGGCCTCAGCCAGTTTCCATCTCAATTAGGCCCTCTATTTTCTTGCAGTTGCCCAAATCCTAGCTTGGGCATGTGGCTGGAAGGGATAACCTTGCCAAACACAGAAGGCTGATGACAAATCAGTTGTCTTCTTTCTTTGATCTAATTCCATCAGAGAGGTGTGTGTGTGTTTAAAGGATAATCTCAATACACGCACCCCAGTGTTCACAACACTAGTTACAATAGCCAAGAAATGGAAGCAACTTAAACATCCATAAACAGAGGAATAGATGAAGATGTGGTATATAGACAATGGAATACTGAAGTGAAGTGAAGTTGCTCAGTTGTGTCTGACTCTTTGCGACCCCATGGACTGTAGCCTGCCAGGCTCCTCTGGCAATCCATGGGATTTTCCAGGCAAGACTACTGGAGTGGGTTGCCATTTCCTTCTCCAGGGGATCTTCCCAACCCAGGGATCGAACCCAGGTCTCCCACATTGTAGGCAGATGCTTTTACCATCTGAGCCGCCAGGAAGTCTCAGTGCAATACTACTCAGCCATAAAAAATGAAGTACGGCTACTTGCAGCAACAAAGGTGGACCTATGATCTAGGTAGAGATAATCTAGGTAATCTAGGGATAATCTAGATTATTTAGGTATCTAGAGATTATCTAGACAATCTAGGTAGAGATTATCATACTAAGTGAAGTGAGTCAGGCAAAGAGAAATACCATATGGTATCACTTATGTATAGAATCTTAAAAAAATCATACAAATGAACTTACTTAGAAGACAGAAATAGACTTGCAGATATGGAAAACAAACTTATGGTTGTCAAAGGGGAAAGAAGGGTTAGGGATAAATTAAGAGTTTTGAATTAACAGATACACACTACTATATATAAAATAGATAGCCAAAAAGGATTTACTGTATAGCATAGGGAAGTATACTCAATCTGCTGGATCATCAAAAAAGCAAGAGAGTTCCAGAAAAACATCTATTTCTGCTTTATTGACTATGCCAAAGTCTTTGACTGTGTGGATCACAATAAACTATGGAAAATTCTGAAAGATATGGGAATACCAGACCACCTCACCTGCCTCTTGAGAAACCTATATGCAGGTCAGGAAGCAAATGTTAGAACTGGACATGGAACAACAGAATGGTTCCAAATAGGAAAAGGAGTACGTCAAGGCTGTATATTGTCAACGTGCTTATTTAACTTATATACAGAGTACATCATGAGAAATGCTGGGTTGGAGGAAGCACAAGCTGGGATCAAGATTGCCGGGAGAAATATCAATAACCTCAGATATGCAGATGACACCACCCTTATGGCAGAAAGTGAAGGAGAACTAAAGGGCCTCTTGATGAAAGTGAAAGAGGAGAGTGAAAAAGTTGTCTTAAAGCTTAACATTCAGAAAACGAAGATCATGGCATCCGGTCCCATCACTTCATGGCAAATAGATGGGGAAACTGTGGAAACAGTGGCTGACTTTATTTTTTCTGGGCTCCAAAATTACTGCAGATGGTGACTGCAGCCATGAAATTAAAAGACGCTTATTCCTTGGAAGGGAAGTTATGGCCAACCTAGACAGCATATTGAAAAGCAGAGACATTACTTTGTCAACAAAGGTCCATCTAGTCAAGGCTATGGTTTTTCCAGTAGTCATGTAAGGATGTGAGAGTTGGACCATAAAGAAAGCTGAATGCCAAAGAATTGATGCTTTTGAACTGTGGTGTTAGAGAAGACTCTTGAGAGTCCCTTGGACTTCAAGGAGATCCAACCAGTCCATCCTAAAGGAAATCAGTCCTGAATATTCATTAGAAGGACTGATGCTGAAGCTGAAACTCCAATACTTTGGCCACCTGATGCAAAGAGCTGACTCATTGGAAAAGACCCTGATGCTGGGAAAGATTGAAGGCAGGAGGAGAAGGGGATGACAGAGGATGAGATGGCTTTATGGCATCACCGACTCAGTGGACATGGTTTTGGGTGGACTTTGGAAGTTGGTGATGGACAGGGAGGCCTGGCATGCTGCGGTTCATGGGGTTGCAAAGAGTAGGACACGACTGAGCAACTGAACTGAAAAAGGAAAATAATCTGAAAAAGAATATATATATATATATGGTAACACACACATGTGTGTGTGTGTGTGTGTATGGAGTAGGAAATGGCAACCTACTCCATTATTCTTGGAAAATTACATGGACAGAGCCTGGCAGGCTATAGTCCATGGTGTTGCATAGAGTTGGAAATGACTGTGGGACTAACACACACACACACATAAGTGTGTATAAATATATATATATATAAACTGATCCACTTTGCTGTATACCTGAGACTAACACAACATTGTAAATCAACTATACTTTCTGGTAGTCTTTTTGGAAATTCTACCAATGACACTATGGAGTCATGGATTTTAAAAAGTTAATATATTAAAAACCATTACTTTCATTATTTGTTGTGTTGCTCAAATTATTCCAAATATGATCAGTGGAAGCTTTTCAAGCCATCTCCCATGTCCTTTGACCTGATCCTGTATCTCTGAGCACTTCCGTGTTCCCTGGCTCAGCAAGTATCAGCTTGTTCATCGGGTATCAACTACTTCTCTAACAAGGAGGCCTGGTGTTATTAGGAGCTGTTGAGTGACCAGCAGGAAAGGAAGTTGGTCTTGATTTCTTTTTTCTCACTGATCAAAACTATTCCATAGAAAACACTCAAAATAAACATTTCACTGGAGAAGTTTATTGTTGGTTAATATTGTTAGTGCTATTTCTTCTACTAATAAGGCTCACTTCTGTGGTCACCATTCTTTGTTTTGGGTCTCTCTGAGTTCATCCTACTCTGAGTTTTTGTTTTTAGTTTCTTAAATGTTTATATTCATATCTTAAATTTGGGACATGTTGACCCTTATTTCTTCAAATATTCTCTTCTTTTTCTGGGGCTCCCACAATGTGCATGTTATTCTGGTTGATATTGCCTTATAGTTCCTTTAGATTTTGCCCGTTTTTTTTTTTTTTTTTTTTTAATCTTGTTTACTTTCTGTTCCTCAGATTTGGTAATTCATATTGTCCTTTCTTCACTTTTTGCTGATTCTTTTTTCCATCTCCTAAAATCTGCTTTTGAGTCCTATCAGTGAATATTTCATTTCAGTTATTGTATTTTTCAGCTCTAATTTTCATTCTATTGGGGCAGGGGTCAGGTTTCCTATGTCTTTACTGATACTTCTGTTTTGGTCATGCATCTTTTTCTTGATTTTCTCTGTGTCTTCCTTTAGTTCTTTGAGCTTCTTTAAAATAACTGTATTTATAGATCTGCCATCAGGTATTTTTCAGGGACAATTTCTGTTGGCTTGATTTTTGTTTTTTTTGTCTGTTTTTGTTTTTTGTTGTTGAAAACTGGCCATTTGAAATAAATGCAGTAACTCTGGAAATTAGGTTCCTTCCTCTGACCTCTCCCCAAGGTTGGTTGTGCTTTTGTTTTTGTGATTGATGTAAACTGCCACTGGGCCAAGATTAAGTGTTAGGTATAGACTTAAGACCTTCTCATATATTCTCTGAGCTTGCACCTTTCCTGGGCATGCAGTGATTTTCTAATACCCTTCATATATGTGGTTACTTTTGAATGCCCTGGATTCATTGTCTGGTCCCCAGAGGAGGACATAGAGAAAAATGGAGTGGGTGGGGAGGGGAGGGGAGGAAAGCACTTTCTCTTTATATACCTTCGAAGTCACTTTAAGCAGAGGAAGAGGGGCTTGAAACAAGGAGGAAGGGGCAGGAACAATGGCCACTTGCCTTTCTGTCTGCATGTCTGTGCCAAAGTAGCAACCAGCAATCAGAGCATGGATTCCCCATATTATTAGGAGGACAGGGTCCTTTTGTCCACACTGGCTCCCACAGCCATAGCTACCTGCCATGGGGCTGAAGGCTATGAACTGGGTAGTTCATGAAGGTATGAACTGTGCTATGAGCTGAAATTGACTGAAATTAACTGCAATTTACTGCTTAAAAATTTCCCTGGAAGTTTCAAATCTTTAATAGGCTCCTGAGTTCCAAAATAGTTCTATCAATCACATTCAGCTAATGCAATTATTGCATAGGTGGAGAGACAGATTCCTGGTGCTTCCTCCTGTACCAGCTTCTCAGAATCCTCTCAGTAAAGGCTATTGAGTTTTGTATGTCAAGCCTATTTTGCTATTTCACTGAATTATTTTATTGCTTGAGTTAGCTTTTATAAATCATTGGTTATCTGGAATTTTCCAGGTATACTATTATATCATCTGAAAATAAGGATAGTTTTACTTCTTTTCCCATTCTTGTGCTTTGCATTGATTTTTCTTATCTAATTGCATTGGATAAATCCTTTAGTATGGTAGAAGAATAATAGAGGCAAGCTACAAGTTTTTGATAAAGAAATCACCACTCTTTCCCCAAAATAGAGGTCTATGCTACATAAAATTAGAGTCTCAGGCTTCCCTGATGGTACAGTGGTTAAGATTCCATGCTTCCACTGCAGGGGGTGCAGGTTTGATCCCTGGTCAAGGAACTAAGATCACACATGCTGCATGGTACAGCCAAAAACAAAACAAAACAGAACACTAGTCTCAACAAAGTGTTAGAATTAAAAAAAAAAATAAAGCAAGAACAATTCTCAGAAGAGAGGGGTGTGAGTTTTCTTAACTATCCTGAAATAGTTAAGAAGGAAAATATAAGTCTGATTACTAGCAATCACAGCCCCTTAATATTTCATACTCTGAACAATCAAGTTAGTGGGTCCTCCTTCCTGATAAATTGTGAAGTGACAAAAAGAATGGGTAGAGGCAGCCCCCCATTTGAGTAGCTGGGCTGAAATCCTTCTTCCCATTACAAATGCAGTGATGTATAGTTGCAGAAATGAATAAGAAGAAAGCATCCTTTGGAGTTTTCATTGGTGACTCTTCACCATGGCCTAAGGGTCAAGAAAGAGCTGGGTCCTTTAGGTTTTGTTTACATCTATTAAAAAGCCTATATATAGATTTTTTTTTTTTTTTTTGAGAGAAAGAAAAGTGAAAGTCAAAGTTGCTTAGTTGTGTCCTACTCTTTGTGACCCCATGGAATGTACAGTCCATGAAATTCTCCAGGCCAGCATACTGGAGTGGGTGTCCTTTCCCTCCTCCAGGGGATCTTCCCAACCTAGGGATCGAACCCAGGTCTCCCACATTACAGGTGGATTCTTTACCAACTGAGCTATACGGGAAGAGAAGAAAAATGCTCCCTGGAGCCATGGCTATCATTTGTCAATCAGATGCTTTAAAAGTGAAAAATTCACTAGAAAATCCGATTAGTTCTTGTCAGGTAGGTAGTTGCTCCAAATTGTGTTTACTAAATCATTTGGGAAATTGACAGAATTTTTCACTTCTTCCCAAAGTATTTAGTATAATGTAGACATTCAATTGGAGAAGGCAATGGCACCCCACTCCAGTACTCTTGCCTGGAAAATCCCGCGGACGGATGAGCCTGGTAGGCTGCAGTCCATGGGGTCTCTGGGAGTCGGACACGACTGAGCGACTTGACTTTCACTTTTCACTTTCATGCATTGGAAAAGGAAATGGCAACCCACTTCAGTGTTCTTGCCTGGAGAATCCTAGGGACGGGGGAGCCTGGTGGGCTGCACTCTATGGGGTTGCACAGAGTTGGACATGACTGAAGCGACTTAGCAGCAGCAGACATTCAATTATTTTTTTCAATAAATACTTGAGTTAGAGTAAGGAAAACACCCACAAATAAATAATTCCCACAGAGTGAAATGGATTCTAGAATAGAGAGGTACACAAAAGAAGTAGCTCCTAATTTTAATCCTTCTAGGGGGCAAATGAGCCTTAACATAAAAAGTTCCTTTATTAATTAAAGACAAGCAGAAAGATCTTCCTAAGCAGAAGGAACAAGCTGGTACAAAGAATAGAAACTTGAAATGAAATACCAGTTTAGAAAATGATAGGTGAATTGTTATGAGGGACTGGCGTTTGAACTTGGTCTTCAGCTTTAGGCTATTCATGCTAACTTCATCTGATGGTGTCTTAAGATACTATGGCTCTTCCCATCAGTTCCACTCACTGTCACTCTTGGATTAAATTACAAGTACTCTCTGCAGAGTAAAGGTCTCAAGAAACATTGAATTCCTTATGTTCACTCCAAAACCCCAAATCTCTGCATGCTTCCCCTTCTGACCTGAGCTTACTTTTTGAAGCAATTTGCTTTTCCTCTTATCCCTCAGTCTAAAACACCGGGGCAGTCTTCACCTGATAAACCTGAAGTTAATTAACTCCTCTGTGGCTCTCTGAGCGCCTAGTATCTGAGAAGTAACAGAAAAACCTGCTTTTTTCAGAGAGAAATATCCTTCTCCAGAGATTCAAGGTAAGGATAACCGGAAGGGATGCCAGGAAATTCTCTCATTTTTTTCCAACAAACTCATAACACTTTCTGTATGTTTGTGAACCAGTTTGAAAACTTAAGGTTTTCTAGGGTACAACCTTTTCCTAAAGTACACTTTTGTTTGTGGAAATGAATATTAAGAAGACTCTGAATGTATCTCTCAGCCCAGGCATTTTGAAATGGATTTTCCAGCTATGGGATCCATCAATAAAGCCATTGATTCACACACTGAGCTCTGATATTTCAACACTCTAAATGTCTGAATTACATCAGCATAACTAACAGTCTCCATTCAGCATTTACTGAACTCAATTCCATTCAAGTGCCCAGGCATGATATCTCAGAAGCATTTTAACTTATTCTCTGCTCCCTAAATTCTGTTTTGTTATCAAACTCTGGTAGTTCTGCCAAGGAAACATCTTCTCTTCCTCCTTCCTTCTCTATTTGTCTTTGACAAACATTTACTGAGTGAATTCTTTGGGATAAGATCTTTTCTGCTTGTGTTTTCTTATCCCAGCCTGAGGTCTGCCAGATCCTACTGCCGGATCTTCCACTTTTCCAAGAGAACCCAGAACATATCACTTTTTAATCTTTTTTTCTTTACCTTTTGACCAATTTCACCTATTTCACCCACTCTATACCCCCTGCCTCTGGCAGCCACCATTCTGCTCCCTGTAGCTATGAGTTCAGGGAGTTTTAGAATCTACATATAAGTGAGATCATACAGCATTTGTCTTTCTCTGGCTGACATATATAACAACATGATATTATATATAGTTGTATTATACATATAATGTGATATCACATTTTCTTTGTCAAAAATTCTTCTTTATGTCTCTCACTTTCCCATCAGATTGTGATCTACTCCCAAACAGGAAATTTGCCCCTTAAGTGCTTGGTGCATGGTATGAACCACTAGACAATCAGACAATCCTTCGGATACACTGGCCCCTCCGTGTATCACCTGCTCATCGTCCATGCTCTTGTCCCCTGTGCTGCCTCATTTGCTTATTGTCACGGGCATGCCCTGTAGGCATCACCAGTAACTATGCTCTCACCCATACGTCTAGTTCCTGCTAGTCCACTCTCTGAATGCTACTTCCTGTCTCTCTAGCTTGAGTACTTCAAGTCCAACATCTGGACCCCACCAGAACCTTCAGTCCAAATCCTCCTCATGTCCCTTACTCTTCTCCCTACCCAGTTTAAATTCCATGGTCTGACATTCTAAGCACTGCATTGCACATACCTTCAGTCCCTTGCAATTGCAATGTAGCTGTACGACAAGAATGCAAAGTTGGTCGCATCCAGCTCTCCACTATTTCAAGTCTGCACTCCAGCAGCAAATGTGGCTGAAGATAAAACTGCTAACCATGCCAGCCCTCTCATCCAGGGATGGCCACAAGCCCTGAGCAGCTGTGTGGGATACCAAGCAATCTTTGTGTCCTTTTCGGGTCTATTCATTCTCCTGCTCTCCCAATACCACGTTGCATCTTCTCCTCTCTCCTTAAGCCTCTAATAGTGCTTCCTCACCAAAGAAGGGCCTGATTTTTATTTTGTTGAGAAAACTGAAGCAATGCAAAGAAAATTTCTAATAACATTCACTACATCTACTTAACCAAATGACTTTTAACCTACCTCATCTATCTATCTGTACATCTACCAACCTACCTTCTATCTATCCACCTATCCATCCATCCATCCTTTTATCCATCATCTGTTCTTTTTCTTCCTGGTACAACAGATGAATTGTCCTCTCTCCTATCCCTGGCATTCTCTCCACATTCCATGCTAGCTCTCCACTTCTCTCTTCCACTCAATGATGGCTTTCTAGAAGTTGGCTCCACTCTTCACTCCCCATTGCATCATCAGAATTTCCCTTCTTGGACCAATCCCTCAACAAGTAGACATGCCGCTGTTTCTCCTATGAGTGAGTGAGTGAGTGAGTGAAAGTCACTGAGTCGTGTCTGACTCTTTGCGACTCCATGGACAATACAGTCCATGGAATTCTCCAGGCCAGAATACTGGAGTGGGTAGCCTTTCCCTTCTACAGGGGATCTTCCCAACCCAGGAATCGAACTGGGGTCTCCTGCATTGCAGGCAGATTCTTTGCCAACTGACCTATCAGGGAAGCCCATTTCTCCTATACTAACAGTAAGCTCTCTCAACCTCCACCAATATTTGTTCTAATTTTTTACTCTCCTTCAGAGCAAAACTCTTCAAAAAAGTGTCTGGATTCACAGTCTCCATTGCTTCTTTACCCATTCTTTTTTTTTTTTTAAAGCCTACTCCAGTCAGATTTTTCCCCCCAGCATTCTGCTTAAACTGCAACTGTTACACTTGTCAGATTGATAAATTCAATTTTTATCCTCCTTTACTTATCAGTAGAGTGATCATATACTAATTTACCTTCCAAAACAACACTTTTCAAAGTGACATGGTGCTATTTGATATCAGTATTTTTTATAACTTGTATAAAGTGGGGCCACCTCAGGGAAACCTCTACTACATATTTATTAATTTATCGCTAAATTCTTAGCTAGAGAGTACGTCACTTAGAGTCTCATATTTATGTCTGCCTTTTTATTAGGTTTCTTCTGTGCCCAGAATAGCTGTTGAGTATTAGGTGCCTGATTATTCAGGGAGAACATAGTAGGTTCTTAATGGAAGTTGAATAATCGGTGGTTGAATACATAACAACCTACCCTATGATGATTTTCAGTACAAGGGATCCAAATGATGTGGACTCACTGTGCATTCATGCCCCACTGACTGGAGGTTTTCTTCTGAGTGGAGTCACAGCCCTGGAGATACCTCATTGGTGGCATCGCTTCCAGTTCTTTACTTCATCATAGCCCTTTGGCCAGTTCCTTGAATAAGCTTCAGGGCATTTCTAGCCTGGCATTGACTTATTTGCTTTCTCTTCCCAGGATTAGAAGCATCATGTCAGAGGTCACCCAGTTCAGTTCAGTTCAGTCCAGTCGGTCAGTCATGTCTGACTCTTTGTGACCCCATGAATCACAGCACGCCAGGCCTCCCTGTCCATCACCAATGCCCGGAGTTTACCCAAACTCATGTCCATCGAGTTGGTGATGCCATCCAGCCATCTCATCCTCTGTCATCCCCTTCTCCTCCTGCCTCCAATCCCTCCCAGCATCAGAGTCTTTTCCAATGAGTCAGCTCTTCGCATCAGGTGGCCAAAGTATTGGAGTTTCAGTTTCAGCATCAGTCCTTCCAATGAACACCCAGGACTGATCTCCTTTAGGATGGACTGGCTGGATCTCCTTGCAGTCCAAGGGACTCTCAAGAGTCTTCTCCAACACCACAGTTCAAAAGCATCAATTCTTCGGAGCTCAGCTTTCTCCACAGTCCAACTCTCACATCCACACATGACCACTGGAAAAACAATAGCCTTGACTAGATGGACCTTTGTTGGCAAAGTAATGTCTCTGCTTTTGAATATGCTATCTAAGTTGGTCATAACTTTCCTTCCAAGGAGTAAGTGTCTTAATTTCATGGCTACAGTCACCATCTGCAGTGATTTTGGAGCCCCCCAAAATAAAGTCTGACATTGTTTCCACTGTTTCCCCATCTATCTGCCATGAAGTGATGGGACCAGATGCCATGATCTTAGTTTTCTGAATGTTGAGCTTTAAGCCAACTTTTTCACTCTCCTCTTTCACTTTCATCAAGAGGCCCTTTAGTTCCTCTTCACTTTCTGCCATAAGGGTGGTGTCATCTGCATATCTGAAGCTATTGATATTTCTCCCAGCAATCTTGATTCCAGCTTGTGTTTCTTCCAGTCCAGCGTTTCTCCTGATGTACTCTGCATGTAAGTTAAATAAGCAGGGTGACAATATACAGCCTTGACGTACTCCTTTTCCTATTTGGAACCAGTCTGTTGTTCCATGTCCAGTTCTAACAGTTGCTTCCTGACCTGCATATAGGTTTCTCAAGAGTCGGATCAGGTGGTCTGGTATTCCCATCTCTTTCAGAATTTTCCACAGTTTATTGTGATCCACACAGTCAAAGGCTTTGGCATAGTCAATAAAGCAGAAATAGATGTTTTTCTGGAACTCTCTTGCTTTTTCCATGATCCAGTGGATGTTGGCAATTTGATCTCTGGTTCCTCTGCCTTTTCTAAAACCAGCTTGAACATCTGGAAGTTCACGGTTCACATATTGCTGAAGCCTGGCTTGGAGTATTTTAAGCATTACTTTTCTAGTGTGTGAGATGAGTGCAACTATGCCATAGTTTGAACATTCTTTGGCATTGCCTTTCTTTGGGATTGGAATGAAAACTGACCTTTTCCAGTCCTGTGGCCACTGCTGAGTTTTCCAAATTTTCTGGCGTATTGAGTGCAGCACTTTCATAGCATCATCTTTCAGGATTTGAAAGAGCTCAACTGGAATTCCATCACCTCCACTAGCTTTGTTCATAGTGACGCTTTCTAAGGCCCCCTTGACTTCACATTCCAGAACGTCTGGCTCTAGGTGAGTGATCACACCATCACAATTATCTTGGTTGTGAAGATCTTTTCTGTAAAGTTCTTCTGTGTATTCTTGCCTAAGAGAGGACCATCTCCCCATTGTGAGAGGACCATCTCCCCATTGTGAGAGGACCATCTCCCCATTGTGCCAGTGAGCACTCCTGTATTGCTGGTAACTCGGAACTCTCATTTTCCCCCTGAGATAATCCTCTCTGGGTTTAGAGAAAGGGTAACTGCAAGAGATCAGGAGCAATTACCCCTCCCCAAAGAAAGGATGACAGGCACTCGCTGGGTGTTCTTTTAAAGCTTATTTTAAATTCTGAGCAGAACCTACTTATCCTTTCTTGTATGAGGTGAGACCATAACAACTCCGTGTTATCCAGCCAGAAGCAATGGAAAATTTCAGTAAAAGCTCTACCTTCATCATCATCGAGTCCACCAATTTATCCCAATATATTCACACACAGATATATGTTTACACAACATGTCTACCTAAATATATATATCCAACTATATGCAAAAAGATTATACATCATATGGATTTGTGTACCTCTGTATTTTTGTGTATTACATGCATATTTGAATTTACTCACCATATGTAGAGAGTACATTTTTTCCTCTCTTGGAACTCAAAGCAATTTGTCACAACTTTGCCAGTCTGATGCTTCTTAAGGAACAAGGATTGGCAAAGATTTTTAAGGAACCATTTGAAAAACATGTGACCTGACAGTTAAGTAGAGTGTTCTTAGAGTGTGCCTGACAAGGACAAAATTATGTCTAATTGCCACCCCCAGCATCCTTTCTAAGGAGGAGGGTGCAGCAGCCACTGAAGCCTCCTTGTTGACAAGTGTGGGTTGGCAGGTTGAAAGGCTGCCTCAGAGCAGGGGGATGTCAGCGAGCAGAGGAGCCCAGAGTCTGCGTGGCTGGTGACAGGTGGGCAAAGGCAAACCCTTCGTGGTGTTTGGGAAGGAGGTGTGCAAATGGGGATTTTATGAAGCCTTCTGTGGGGCACATAATCTCCTCACTACCTAATGTCTTCACTACAAAGTTTTCAGTGGTGTTTGGAGGCAAGTGGATTCTTCTAAGCAATACAAAGTACATCCAGTCCTTTTCAAAGTCCTCACAGTGGACAGCAGATATCTGGACCGTCTCTCATCAAATGCCCAACTTCTCCCCCATGGTCAGAGGATGCAACCATAGGGACAGGCATTAAGGTTGACCAGAAAGAGGAACATGGAAGTTGGACATTGAGGTTTTCATTACAAAGGGGGAAAGATAGGAAAATAAGAGACAGTGTGTGGGAAAGATTCTTGGAAAGCCTGAATGCCTCTTCTGGTCTTTGCTTTTGGGACCCACAAACAACCTTAGCTTTGTTGGCTCTGGTCCCAAAATTACAAAAGATGATGCACAGTTGATGAGTGAGGATTCAGTTCAATCCAGTCCAGTTATCAGAGCCATTTACAGGCCATGAGCTGAGGATCCCAACATGCAAATCCACATGAAAACTCGTTCTGCTTCCCTATTCATCAATAACATGAAAAAGCTGTTATGTGGTCTTGGTGGGCATGTAGTTCATCCTCTGCCTTCATTTCAAATAACAAAAAATGGGACTTTGGGAGGTTAAGTCACTCACTGAAGGTCACACAGCTGAAATCATCATCATCTTCATCATCACAGTCATTACCATCCTCAAATCACTGTTTGTGAATTACTCTATACCATACACTGCACACCTGGCCTTTCCTATGGAACAGGAAACGAGAGAAGCACAGGCGCCACAGTGAAGACCCAGCACAGTCAAAAAAGCAGACCCAAGACTCAAACTCAACTCGCATCACTCCAAGCAGTATACTTCTTCCTCTTCTCTCCCGCCTCCATCCCTCTGCCAGGCCACAGTAAAGCTAACTTGGGATTCTGGAGAAAAGTTCTGACACGTAAGATTGATGGTGATTCCTGAGAAATCAAAAAGGAGATTGCTCCTTCACTAACCTAGGAAGAAGCAGATGAGATTAGGAAGCAGAAAATCTTGCTAGCAACCCCTTATTTATCTAATACTAACATATACATGTGTTTTTTCAAGTTCATTGTGTTCTTTATTCCTCTGTAGCTTGGCCTGAGACCCAGGACTTTGGTCTTTTATCAGAGAAAAGGGAAAGGAATGGGACTGGGGTGGAAAAGTGTGTATTCAATGGGGATTTCTGATTCTAGAATGAAAATAATGTAGGTCATGCTTGTCTAGTTTTAGTAATAAAGGCAGCACGAGTAGATTCTCACTCTAGGAAGTGAGAGCTCGTCAGGCAGATGTCTACTGGGTCATTATGCTTGACTCTAATGGCAATTGTCTAAAGTGAAAGATTTATATACAGATATCACCAGATCACACAACCATACTAACAATTATAAGTATTTTACATTTAATAGGAGATAGGTTCAACACATAGGAAGGAGGAAAGAGGTAGTTAAAAAGCAATGATAAAAGTACAAAAAATACTTAGCAGTAGAAAAAGAAAGAACCACAACGGTGCTTCCTAGTTATTATATTAGCAGTTTCCTTAGTACGTCATGGCTTTGCTTCTTCCTTTGGACCAGAACCGTGTGAGTATTCCAGGTACAACGCATTCTGGAAGGAGAAAGAAGGAAAGCCTCCCTGTCTCTCAACTTCCTTCCTGCACTTTCATTTTTCTGTGAAATTGACCCGCTTATCACCTAGAAGTGTGGTTTCTTGCTGAGAAGCTTCAGGGATCTCAGGCGGGCAACCTTCAGTCAGCACAGGGAAGCCCTCCTGCTCTTTCTCTCTCTGGATCTTTGATGTGGGAATCTGGAAGAGCGAGCCTTTGAAACTCTGGTGTCCAGCATGCCCCTTCCTCAGGATCACATGTAGGGTCACAGTAGTGGTGGTAGTTGTGTCTGCTGGTTTCCGAGGGGCCCTGAGCAAGACACCTTGATCTTAGGTCTTACTAGGGAACAGCAGCCCATTTAACCCCCACAGTAGATCTGTGAGATGCGGAGTTTTGTAATCTTCAATTTCTCTTCTAATGCCTGAAATCTCTTCCTGAGACTATTCTAAGAATGAATCCTCTCTTAGGTCTTTCCTTAAAAGACACCTACTAGAAGAGAATTTTCCAGAACGTCCTCTCTGTGCTGGCCTCAATCCAGTCAGATTTCTTTCCTATATGGATCATCGCCACGAGGAATTATTTGGTTTGTACTTGTTTTCTTGTTTAGTGCCTCTAAATCCTACTGACTGCAAGTCTCTGGGGAGCAGGGACCTTCTTTAGCTTTCCTCGGTGCCCATCATCATTCCTGACCTGTAATAGAAACTTGGTAAATGCAGAGCAGGATGAGGCCCAGAGTGGCTGCGTAGCTTACCAAAGGCCACACAGCTGGTAAGAGGCTGATCTGGAGTCAGATCAGACGGATTCCAGAACCTGGGTGTTTTTCCCGTACTTTAGCACAGCTAGGAGTATGCAATAACTACATAACTCTTCAATTCAGTCACTCAGTCGTGTCTGACTCTTTGAGACCTCATGGACTGCAGCACGCCAGGCCTCCCTGTCCATCACCAGCTCCTGAAGCTTGCTCAAACTCATGTCCATCAAGTCGGTGAGGCCATCCAACTATCTCATCCTCTGTCATCCCCTTGTCCTCCTGCCCTCAATCTTTCCCAGCATCAGGGTCTTTTCCTGTGAGTCAGTTCTTTGCATCAGGTGGCCAAAGTATGGAGTTTCAGCTTCGGCATCAGTCCTTCCAATGAATATTCAGGACAGATTTCCTTTAGGATGGACTGGTTGGATCTCCTTGCAGCCCAAGGGACTCTCAAGAGTCTTCTCCAATAACACAGTTCAAAAGCATCAATTCTTCAGTGCTCAGCCTTCTTTATAGTCCAACTCTCACATCCATACATGACTACTGGAAAAACCATAGCTTTGACTAGATGGACCTTTGTTGGCAAAGTAATGTCTCTGCTTTTTAATATGCTGTCTAGGTTGGTTATAGCTTTTCTTCCAAGGAGCAAGTGTCTTTTAATTTCATAGCTGCAGTCACCATCTGCAGTGATTTTGAGACCCAAGAAAATAAAGTCTGTCACTGTTTCCATTGTTTCCCCATCTATTTGCCATGGAGTGATGGGACAGGATGCCATGATCTTAGTTTTTTGAACAACGTAACCCTTATTGAACTCATTAATTTTATTTCTTAAAACCCATCTCCCCTGTCCCCAGCCTGGCTAGGATCAGAAAGCAGAGTTTAAGTTTACAACTCTCACTTAGGAAAAAGAATCTGATTTAGGGCAATAACGAGTCATGATACCACTGAGTTTTGCTAAATTAACTGGTGCAAGCCTTGTCTCCCATGGCACTGTGTTGAAACCTTGGGGCGTTTATCCTAAGACACTCAAGTAGATGCAGGAATAATAAAGGCTGAAGGGCGTAGCTACTCACAGGGAAAGCAGAAGGCGAGTGACGCCAGCTACGAAAGATATACTTCACCAGGAGGAAAGAAGTTAAAACCAATTCAGCATTAATATCTACAAGCTCAGCCATTTCTTTTGCTTTCATTGTAAACACAGTCTAAACATATTAAAGGCAGTTTTGATGTGAAGAAATAGCCTTGAACAATGCTGACCCTACTATTTTTATTGTTGGGATCTTCTCTGGTCAAATGTATACATTGATTGTAGGGAACACTCCATGTTAGATCCTGTTTTCATTAATGTTTATCATCAATATATACTTCCTTGTGGCTAAAATAGGGCTTCCCAGGCGCTAGTGGTAAAGAACCTGCCTGCCAATTCAGGAGACTAAGAGACAAGAGTTGATCTTTGGGTTGGCAAGATCCCCAGGAGAAGGACGTGGAAACCCACTTCAGTATTCTTGCCTGGAGAATTCCATGGATGGAGGAGGCTGGTGGGCTGCAGTCCATAGGGTCACAGAGTCAGACACTCCTGAAGCGACTTAGCACAATAGCTGAGCAGCTGAAACTAACACAATGATATAAAGAAACAGTACTCTAGGGACATATGCTATTCTCAATAAGTACTTGTTAAACACATGAATTTAGGAGAATTTCAATGGGAAAACAATTCCCTCGATTCCTGACTTGTAACTTAACCAGAGTTTGAGCAGCAGAAATTAAAACAAAAAGTAGAAGGAAGAACTCTAAACCAGAGACGTTTTTCTTGTGTTGCTGTTCCCTTTCTGAGACTCAGTTCAGAACTCCATGTAAGGTCACCGTGAAAGTAAAAGTGAAAGTTGCTCAGTCGTGTCCGACTCCTTGTGAACTCATGGACTATCCAGTTCGTGGAATTCTCCAGGCCATTATACAGGAGTGGGTAGCCTTTCCCTTCTCCAGGGGATCTTCCCAACCCAGGGATTGAACCCAGGTCTCCCACATTGCAGGCAGATTCTTCACCAGCTGAGCCACAAGGGAAGCCCAAGGATACTGGAGTGGGCAACTTTGGTCAGTATTGTTGAACTTGTCAATCTTGTCTCAAATTCCATAGAAAGAAGAGCGCTCAGACAAGATGCGGTGGTCAATGTGTGTCTCCTGCTGGAAACGGCATGGCTCTAATTACTGCAGTTTCTCCAGAACTGAAGACGTGCTTTCATTAATTCAGCCAGACTGGGTGCTTCTCTTGCCTGACCAAGTTGGCTCAGGCTTTCAAAGAAAAGGTGACATTATCTTTTCTCAGAAAATGCTCATTGCCCTGGCTGCATGGTGTTTTAGCTCTGCTTTGAAATCAGATTCTCTACCCTTGACCTTCTCCATTCTCTGAGCCCCCTGAGCTGGTAATGGCTTTGACCTAGTGTGCACTAGCTTTGTGAAGTCTTTTGGGACCAAGTATGTGTACATACTTGGTCTATCTGTAGAAAGCAACAGGTTAGCAGCTGGTTACTATCTGAGTGAAGAAAAACTCATTAGGATCTAAGATAACATTATCTTTTGCTGCAAAAACTGGGCTCAAGGACTGACTTTCTCATCAACTCTTTGGGCAGCATAGAAAATTAAATTAACCTGACTTGGAAAATAATAATAATTATAAATATAATTATAAATTGATTATAACTATAGATTATAAAAATAAATATAACTATAAAAATAAGGCATATATTTTGAACATGGCAGACAGAATCATGGCTGCTCAGAGCTGTCCTTGTCCTAATTTCTAGAATATGTGAGTATATTTGGTTACAGGGAAAGAGGATACTAAGGTTGCTGGTCATCTGACTTTAAAAGAAGGAGATTGTCCTGGATTATCCATATGGGCCCAAAATAATTAGAAGGATCCTTAAAAGTGGAGGATGGAAGTAGAAGAGACCAGAATACATCTCTGAACAAGACCTGGGAGCTTTTGCGAAGCTCAGGCCCCACCCCAGACACAGTGAATGATAATCTGCACTGGGGCAGGATCCCTGGGTCCTGAGAGAAGAGCTCCTCCAAATTCTGGTCAATGATGGTTGACCAGATCTCATTTTTCCAGAGAAGCCAGGAAAACAGGATTTTTTTGTGAAATGTCTTCATTTTTTAATCCTTTATAAGATCAGCACAAAATTTGGCCTACGGGCTACCACCTTGCAACCCCTGCTCTATCTACTTCACTCTGCTTCTCTGAAAGACTTGGGATTCTGGTCCTGGTTTGAGCATTGGTGAGATGGTAATATTGAAGAAATCACTTCTTCTTTGTCATTTCCAGCTCCCTCATCTGCAAAATGAGGGCGGATAATGACACCCATTGTTCTATCTCTCATGAATGTTGGAGGCAGTAGGTTTAATACATTCTTCTCAGAGGCAAACTCAGGTGCTTATTTCAATCATTTTTATTGTAGAGTTAGTGAAATAAGCATTAGCATCAAATACCTTCGGCCTATAGTGCTATGGATTTCTAAAATTTGCAACAAAATGGAAATAAATCCATGAACCCCAATATAATTTAAATTAATGAAATTAATGTTTACAGGTTAATATGACAGACAGATGATGCTTTGCTGATTGCATTGGCTGATGGACCTTTGGGTCCACTATGCTTAGGCTGTGTGAGTCATATGGGGTACCCTGGTTCTCACATCTTTGTTTCTATTTATATCACTGCGATTTTATTCATAAGGAGGCCACGTCATCATTCGGTCCTCATATGTCACACTGACATCTGAGAATGTGATGTTGGACTATGTTCCATGGATTCAACACATTCTACACCGTAAAGCAAGCACAGGCACTGGAATCCCACAGCTGTCTTCCACTCTACACTGGTCAGCCCTGCATCCCCGAGCCAGCTCGCATGCTTACATTAATTTTAAACAGACTATCAACAAAATGAAAACAAAATTTGGAATCCTTGTTGACATCCTAGGACCCTCCAAAGACAACTGTGGATGCCCTAGGATTCACAACCCAGTTTAAGGAACAGCAGGGCTGGGGAGAAAAGTCAAGCCTCAGCATATGGCTGGCCCAGGCTTGGATCCCCGCCCCACCCAGAGCAGTGGGCGGTGCTCTGCCCACTGCATCATCTCAGGCAAGTTCCCCCCACCATGGAACGTGCGTCTCTCATTTGTAAAAGGAGGACAGCAGCAATACCTACGTGGCTGAGTTCTTGTTAAGACCAGATGTGCAGTTATCGAAAGGGCCAGGACCCAGGCCACAGTGGCCTCTATTACGGTGAGCATCACACGCAGTGATGAAAGTGGAAGTGTTTTGAAGACTGTAAATGGTTTACATGCTAGCGTCTGTCATTATATCAAGAGGCTGGTTAGGAACTAGTATGAGCTTTAAGTACGACCTCCTTCTGGAGATTTGCCTTTCAAACAGATATATGTGTGAAAGCTGAAGCGATAGAGCGTGTAGGAAAATTTTGGTGTGGCTAACTGGTATGGTAGGGATATTTTCAACTTGGAGGAGCCTTTGCAAGTATACTATGCAACTGGCTCAGGAGACAGATAGTCTTAGGTTATACTTTGGTTTCCAGGGTGGAATGCTAGTGGTAAAGAATCCTCTGCCTGCCAACGTAGGAAGTGCAAGAGACGCAGGTTTGACCCCTGGGTCAGGAAGATTCCCTGAGAAGGAAATGGCAACCCCCTCCAGTATCCTCGCCTGGAGAATCCCATGGACAGAGGAGCCTGGCGGGCTACAGTCCATGGGATCGCGAAGGGTCGGACATGATTGAGCACAGCACAAGGTGGGAGGGCATATTTGATGAACAGCTTCTCCTTTCTAAAGAAAGTTGCATTTACCAGTATGAATTCTGAGTTCTTTGCTCACTGAGTAGAGGAGAATGTCAGTTCTGTAGTCCCCATTTTTAGTAAGTGTTTCTTTCATTGAAAGCCAAGTCCTAAGTAATTTACACCCACCCCCGGAAAATATCATTGTTGCCAGCTGTCCCTTCATTCCAGGAGTGGTTTTATGGAGAAATAAAAGTGCTCGTGGAATCTCAAGTATCTCCATTGTGGTACCTTTTTACCTCTTTGATTGCAGTGTCCATAAATATGAACTCATAATGTCCATAAGTATGTGAGCCACATCCGTGCCCTTGGCACACAGTGGCTGAGGCCTGCTATCTTGGTCTAGGTCAGCTTCTCCATTTCTCCCAGTGAGAGCAAGTGGCTGTGCGCACACGAGGACCACCTGTCCTGCTCTGCCTGACTGATTTCCTCTCTGCTTCTTGGCTCCATCTCTTATGCTTGAGAGTTTAACCAGGACTCTCCTGGCCCTTGACTCCAGGCCTCATATTTATGGCACTAGTTTCAGAAAAAGGTACTTGCAAGGCTGGAGGAAGCACACGTGGGGGCCAGGACTGCACCTTGGCATCTTCAGGATCTGGTCCAGTCCAGACCAGGAACTTAGCCAATTGCTTGGGGTGGTTGTAGCAAAAGTGGCCCAGAGCTGGCACCCAGCTATGAAACGAAGGTCAGCTCTTTTGTCACTTGACAGAGAGGAAACAAGATTGTAACAATGCTTTCTTGCCAGCAGCTATCACCCATTCTCTGTGCTAACTCTAACATGGAGGTCATAAGAAAGAGAGTTTTAATGGACTAGCAATTACTACAAATGATGACTCTGAAATGTTATCTTATAAATTTTACCAAAACAATGTGCCAAGGAGCATAGGCCTGTAAATGCAGGTTATTAGAGTCACCTTCTACTATGTTTCTTTGTCAGTTGCTAACAAATTGTGCCATGTGTACTCACTATTCTTTACTTGTTTACTCAGTCCTTCTTTTATGCATTCATTCATTCATTCAGCAAACTGTTATTAGCATCTAATAAGTCTAAGACTTTTGGATTCAGTCCAAGAGTCTTACTGGAATGAATCCAATAAGTCCTTGGATTCAGTTCAGTTCAGTTGCTCAGTTGTGTCCAACTCTTTCCAACCCCATGAACCACAGCATGCCAGGCCTCCCTGTCCATCACCAACTCCTGGAGTCCACCCAAACCCATGCCCATTGGCCATCCAACCACCTCATCCTCTGTCGTCCCCTTCTCCTCCTGCCCTCAATCTTTCCCAGCACCAGGGTCTTTTCAAATGAGTCAGCTCTTTGCATCAGGTGGCCAAAGTATTGCAGTTTCAGGTTCAACATCAGTCCTTCCAGTGAACACCCAGGACTGATCTCCTTTAGGATAAACTGGTTGGATCTCCTTGCAGTCCAAGGGACTCTCAAGAGTCTTCTCCAACACCACAGTTCAAAAGCATCAATTCTTTGGTGCTCAGCCTTCTTTATAGTTCAACTTTCACATCCATACATGACCATTAAAAAAACCATAGCCTTGACTAGATGGACCTTTGTTGACAAAGTAATGACTCTGCTTTTTAATATGCTATCTAGGTTGGTCATAACTTTCCTTCCCAGGAGTAAGCGTCTTAATTTCATGGCTGCAATCACCATCTGCAGTGATCTTGGAGCCCAAAAAAATAAAGTCTGACACTGTTTCTCCACTGTTTCCCCATCTATTTGCCATGAAGTGATGGGACTGGATGCCATGATCTTCGTTTTCTGAATGTTGAGCTTTAAGCCAACTTTTTCACTTTCCTCTTTCACTTTCATCAAGAGGCTTTTTAGTTCCTCTTCACTTTCTGCCATAAGGGTGGTGTCATCTGCATATCTGAGGTTATTGATATTTCTGCCAGCAATCTTGATTCCAGCTTGTGCTTCTTCCAGCCCAGCGTTTCTCATGATGTACTCTGCATATAAGTTGCATGGTAACAATATACAGCCTTGATGAACTCCTTTTCCTATTTGGAACCAGTCTGTTGTTCCATGTCCAGTTCTAACTGTTGCTTCCTGACCTGCATACAGGTTTCTCAAAAGGCAGGTCAGGTGGTCTGGTATTCCCATCTCTTGAAGAGTTTTCCACAGTTTATTGTGATCCACAGTCAAAGGCTTGGCATAGTCAATAAAGCAGAAATAGATGCTTTTCTGGAACTCTCTTGCTTTTTCCATGATCCAGTGGATGTTGGCAATTTGATCTCTGGTTCCTCTGCCTTTTCTAAAACCAGCTTGAACATCTGGAAGTTCATGGTTCATGTATTGCTGAAGCCTGGCTTGGAGAATTTTAAGCATTACTTTACTAGTATGTGAGATGAGTGTAATCGTGTGGTAGTTTGAGCATACTTTGGATTACAGTGGTGAATTATAGTCCAAAAAGCAATCAATACTATTATAGTATGAGTAAAAATAAGAGGGAGTTTGGGTCTTGAGTATCAGGGGACCAGACAACTTTTATTCTCAGGATAGGTTGGCCTGGTGACTTTGGTTGTGGTAAGACGTGCACAGAGTGGGGATACATTGGGAGGTGGAATTGATAAGCCACATAGGCTGAAAAACTTCTACGGGATCTGCCTGACTTACTAGGTACTAACTGCCTTCAGGGACGTATTGCCTCAGCAATAAATAAAATATGATAAGGGAGGGTCAGGGGAGACTTTCAGTGTTCCAGGGACCCTGATTAATAACATCACTATAAATTCATTTGCTCTTCCTCCCTCGTTCTGTCCCAGCTCCTTTCTTCATTCATTTCCACCAACATTTAATGAGCATAAGCTACATCTTAGGTGGGGCTTCCCTGGTGGCTTAGTGGTAAAAAAAACCCACCTGCTAACGTAGTAGACATAGGTTCCATCCCTAGATTGGGAAGATTCCCTGGAGAAGGAAATGACAACCCGCTCCAGTATTCTTGCCTGGAAAAGCCTTGGACAGAGGAGCCTGGTGGGCTGCAGTCACAAAAGCCAGACATGACTTAGTGACTAAACAACATATATGTATATATGTACACACACTACATTTTCTTTATCCATTCATCAGCTGACACTTAGTTTGTTTTCGTATCTGTGCTATTATAAATTATGCTACTGTGAACACTGGGGTGCATGTTTCTTTTTGAATTAGTGTTTTTGTTTTCTTCAGAAAAATACCCAGAAGTGGAATTTCTGGATCATTTGGTAGTTCTAGTTTTAATTTTTTGAGGAACCACCACACTATTTTCCATAGCGGCTGCATTCAGTTACATTCCTACCAACAGTAAACTAGGATTCTCTTTTCTCCACATTCTCACCAACAATTTGTTATTTGTTGTCTTTTTATAATAGCCACTCTGACAGAGGTGATAGCTCATGTTCTTCATTCCAAATTTCCAGTTGATATAATTTTCCTTTTCCCTGAATAACATTTCTTGTTGAAATATTTAGGCTAGTAATGCTTGTAAGAGAAATTATTTCTTCAAGAATTTTATCTTTATTGTCAGTTGTAATAATACGATAACGATGCTTTTCTTTGCTAATTTTGCTTGGTGTTCTAGTTGCTTGGACTTGTGGGTTTTTTAATTGGGAAACATTTGGCCAGTATTTCTTCAAATATTTTTTTCTGTCCCTTCCACCCCCTGTCTTGCCATGCACATCCTTTTGGAACCCCATTTATGAGCACATTAGACCACTTGGCATTGCCAAATGTTTTCTAATATGTGAAAACCAATTTTTAATATATTTTATTTGTTTTTCTAGTTGTTTAAGGTGGGAATATAGATTCTCTCCCTGTTACTCCATCACAGCCAGACGCATATTGCCTTATCTCCATTTTTGAAAGAGTATTTTCCTCTAGGAATGGAATTCCTGGATGATTGTTCTTTTTCTCCTTTGCCCCTTTAAAGATGTCTTCTGACTTGCACAATTTCTGATAAAAATC
Source organism: Bubalus bubalis (assembly GCF_019923935.1). Lineage (NCBI taxonomy): Eukaryota > Metazoa > Chordata > Mammalia > Artiodactyla > Bovidae > Bubalus > Bubalus bubalis. Next base: position 96,437,994 of record NC_059167.1, read on the forward strand.
TTGCTATAATTCATATCTTTGATACTCTGTACTTAGTGTAATTTTTCTCAGCTGCCTTCAAGATTTCCTTTTTATCTTTGGTTTTCACTAGTTTGAATATGTCATGTGTAGGCATTTGGGAAGGATTTGGGTAGGAGGAGTATTTATTCTGCTACAGTTCTTTAGGATTTTTGGATACATGATAGATGTCGTTGGACAATTCTCAATCATCTTTTCATATATTTATTCTACTCTATTTTTCTTTCTTCTCCTTTTGAAATTCCAATTATACTCAGATTCATCTAGACATAGCCTGACTAGGAATATCTTAGGAAAGGACTCAGGACAGGAAACCCATTCTTAAAATAGTCTATTATGTTTACAGAAAAAGAGGATCAGGGAATATCTAGGTGACCATGTTATAATGGGACTTTCCTTGTTGAAGAAATGATCTTTATGGAAAAGGGGATCCTCTTTGGCCGAATGACTGGAAATCAGCCTTTTTTTTTTCTTTCACTAAGTAAATTCAGTACTGATGGCTCAGTATTATTAACTAAGCTATTCACAGGAGGACAAGATTAAAATCTTCCAGGTCATCTATGTTATCTCCTTTTACACTACATATCATTTTTACAACTTAACTATGTACTTGAGAGTCCCTTGGACTGCAAGGAGATCCAACCAGTCCATTCTAAAGGAGATCAATCCTGGGTGTTCATTGGAAGGAATGATGCTGAAGCTGAAACTCCAGTACTTTGGCCACCTCATGCGAAGAGTTGACTCGTTGGAAAAGATTCTGATGCTGGGAGGGATTGGGGGCAGGAGGAGAAGGGGACGACAGAGGATGAGATGGTTGGATGGCATCATCGACTCGATGGACGTGAGTTTGAGTGAACTCTGGGAGTTGGTGATGGACAGGAAGGCCTGGTGTGCTGCAATCCATGGGGTTGCAAAGAGTCAGACACGACTGAGCAACTGGACTGAACTGAGCTGATATACTTACAGAACATTCTATGTAGTTAATATAGAGTCACCTCATTATCTTTCCAAGGCTGCATTGTGTGCTATTGAATAGAGGTAAGCTAATTTATCCAACCTATCCTGATTGACATTTAGAATGTTTTCAACCTATTGCTGGTACATCAAATGTCTCAATTAACATTTTTGAACCTATATATTCTGTATGTTTAGGCAAGAATAGTTGGAAGCTTTTGTTGTCGTTATTGTAATTTTTTCTTTTTTTCAGAATCCAGTTATACCTGACCGAGTCCATTATGTCCCTTAATTCACAGCATGGCATTATGTCCACATTTATTTTAAAATTTTTATTACTTTTCACTTATCACCATTTTCGTTGCCGTTATTTTTACCACAGGCGTCGACTCTCTTGTGTATCACGTGTATCCTTTCTACCCACTTTTCATTTCTATCATTGGTATCTCCAAATATTTAATGTTCTTTGGGGGTATATTTATATTTAGTTTATGCTTTAAATTAATTCCTTCTCTAATTTTAAATACATTATATTTTTGGAATCATTCCACATTGCTCTGTGTATATCCAGCTCACTTATACTGACCACTGTATAGAATTCAAACATATGCTACCTATAACCACATTGCTTTGTGCATATCCAGCTCACTTATACTGACCACTGTATAGAATTCAAACCTATGCTACCTATAGTGGTAGGAAGACTTCTGGCAGCAGAAGGTATACTCGGAGTGAGTATACTTTCACATTTTGGAGAGGTTGTGCTGAGGTTTTTTTAAATGGTTGTACTACTTTTCAGTGACAACAGTGTAAGAGTGTTTCTGTCTGCCTCCATCGTTAGCAACAAGAGGAACCATCAGATGTTTTAGCTTTTGCTAGTTTGCTAAATGAAAATGACATTTTGTTGTCTTTTCAGTTTGCATTTACATAACGATCACGGGACATGGACATACATTCCTGTTTGCCAGTCACTTGTATTTCTTTTTTATTATAAAAGAAATATAATGTCTTGTTCCAACATATAGCCTTCTAATGTTCTCAGCTTAACAGTACAAAAATATGAGAATTTCCAACTTGACACTTAGGTGATGATGAAATCTGAAGTCATCAGTGGGTGTTAGTGATTTATCTGCTTTAGAAAGGCTGCAACTTGCTCAGTGATGTTGAGCAAGCTGAAAACTTACGTGCATCATGGTTCCTGGGGCTGATAAAATAATTGTTTGGTGGGCTGCATGGTTGAATTGTAGTCTATGGGCATGAAATTAAGTTAACCAGTGTGTTTAACCAAAAGTCACTGAGGTTCTATTTTAGCTTAATTGTGATGTGGACTGGCAGCGCCTCATTTCAAAACTCACAGGCATGTCCACTTCCTGTTCACCAGGCACATTTAATTTTTTGTCTTGGAGCTTTGTGGAGAATGAGACACAAGACATGTCAAGGCACATCTGGTTCACTGGAAGGATTTCTCTCAGCTTCGCCACCCCCCTCTACTGCCAGACTTCTCCCCACCTTTGGAAGCAGAGCCTCTTCCTTATAGGACAGGCCTCAGGCTTCCTTCCCCTGTTGGCAGTTCCTGTTGATTAGACCTCATACTCCATTAAGGCGCCACCTCCTTCACTGACAAGTTGGCAGTTGCCTGATGTGACATCATCAAGAGTCCTTAAAACAGGCAAGGGAGGTGAGAGAGGGGGCAGCGTCGGGGGAGGCCAAGGGAGGGCAGGCCCATCACTGTCGCGTAGCGCCTGTTATGAAGAGATTGGAGTAGATCCTCATTCTTCACGGGACCTGATGTTCTGTCCTGTTGGTCTCTTGGCAGAGCTGGATCGGGCTTCACCCTACGGGCAGACCCTGGAGCCAGAACAGGACCTGCTTAGCCTCAGTGGCCATGGTTAGCATAACGAGGGGAAAGCTGGCCATATAATTCACTGCTCTGCTGAGTACCTGGATGGAACAGGGTGTGCAAGTTTGGGGTGCAGCTGGTAATCCTGGAGGGAGAGAAGAAGTCATGTATCTGGGGCCTTGTTGGGAGAACACAAAGAGAAAAATACTTGGTGGGCCAAGGCTGGGAAGGGTCTTTGGAGAAGAGAATGTGTATTGGGATTTGAAGTCAGCAGTGGTGTGTGAGCTGAGGTAAATGTCCTTCTCCCACTCTCTATTAAACCCTCAATAAGGTCACACGCTCAGGAATGTGTGTGTGAGAGAGACTGTGGGAAGAACCAGAGTGGTCATAATAATGGTCAGAATGGTATTTGGTGGGGGAAGCATCCGATATGTGCCAGGAACTATGCATTTTATGGATAATCCCATGTAATCTACACAATGTTCCCATAAGATATTTTTATCCCCAGTGTACTCATACTTTTATATTATGACAATACTACTCTTGCAATAGCCCTAATAAATTGTTTTTTCCTCGCTTCAGTTCAGTTCAGTTCAGTCGCTCAGTCGTGTCTGACTCTTTGCGACCCCACGAACCACAGCATGCCAGGCCTCCCCGTCTATCACCAGCTCCTGGAGTTCACCCAAACCTATGTCCATCGAGTCCGTGATGCCATCCAACCACCTCATCCTCTGTCTTCCCCTCCTCCTCCTGCCCTCAATTTTCCCCAGCATCAGGGTCTTTTCAAATGAGTCAGCTCTTTGCATCAGATGGCCAAAGTATTGGACTTTCAGCTTCAATATCAGTCCTTCCAATGAATACCCAGGACTGATCTCCTTTAGGATGGACTGGTTGGATCTCCTTGCAGCCAGGACTAATTTATTTTGCAAAGAACAGTAACCTATTCAACTTATCTAAGAAAAGGTGGCTTCTCAGTAGGTTACAAGGGAGTATCATGAAAAACAAAAGCAGGATATTGAGTTGGGTGTCATGAGAAGTAGAAAGGCATTGGGCCACTTCTTCCTTTCAATTATTGGGATGTATGATTTCTCTGATAATCTGTTTCTTCTCCAGTCTTTCTCTGAAGATGAGTTTCCAATTATCAACTTTCCAGCTTGTACCTTGCTGAAAATGTATCCTAAGTCCCAGGCTGTCAACTGCAGGCTTATCAACACCATCCGCCCCTCCCCACCCCCAGGCTTATCAACACCCCTCCACCCCCACCCCCATACCTCCCAACTCCCACCCCCACCCCCATTGCACCCCCACCTGGAGATTTTGTGTCTCTGGTTCTAGTTCTAATAGCAAAGAATATGATAGACTTATCAAGGGTCAGGTGGCTACAACTCAACATCTATGGCCAGAAGTGAGTCCTTTGGGATGGCATTGTTCCAGCTGGAGCTAAAGGGATGCCCCCATGATATGTCTTATACAATGTCCATGGACAGAAGGCGAGCCAGAGGCTCAGAGATGGAAACACTTCGACTCTGAGGAATAGGTGATAGAGTAGTTAATCAAGGGCTCTGACAGTGAGGACCAGTGGTAAAGATCTGTCTGTGGATACTTCATGTTTATTATCTAGCTGTCTCCCACTTCACTTTTGGGTGATGGCCTTGGATGATGTGATGGATGTTATTTGTTTAGAAACAAATAATCCTAGAATTTTACGTTGCTGCTGCTAAATCACTTCAGTTGTGTCCGACTCTGTGCGACCCCATAGATGGCAGCCTACCAGGCTCCCCCATCCCTGAGATTCTCCAGGCAAGAACACTGGAGTGGATTGCCATTTCCTTCTCCGATGCATGAAAGTGAAAAGTCAAAGTGAAGTCGCTCAGTCGTGTCCGACCCTTAGTGACCCCATGGACTGCAGCCCACCAGGCTCCTCCGTCCATGGGATTTTCCAGGCAAGAGTACTGGAGTGGGGTGCCAGCGCCTTCTCCAGAATTTTACGTTAGAAAATATTATTTACCAGGACTCTTAACTATTTGGTTAACAAATAACTGAACCTAGATCACAATGGGTTCAAACTAAAGGTTCATTACAGGACCCCAGGATCCTCTAAAGTACCCCAACTCTGAAGCCTCAAATCAGGTCCTCCAAGCACAGTCTTATTTATTTTGTGGCTGTTTCCTTCATTGCTTCCTGTATCCAGTGCGTTCTTTCAAGGCCATCTGCCCTCTGCTTAGATTCACCTTCCCCTTCTGGCTGGAAAACTCTTAGTCATCCTTCAAAACCTAGGTCAGATGTTACCAGCCACTCCATGAATTTGATGACTGGCCAGCTGACTCCATGCAGAGCTCATTGCTTTTTTTTCAGGGTCCCAAATCACTTATTCACATTCTAGCACAAGACTCACTGCACTATGTCAATAGCGTGGTGTATGTATGCATATGTTTTAATAACATATGTGAAGAGATGGGAAGGCTCTCCAAATCTCTACTTTTCCTTTTTATACTGGTCATATATTTTCCAGTCCCCTTTAAGTCAGGTGGGGCCATATGACTGAGTTCTTGTCCTATTTAATTGTTGCATTTTCAGGCCTCACCACACCCCCCTTCGCTAGTCAAGCATCCTGAACAATCCTTGTCTGTGGCCAGCTGTAGAGGATCTGAATGATGCCAAGGCCCTGGAAGACGGTTGAGCCACCCTATGGAAGGATACTGAATCCCTGAATTGTGGCATGGAACAGAGCGCCACCCAGCTCTCAGCCCACATGGAAAATATTGTGAGTGAGAAAGAAGCCTGCATCACCTCAAAACAACCTTTGATTATTATCTTTTATTGCATAACAAACCATCTCAAAACTTAGTGGTTAAAACAACAGCTGTGTTTGTGCTGTGCTGTGCTTAGTCACTCGGTCATGTCTGACTCTTTGCGACCCCACAGACTGTAGCCTGCCAGGCTCCTCTGTCCATGGGGATTCACCAGGCAAGAATACCAGAGTGGGTAGCCTATCCCTTCTCCAGGGGATCTTCCTGACCCAAGAACTGAACTGGGGCCTCCTGCATTGCGGGACGGCGGAGCCTGGTGGGCTGCCATCTATGGGGCCACAGAGTTGGACACAACTGAATGACTTAGCAGCAGCAGCTCCTGCATTGCAGGCAGATTCTTTACCAGCTGAGCCCCCAGGGAGACCCCAGCTATGTTTAATTGCACACAGTTCTGCATATGGGTTGGTCTTGGGGCTGCTTATACTTGCAACTGGCATGCTCAGCTGGGGGGGTGCCTGGAGGCTGGGTTCATTTGGAACACTAAGATGAGGGGCTTCTTTCTTTCTCCATGTAGCATCAAGACCTCTCTCTTTCCTCATGGCCTCTCCTGTGGTTTTTCATTGGTCACTCCAACAGCATAGCTTTACTTCTCTGGAGCTTAGGGCTCCCAAGAGTGGAAAACTGGAACCGGCCAGAACTTCCTAAGGCTTAGGCTCGAAATGGATCCAGCATCGCTTCTGCTGCCCGCTCTGGATGAGGGCGAGTTGCAGAGTCAGCCCGATTTGAGGAGAGAAGGCTATACCAAGTGTGAATAGCAAGATATGTAGTCTACTGGGGGTCCCTTTGTGTGACAGAATGCTACAGCCATTGAGACAAAGGGCTCTTTGTTATAGCAACTATCTGTGCCCACAAAGCAACACCAAGAGCTCAGTGTTTCCCAGACAGTTGGTCTCTTACTGTCTGCACAGTTTTTCCACTTTCTGGGTACTAGCTCTAATATTATTTATTTAATGTTTCTTTACATCAATTAACTTAAAAAATATAGATAACTTCACCAAAAAATACAATTTTGTATTACTACCATAAAGAACTGAAAGTGCAATTACATTTTTCTTCAATTCTGTTAAAATAAATATATAACAATTTTCCAAAAAATTCATCAACAAACCTTCTACAGTCTTCTTGAAATCATCATAGATGGGTCCAGCCCCGGGTTAAGAGGTGTTAGAGATGGCCCGTGAATTTGGTTTAACTAGTTTTATGGAGTTTAAACGTCCTTCTCTATAATTTACACCCATTAGACTACATCTAAACCCAATCTGATCCTCCTCTGTCTGACTGCTCTTGGATATTTGAAGAATTCTCAAAGAAATGCTCCAAATGTTCTAGTTCCTTCAACATCTCCGGTTTCCTTGAAGCAGCCCACTGCTGAACAAAAAGCAACCCAGCCCAGTGCATGCACCAATTTGAAGTACATAAGACTACCCTGAAACTCTGTACATCTGCCCTGTGCGTCCGCTGAGATCCCAGGAGCAAGGCAGCGGTAGGCAGATGTGATGGAATGTCTTTTCTTGGTGACGATGAGCACCAGTGTGCTCCGCCCAAGACTGGCTGTATCTCAAGTCACTGCAGGGACCTTACCTCGCCTCGTCTTCTGCGCCTCAGGGCTCGGAGACGCGGCTCCAGAAGTCACATCCCTACAGAGGTCTGACTCCAGTGGTGCCCACTTTGCGGCGCTGTTCAGACAAGACTAGACGGTCTCCGTCTCTTCCTGCCTTCTCTCTCCCCTCACTCCTTTCACCACCAAGTCACTACCTTTCCTTACCTTCTCTCCATAAGAGTTACACCTACCGTGGTTTTCTTGGGGGTGGAGTGGCCCACCCCTCTGCTCTCTTACCACGGCAGGAATGGATCTGGCTTGGTTGGAATGTTCTAGAAAGGACACCCGTGGACATTAAGGAGTTGGGATATTTTCTAAGTAGAAGGGCGTTATTAAACAGCTGGGGACTTGCCTCCCTTTCTGTTTCCAACAGGAACCTAATTTGATTTTTAAACTCTATTTCAGGGACCTTGGAAGTCTGGCTGGGAAAGGTACAGGAAAATCCACCCCCCCGCCACAGAAGGTTCTTGGGGTTCTATGGTTAAGACTCTGTGAGGCCCAAATAACACCTCATTCTTTCAGGGGTGCTACCTACAGGGAGGCCCCCAGGGGAACTAGACCTCACCAGACGCCTAGTGGGCCCCACCAACGGCACGCAGCAGGCAGCACCGGGGACGCATCCTGGCCCCGCTGCCGGCGGGCATGTGGCTTTGGGGAAGTGGTTTCTCTTCCAGCGGCCTCACCGCGACTGGGTGAGGCTGACCTGGGCAGTTGTGTGCTTTCTGTGCTGAAATGCAGGGGTTCTCAAAGTTTATCTGGCTACAGAATCTTCTTCTACACTTTGTACAAATGCAGATTCCTGGGACCCACACCACTTTTAATTCCATGATGTTGGGGTCAATCTGCCTGTCAAAGAACTCCTGGTCTTGGGAGAGATGGTCCCAGGCTAGATTTGGAGAAATTTCAGTGGTCACCTGATGCAAAGAGCCAACTTATTGGAAAAGACCCTGATGCTGGGAAAGAGTGAAGGCAGGAGGAGGAGGGATGAGGATGCGATCGTTAGCTAGCATCACTAGCTCAGTGGACACACATCTGAGAAAACCCCGAGAGAGAGTGAAGAACAGAGGAGCCTGGTGTACTGCGGTCCATGGGGTCGTAAGGCATTGGGTACGACTTAACACATATATGTGGAATCTAGAAAAATGGTATAGATGAACTTATATGCAAAGTAGAAATAGAGACACAGTTGTAGAGACACAAACTTATGGATACCAAGAGGGTAAGAGAGCGTGGGGTGGATTGGAATTGACATATATGCATTCTATCTATATAATAGATAAACTAATGAGAATTGACCATATAGCACAGGGAACTCTGTTCAGTACTCTGGTGACATAAATGGGAAGGAAATCCAAAAAAGAGGGGATTTATGTATATGTGTAGCTAATTCCCAGGTGGCTCGGTGGTAAAGAATCTGCCTGCCAATGTAGGAGATGTAAGAGATGCTGGTTTGATCCCTGGATCGGAAAGATCACCTGGAGGAGGGCACGACTACCCACTCCAGTATTCTTGCCTGGAGAATCCCATGCACAGAGGAGCCTGGCGGGCTACAGTCCATGGGGTCACACAGAGTTGAACACGACTGAAGCGACTTAGCAGAATAGCTGATTGACTTTGCAGAACAGCAGAAACTAACAAAATGTTGTAAAGCAACTATACTCCAATAAAAAAAGATTAATTAATTAAAAAAAGAGAATCTTCATCTACCAAATTGAGAGGACAATAAAAAAATAATGCAATAAAGAAGATTTTAAAAGAAGAAGAAAGGGGAGAGGACAAGGGCACAATTCACAATGATGTCTGGCTTGGGGTAGTCACCTGAAAGGATGAGACAAGCAGATCTGTGTGTTGCTTGTGCCCTCTGGTGGCCAAATGTGGAATCACCAGCACATCCCTCTGAGAAACCTTGGTTCTTGGTTCACTTGAAGCATCGTTAATGACTACAAGGACCTTTTGTGGCTAGTAGGAAATGGATTTTGATCAGTGCTACCTCTTGGTGCAGGTAGCTGGGTGAGGTGGAAAGCTCAGGAACTTTGGAGTCAATGATATGTGAATTCAAACTGTTTTCCCATCACATCTATTTGTACAGGCCATTTGCTTTCTTGAGTATTGTTTTCCTAGTCTGCAAAATCAGCATAACGGAGGGGGAATGTTCCACCCCTGAGAGGCCTTAACCTTGAACTTATTCTCTGCCTCCCTCTTTGACTCTGAGTTTTTGCCCTTTCTTCCTCTGATGCCAAAAGCTTGGCCTCCTGTGATGGTGCTGGTGCTGGATCAAATCTTGGAAGCAGAGTTTTGTGTGAAGTAGAAACTTGGCACCTTTGGGTGCCAGGCAAAGGAGGACACAGCAGGGTTGTGCCCTCAAAAGCAGTGTGTCTCAACCCTGGGGGATTTGGTGAGGAGTTTTATAACAATGGTTCAGGGGTGGGTTGCTGATAGGGATCAGGGTGTGTGTATGTGTGCATTTCTTTAATTTGGCCTCAGGGGGTCTCTTGATGAGCTTCTGTGGTTTTCAAGGCTATCAAATGGTGACCTTCTCTTCGGAGTGAAGAATGCTTTATCAAATAATTAACATCTTCCATTTGTTGGGGGTTCTGCTTTCTTCTCTCTGTTGCCCTGAACTTAGTTCTGCAGAAGAGCTTAAAGATATTGTCCATTGGGTATCCCTTGAGGGAAAACCAGGACCCTTCCCCAAGGCTTCACTATTGTTTCTGGCCTGCTCCTCCCTGTCTCTGCATCCCCACCCTTCCCTGAGGAACAACTGTCTGAATCTACCCTTTGGAACTTGGGGAATGTCACGGAGGCTGAAGTTTATTTCCTATAAATAAGAACTGCAGGACACAGGAAGGCTTTTGTGCCCAGGAGCCCCACAGGGCCTGGCTTGGTTTCTCTCCCACCCACTGTTTGGGACTCACCTTTGTTCTGGGAGTCTTAGTTAGAGTAGGACCCTCCAGAAGTGCCTGAGAAGACTGAGGGTCACAGAGACAGCAATGGTCGGCCTTCCTTCAGACAGACACTGGCCCCTGTGCAGCCCCACTCAGGCCTCCACGAGGCCCCCTGGCCTTGTCCCAGTGGTCGAGGGGGTGTCCCATCCCTGCGCCTGCCCCCCCAGTTGCCGTCCTGATGAATCCCCTCCTCCCTTCAGCCCGTGCAGTGGCTTCTGTAGGGAGAACTGGAAAATTTTATTTCCAAGTGCGCATCGCAATTGTTCTGCTTTATATAATCACCGGCTTTTGAACTTAGAAGACAGAAACACGTGCTCTTCTTCTCTGATCTCATAATGACTCACCACCTGAGGCACGGAGTGACTCCCGGGAAGCTGTCGGGCTTGCTGTGTGCACAGCCCTCATGGTGAGAGGTATCCCAAGTGCAGAGATCAGAAAAGCACGTCACCTGGTCCTTGAAGTCTTGTCACACTCATGCTGATGAAAATGCCACCTCCCAGAGGCACTCCGAGGGCACATGGGACTTTACAAGGAACATGGCTGGTACAGAAGGTGGCACTCTTTCCCTTTCCTTAAAAAGTAACTCGTTTGATGCACATTTTGTTTTTTACTTCAAAAGAAAGTTTCTTTGGCTATTTTGTCTTTTGGGCAAATGCAGAAAGGCATGGAAGACACCGGAGGCCATTAACAAACTGGAAATGTTATCCAGGGAGCATCTGCAATGGACTTGGAACTATCCCAGGAGGAGGGGAAGCAGTGGGAAAAGAAAGAGTCATCCCTGCACCATGGAGTTCTCAGTCCAGGCGGGGAGTCCACACAGGCACAAGTAAACACCTGAAACGTGAGGTGGGGAAGGTGCTGTGAAGAACAGCCAAAAGGGGCTGGGCTAGCAGGGAGCGGGCAACAACCTCTCTTGTAAGATGACCCATGAGCTGAGGTCTATGCAGAGAGAGGGGCAGGAACAGTCCAAATCTTTGCTGTCCAGGCGTCCAGCTGTCCAGCTTAGTCCCTGGCGATGGGTTGCTTGGTTCATTTAGGTTCTCGTCAGCTGCAGCCACCTGGCAAGGAGCCCGGCCATGGGCCTGGCACTCTGCAAGGTCTTGGCTCTACGAGGTCCCAGCCGTGATGCTGGCTTCCCATGCTCTGGTCGGCAGAAGAGGTCAAGGGCGTTCGGAGATGTGTGAGGAGCTGGCGTGGAATGACGCCAGGCCAGGCTGGGTCCGCGGAGGACGGCTCTGTGCGTCCATCTCCTTCTCACTGGCGGCTCCTCAACCTGGGAGTCTCTCTGTGCTCACTCTGGGTTTCCCATGGCTGGCTCCTTTGCATCCTTCATAGCTTAGCCCGGATGTCACTTCCCTGGACGAGCTAGTCTCAGCCAGCCTTGCTGCACTCTCTGCCGCATCACCTGTTTGGCTTCCTTGGCTGCTCTCAGGGACCCAGAGAAGCTGCACGTGGATGTCAGTCCCGAGGGTTTGTCTGTCCCAGTTCCCCCGACCCCCAGCCCATGGGGCCACCTGTGACGCATGCACACTCACAACACAGATGTGTGGAGCGAAGGAATATCTTCGTCCTGCACATTCTCAGGGCACCTTAGATTTCTGTTCCCTTCTATAATCTCTCTCTCTCTCTTTGGGTTCCTTAAACAGTCAACCATAACTATATATGGTAGAACGGAAACTTTTGAATAAATAATCCTCCCACTTGAAACATTTATTTGAGGACCTTCAGTCCTCTTCAGCACACAGCCCTGCTCTCCCTTGGGTTATCTGCCAATCTATAATCCGCATGTGTTTGGTGAACATCTTTTCAGCAGCCCCCCAGACCCTGCCTTGTTACGAATGTTTCATAAATACATGAATAATTCTAAATGACTATATAATATTCCAGATACCATTGCTTGTACCTTCTCTGGTGAGTGACTGTTTATACTCTGTGTGGGATGGGTAAGTATCCAATTTCTCCTATCAGATCACCTCAGTCAGTGAGTCAGTTCAGTCGCTCAGTAGTGTCCAACTCTTTGAAACCCCGTGAATTGCAACACGCCAGGCCTCCCTGTCCATCACCAACTCCCAGAGTTTACCCAAACTCATGTCCATCGAGTCGGTGATGCCATCCAGCCATCTCATCCTCTGTCGTCCCCTTCTCCTCCTGCCCCCAATCCCTCCCAGAATCAGGGTCTTTTCCAATGAGTCAGCTCTTCACATGAGGTGGCCAAAGTAATGGAGTTTCAACTTCAGCATCACTCCTTCCAATGAACACCCAGGACTGATCTCCTTTAGGATGGGCTGCTTGGATCTCCTTGCAGTCCTAGGGACTCTCAAGAGTCTTCTCCAACACCACAGTTCAAAACCATTAATTCTTCAATGCTCAGCTGTCTTCACAGACCAACTCTCACATCCATACATGACCACTGGAAAAACCATAACCTTGACAAAGGTCCGTCTGGACCTTTGTTGGCAAAGTAATGTCTCTGCTTTTGAATATGCTATCTAGGTTGGTCATAACTTTCCTTCCAAGGAGTAAGCATCTTTTAATTTCATGGCTGCAGTCACCATCTGCAGTGATTTTGGAGCCCTCCAAAATAAAGTCTGGCACTGTTTCCACTGTTTCCCCAACTATTTCCCATGAAGTGATGGGACCAGATGCCATGATCTTCATTTTCTGAATGTTGAGCTTTAAGCCAACTTTTTCACTCTCCACTTGCACTTTCATCAAGAGGCTTTTTAGTTCCTCTTCAGTTTCTGCCATAAGGGTGGTGTCATCTGCATATCTCAGGTTATTGATATTTCTCCCGGTGATCTTGATTCCAGCTTGTGCTTCTTCCAGCCCAGCATTTCTCATGATGTACTCTGCATAGAAGTTAAATAAGCAGGGTGACAATATACAGCCTTGACGTACTCCTTTTCCTATTTGGAACCAGTCTGTTGTTCCATGTCCAGTTCTAACTGTTGCTTCCTGACCTGCATATAGGTTTCTCAAGAGGCAGGTCAGGTGGTCTGGTATTCCCATCTCTTTCAGAATTCTCCACAGTTTATTGTGATCCACACAGTCAAAGGCTTTGGCATAGTCAATAAAGCAGAAATAGATGTTTTTCTGGAACTCTCTTGCTTTTTTGATGATCCAGCAGATGTTGGCAATTTGATCTCTGGTTCCTCTGCCTTTTCTGAAACCAGCTCAGATCACCTAGGGAATGATTATTAAGATTTTTACCAATGGAAAAACTGAGGATCAGAAAAGTGAAGCCAATTTGTTCAAGGACACACAGCAAGGATTTAAATCATGTCCGTGCTCTGCACAATGTCATTCAAGTCTGGTGGTGGTGTCGGGGTCAGTTAATGTAGTCAGTCAGTTCAGTCACTCAGTCGTATCCGACTCTTTGCAACCCCATGGAGTGCAGCACACCAGGCCTTCCTGTCTATCACTAGCTCCCAGAGTTTACTCAAACTCATGTCCATTGAGTTGGTGATGCCAGTTACAATTAATGTAACCTGCTTCTAATTCTGAGCAGTGGGGTTTGCTCATATTTTGATGTTATAGACCAGTGCCCTCCAAAATGGACACTTGTAATTGGAGTGAATGGGGTGCATGAGATGATCTATTATAGTAAGCAAAAAAAAAAAAAAAATCTATTATGCTATCAATTTCTATCTCTTTGTATTCCCTCCATAATTCTTAACATTATATATCTTCAAGAACATGCATAATTTACAAGTACTGGAGGGAAAAAGATATATAGTGAATGTTTGCATTTTTTTTTGTTTGTTTAACAGATGTGGGTTATGTATGCAAAACATCTTGATGAGATCTTATACACATAACAGCAGCTTAAGGCAATGATTAAAAAGAAAGGGAAGGCACCAGGAACAGGACATCTACTACAGAAAAAGCTTTGTGCATTTTTTAGTTTGTTCTCTGGGGTTTATTAGCAGAAGTCTTGACTTCTCTCTCCCAGATCGTGTTCTTAATGTGAGACTCACTGTGCAGCTCAGGAACTACAGGTCCAGCTCTCAGGATAGGCACTCCCCCGTCTCCCCATGACAAGCCAGGCCACTCAGCAGAGAGATCCCTGGGCCCTGCATTAAGTCCTCTGCGATCTCTAGACGTGTAATCTTGGACCTTCATTCATTCCTCACACCACAAGGTTTCCCCAGGATCCTAGTAGGTGCTGGAGCCTGGACTATGCAGGAGGAGCTCCAAGATAACCACCACATGACCCAGCCCTCCAGAGCTGGATGCACAGAGACCATCACAAATAATGTGACTGTGCAAGCATTCCAGGGGGAGAATAAAGGCGACTCTGATGGGATTTTCTTGAGGGTTGGGCATATTTCAGAGAAGACTTACAGAAAAGATATGCCTGAGCCCGGGTCTTGAAGGGTGAACAGAAGGTCACCAGATGAACAGTAGGTGTGATGGTTTCTGTGCCAGCACACAAGGGCTTGGCATACCGAGGAGGGCTGGGGCAACACTAATCTCCCGTGTTGGATCACTGCCTATGGAGGAAGTGGTTTCCGGAGGTACTTTGGAAGAGCGGGCAGGGCCCAGATTATAGAGGACTCGGAATGTCAAAGGGCTTGACTATCACTCTAAAGGTTGTGATGAGCCGTGGGAAGGGTAAAGTAGGAGAGTAGCCATTTAGGTCTAAACCATTTGTGCAATGATGTGGAAGGGGAGAGAAAGAGTTTGTTATACAAGCAGAGGTGATCCAGGGAGGCAAGACCAAAGTTGTTAGAGGGAAATGGGGCTGAGGGTGGTTATGGAGGAGGCAAAATTAGTGGGACTTCACGGTGACCAGATTCATTAAGCAAGAGGGGCCCAGGTTGATTTCAAGGATGTGACTTGGGAGGTAGTAGTATTATCGACCGAGATAGGCACTGGGGAAGACCTGATCTGTAGAAAATACTATTATATTTGAAAAGAAATATTCAAAAGGCAACTGGTGATGTGGGTCTGGACATCAGAGACAAGTCCTTGCTGGGGATGGGTGGCGTTGGAAGTCATTAGCTTAAAGAGGGTTTGGGGAATCCCAGGAATATCTAAGAGGACAAATAACCTTGGCTGATAGCATTTGCCGATTGCAGCAAATGCTGCAATTGTTAAGAGCTTTGTAAAATTGTAAATATTCCCACTATGATGGATTGCAAGCTACCAATGGATCACTGAATGCAGAGTTGGGTTTGATGCCTACTGTCTGCTCTTGTGAGCTGGGATGAGCCAGCTGGATGCATAGCAATGGTCACACCTCCAAGTATGGTGAACTCTCTCATCTGCTGGAAGCCTGTGGAATTTTTCTGCATAGCTCATCCAGTGAACTGTGTGTGTCTCCTGTGCATGCTTCCACGTGATGCAATATCAGTAAACGGATGGGGACTTTGTTTTTGCTGCTTCACTGCAAAGTGTACAGACCCCTCCTCCTGCTTCTTGGTGACCCCAGGCAGGCTCTGCTGGGTCTACAGGAATCTGGGAGCCACCTCCCAGGGAGGGCTTTTCCCCACCTCTAGAGCCTCCAAAGTTCCCAGACTTTCCAAGTGGCACTGACCCAATTTCAAGTTCTCCCATACCTTCTCCAGCACAGGGAAATCTACTTTTTGTTTCCATGTTGCTGAGGAAAAAGATTGAAGCTCTTAACACAATATTAAAGTCATAGCAGCACAGCGTTTTCACCCCTTAGCCTTTTGTCTCTTTTGATCAAATTGTGTCAGATTCAAGAGGCCTTTTTCTGGGCTTTTCATTGTCACTTTGTCAAGCCTCCCTGTCTCATGTTTGCTTTTCTCCTCCTTTGAAAGTTACAATTCCTCAGACACCCTTGCAGGCTTCAGCTGCTGTCATGGGGAGCAAGGCATCTGCTCTGCTCAGTAAGGCTCAGCAAATGAGGGTGATGGGAAGAGGAGGGGCTGGGATGGGGTGCTGTGGGGAGATGGGGAGTGAATGAGGGGTGCTGCTAATCAGAGCAGAGGAGCCTCAGCTCTTCCCCGTCAAAGGTCATGAAGCAGAGCAGAGGGAAGGGGCACTTGGGGACTAGAGAGCCCCGGCGTCAGTCCCTTTCTTTTCTCTGGCCTTGGACAACTGGTTTCATGGCTCTGAGCCTGTTTTCCAGTTTGCACAACTGAATACCTACTTCATGGGTTGTTCTGAGAATGAGAAAAGGGCGCCGCAAAGCTCTGGGCTCAGTGTCTGGCATGTGGGATGTTCCTGTCAAGTGAAACTGAATATATAGCAAGTCACAAAGGCAGGAAGTAGCTGGGGGTCTCATCAGGGGCTCAGCAGTGTGGAGGGGATCTGAGAGGGGCTAGACTCAGGGTAAGTAGCCGTGGGTGACCACTCTGGGCCCCAAGTGACCAGCCTGTGAATGTGGGGAGGGAGGGGGACCCAGCTCCCAGGAGAACACACTTTTTAATGCTTGTTCATGGAAACAGCAAAAGCAGCCCCAGGGACTGAGTGAGAGCTCAAAATGGGAATTGCTATGACTTCTCAGATGCCTCATTTTTTGTTTTCCTAATTACAAAAGTATGTTCAGGTGTAGAAATCAGGGGGAATACAAAAAATAACAAAGAAAGAATTTACCTTAAAAGACAGAGAAAAATGGTACTTAGATTTTTTATTCAATGTACACATATGTATATTTTTTTAAATATGTCTTTGGCTACATATTATATATGTAGCTGTAGTTTTTGTACAACAGGGACAGTTGTAGTTCCTGATTTTTTTTTTTTACTTAATATTACATCAGCAAACACTTGTTCTTGTTGTTTCATAGTTGCTTTAAAAAATGTTTTTAGTTACTGTCCAATATTCTATTCTAAAACACTGTTGATTTATTTTCTTAGCTATTTCCCTTTTTCTCCACCTTTAAAAATAATGCTTAGAGGAGAATTCTTGTAGCTGAGACTTTGTCCCTACCTGAGATTAGTTCCTGCTATGGACTGAATGTTTGCATTTGCCCACCCTCCCCCACCCCCCTGCACCCCTTCTCAACTCAATGAAAATGAAAACCAAAGCAACCACAACAAGACCTTTGGAAATTACGTCACGAGGGTGGAGCCCTCATGAATGGGATTAGTGCCCTTATAAGAAAAAGTATGAGAGAGCTTGCTTCTTATCTCTGCTATGCAAGGATATAGTAAAAAGAAGACCAACTGAAAATCAGGAAGCAGGCCCCCACCAGACACCAAATCTGCCAGCACCTTGATCTTGGTCTTCCCAGTCTCCAGAACAGTGAGAAATCAAAGTGTGTTGAAGTCTTCCAGTCTACAGTAACTTGTTATAGCAGCCTCAACCTGCTGGGACATTTCTCAAGGCTGTATTTACAGAACTGGATAATGTCAAAAGGGTATGAACATTTTTTAGATTCTAGATCTATTTTGCCCTTCAGAGAAAGTGCCCAAATTATCTATCCCTCTGCAGCATCTGTGTTCTAGCCAATCAGTTATTTGTATATAAACCTCTTGAAGGTCTCTATGTGTGTTTGGGGGAGTTCACGCACTTCATGTTAAAGAATGCTACATTATTACAGCAATGGAGAAGATTAAAATAAGACCAAAGGGCACAGCTGGCTCAAACAGAAGAGAGACATCTCCACAGACCAGAAGTTGAACTGAAATTCCAAAAGGTAGGTGATCCTGAAGAGATGTGAGCCACACATGAGAAGAAATGACTCAGAGTTCAAGTTCTGGGAGGTGGAGTGATTAAAGCCGTTCCACAAGGGAGGTGACAGAGCCAGGCTCCCTACTAGAGGTATGTCCTCATGCTGTTGAAAAGAGGTGGATGTCTCTGCTACCCTGCTGCTCTGTCTTACCCCTGGGGAGCTTCAGACAGAAGAGCAGGGCTCATGGGCCAGTGGAAGATGTAATGGCTGGGCCAGTTTTCTGGCTCTGTGACAAGAGCTGGGTCCTCATCAGCTTTGTCCTGGCGATATCAATAGCTTATTGGAATGAGAACTGGCTTTGGAAATTACCATTTACTAAAAGTCTAAAAAGGATTTAAAAATAAAAATGTACAGACTATTTAGAAATTAAGAAATATAAATAACAGAAGAATATGAGAAAGAAGAAATTATAGACCTTAGGAGAAAAAAAAGGCAGGAAACAATGGATGTGTTTCAAATTGGAAATGGGTGCTGAGGTATATAACTAGGTCGCAGCACACAGAGGACGGTGTTTAAAAAATAAAGCAGCAAAGAGACATGAGGGTAGGCAGGACCCCAACATTTGTCTTATGAGTGGAGGGAATGGAAGAGAAGCACTGTTTGAAGATATGCTTATTAGGAACATTCCAGAAAAGAAGTGAGATATGAGTTCCTACATCAAAAGCTCACTCAGAACCCTGAAAAAGGAGAACTAAAAATAAATGATATTCGCCCACATTGTAATGAACTGTAGAACATCAAGGCTAAAAAAGAACATACCGAGTCATCAGAGGAAAAATAACAGATTACTTATAAAAACAGTTACTTAATAGCAATTTTTTATGTCGGCAGACTTCTCATCATCAGACTTCTCTTTTTTTATTGAAGTAGAGTTGATTTATAATGTTATGTTAATTTCAGGTGTATAGCAAAGTGATTCAGTTATACACACAAGCATATATATGCATATATATTCAGATTCTTTTCTCTTATAGATTATTATGAAATATTGAGTATAGTTCCCTGTCCTTGTTGGTTATCTATTTAACTTATAGCAGTGTGTGTCAATGGTGTACTTTAAAAAGGGAACAGTGATAGTCTTAAACTTGGATGTTTTAAAATATAAACTCACATATTTTATATTAAACAGTTAAAATTCAAGAATGAGGGCAAAATAAAGATACTTTCTGATATATAGAAAATAAATTTACCACCCAGAGACCTGTATTAAAAAAGTAATTAATGAGTGCATTTCAGCTAGAAGAGAAGTGAACACACAGCAGAGGTGGGGAAGGAGCAACGTTAAACAAACTCTGAGAAAATATCCTGGCAAACAGAATTAACCTTTGATATAAAACTTATTTTGATGTGCTTTGTAAAAGGTAAGACTAAAACTCTAAATAAAAAAGTGTGTGTGCATGTTTGTGCAAGGGTGGAGCGTGCGGGCTGTAGGAAAACCCTGGTAGGTTACTGTGTCCCTTATCAAACTATAGACTCTTCTCTCCCCAATCCACCCTTTATGGCCCTGCTTGTGATGCTGGGATCTTTCTCCCTTGCCAAAATGGCACGATGTTAAGCTTTGTAGAAAAATAAGAGGCTCTATTTTTGGCAGGTGTGCCTGGGCGTGTCCTGTGGCGGCTCCCCCGTCGCCCTAGAGCGTGGGTTCCCTGAGCACCACCCCCTGGTGGATTCCCGAGGATCTGCAGGCGGCAGCTCCCCGCAAACTTCTGCCATCCGTGTTAAGTCGCTTCAGTCGTGTTCGACTCTTAGCGACCCTCTGGACTGTGGCCCGCCAGGCTCCGTATGTCTCCTGAACCGGCAGGCAGGTTCTTTAGCACTACCGCCTCCTGGGATGCCCTCCAGCGAGCCCAGATGCAGCCTCTTCAGTGGGGTTTGGGTCCATGCTAGAAAAACAGGACCTTGTAACACAACGCCCAGCCGTGTTACTTCCCTGGTGCTAAGGCTCTGCCCCAGGAGTAGAGCTCAAATATTCTTTAGACTTCTCTTTATCTCCTTGTAGAAATGTCTCCTTGCTCCAATCTCCAGTTATACTTAATGCTGCTTTAAAATGCGTTTTCCCTTCCCAAATTACTGTGTGGTTCCTGTCTCTTGATTGGACTCCGAATAAAACAAGGCTTTGCTTGGCCAGGAGGAAGATAGAAATATAAATTAATTATTGACATGTTTAGGAAAGCCTGTTAATTTTGTGATTTAAAAATGTAAGAGTAAAGGTTAAAAGAATAGAAATATAACTTCTAGCCTCTCAATTAGCAGAGAAAAAAAAGCATATAGAAACATTTATTAAGACAACAGAAGGCAGTAAGGTGTTGACATTTTGAAAAGTTGTTAAAATTGAAGAATCATGTTTCTTGTATTTATTTTTATAGTTTCAATATGCAAAGCAACATTGAAACTGAAAGTGTTAATCACTCAGTCATGTCCAACTCTTTGGGACTCCATGGCCTATATAGCCCACCAGGCTCCTCTGTCCATGGAATTCTCCAGGCAAGAATACTGGAGTGGGTAGCCATTCTCTTTTCCAGGGGATCTTCCCGACCCAAGGATCAAATGTGGGTCTCTGGCATTGTAGGCAGATTCTTTACCCTCTGAGCCACCAGGCAAGCCCCATCAAACAACATTAAATGTTGTTTATTGATGCACACATTAGTAAGTATATAAATACACACCACACAATGACCCATACCAAATGTCTGGCAGTGACTGGCCCTGGAGAGGGTGGGAAGTCTAGGATCAGGCTGTGGTTCACGGGAAGTCATAAGCCAATCTACAGTAGCCCATCCCCCTTACCTGTGGTTTCCCTTCTGCAGTTTCAACTACCTGTTGTCAACTGCAGTCTGAAAACGCTACATGGAAAATTCTGGAAATAAGGAGTTCAAAAGTTTTAAATTGCACACTGTTCTGAGTAGTATAATGGAATCTCACACTGTCCCCCTCCATCCCGCTGAGAACAGCTCACCCCTTTGTCCTTTGTCCAGGGCATCACACCCAATAGTTACTCAGTAGCTGCCTGGGTTATCAGATGGCTTGTTGGGGTATCATATGGCATGTGTTCAAGTAGCCCTCATTTTACTTAATAATGCAACCTGCGAAAGTAGTGATGCTGGTAATTGGGAGATCCAAAGAGAAGCCATAAGAACTTCCTTAAAGTGAAGAGGTGAACATTCTTGACTCAATAAGGAAAGAAAAAAAAAATCGTAGGCTGAGGTTGCTAAGCTATGTGGTAAGAATGAATCTTCCAACTGAAATTGTGAAGAAGGAGAAAAATCATGCTAGTTGCTAGTTGTACTGCCGCATCCTGAACAGTGGGTGATGGGTTAGTGAAGAGGAAAAGGCATTACATTTGTACCAGAACCTATTTTGAGAGAGGGGGAGGGCCCTTTTACACATTTATGTAACTTTTATTACTGTTTACTGCTATAATTGTTCTATTTTATTATTGTTATTGCTGTTAATCTCTTATGGTGCCTAATTCATAGATGAAACTCTCACATAGGAATTCATGTATATATTTGGTGCTGTATGTGATTTCAGGCATCCACTGGGGGTGTTGGAAGGTATTCCCCAAGGATAAAAAAAAACTGAAGCAAACATGACATAATGCTAAGATCTGATAAAGTGGATGACAAGTATAAAACTATGAGATTACATCAGTTCAGTTCAGTTCAGTTCAGTTGCTCAGTCGTGTCCAACTCTTTGCGGCCCCATGAATCCCAGCACGCCAGACCTCCCTGTCCATCACCAACTCCAGGAGTTCATTCAGACTCACATCCATTGAGTCAGTGATGCCATCCAGCCATCTCATCCTCTGTCGTCCCCTTCTCCTCCTGCCCCCAATCCCTCCCACCATCAGAGTCTTTTCCAGTGAGTCAACTCTTCGCATGAGGTGGCCAAAGTACTGGAGTTTCAGCTTTAGCATCATTCCTTCCAAAGAAATCCCAGGGCTGATCTCCTTCAGAATTAGAACATATATAAAAAGTCTATAGGTTAAAGACACTTACCTGTCTACATGCTACAGTCCATGGGGTTGCAAAGAGTCAGACACAATTGGGTAACTGAACAACGATGAAGACATGTCTAGGAGGAAGGCTATTTGAGACTCAGATGGGAAACTTGATGACTATTATTTCTTTTTCTTTGGCCATACCACATGGCATGCGCAATCTTAGTTTCCCGACCAGGGATCAGATCCAAGTCCCCGGCATTGAGAGCATGGAGTCTTACCCACTAGACCACCAGGGAAATCCCAATACATATTTCTTGATTTGAATTGGAGCAACCTTCCAACTTAATTGGGGCTTTCCATAGCACCCCACTCCAGTACTCTTGCCTGGAAAATCCCATAGACGGAGGAGCCTGGTAGGCTGCAGTCCATGGGGTCACTGAGGGTCAGACACGACTGAGCAACTTCACTTTCACTTTTCACTTTCATGCATTGGAGAAGGAAATGGCAACCCACTCCAGTGTTCTTGCCTGGAGAATCCCAGGGACAGGGGAGCCTGGTGGGCTTCCATCTATGGGGTCGCACAGAGTTGGACATGACTGAAGCGACTTAGCAGTAGCAGTAGCAGGTGGTGCTAGTGGTAAAGAACCATCTGCCAATGCAGGAGAAGTAAGAGATGCGGGTTCAATCCCTGGGAAGATCTGGAGAAGGGCATGGCGGCCCACTCCAATATTCTTGCCTGGAGAATCCTCATGGACAGAGGAGCCTGATGGGCTGTAGTCCATAGGGTTGCAAAGAGTCAGATACGCTGCAACTTAATTATGCCAAGGCTTGCTTTCTCCTTTAACCAGTAAATAATTCCCATTAGAGTTCCCATTAGAGTCTGGGGGATGGGGTAAAGAGAGCCCCAAGTACTTTCCTCCCCTTGGTCTACAACGCAGCCTTTATGACAGACACGGCCCCTCATCCAGTCTCACCTCCTGCCATTCCTCCCATGCACATACTCTGCCGTAGTAATGGATATCCTTTCTGTTTCTGAAATGCTGTGCTTTTCATGACTTGGCCTTAGGACATGTTGTGCCATCTTCTTTCAATGCTATTTCCCCTTTCCTTCCTGGCTAGTTTACTTTACATATGACACCGCCTCCTGTCTGAATCCTTCCCCAGCCCTGCAGTGGAGTTAGCTACCCCCTAGTCCACGTCCTCATAGTACTTTGCACAGACCCTGTCAAAATGCTTTTAAGTGCATGTCTGTGATCTCAACAGATAGCCCCTTTTTGAAGACGTAGACTGAGCTGAAATGGCACAGCTAAAGTTATGCATTATACCCGCTATTCGTTCAGCACCAGGCACACATTATATCTAACCGTATCAGCAATCAATTTCTACTCTGTAAATGTGGAAATTGAGTCTCTGAGGGGTTTAGCAACTTGCTAAGGTCACACAGCTGGAAAACGGTAGAGCTAAGATGAAAAATCTGTATTTGTCTCATTCTAAACTCATACTATTCTATACTGCTTCTCAGTCTTATTCATCTCTAGGTCCCCAGAATCTGGTACACAGCTGAGTACACTGCTGTTGTTCAGTCACTCAGTCATGTCCAGCTCTTTGCAACTGCACGGACTGCAGCACGCCAGGCTTCCCTGTCCTTCACCATCTCCTGGAGCTTGCTCAAACTCATGTCCATTGAGTCGGTGATGCCATCCAACCATCTCCTCCTCTGTCACCCCCTTCTACTCCTGCCTTCAACCTTTCCCAGCATCAGGGTCTTTTCTAACGAGTTCTTTTCTAACAAGTACAGCTGAGTACAGCCTATGTACAGCCAAGTACATAGTAAACCCTAATAAATATTTGATGAATGAATGAAAGAAAGAAATGAATGCACAGGTGAGTGAACAAGCCCAGGAACCACTGGAGGCAGAAGTTTACTCGTGTGTAGAGAGCAGATAATATTAATTGCCTATTGCTTCTACTTTGCATTCTAATGGGTTTACAGCAAAGGGCACCTGGGCAGGAAAACAGTACATCCCCCACATTTCATTACTGATTAAAACGATTCAAGATGTAACATGAATGACTTCAAATAAGCAAACCGAGCCAATGCAAGAAACAGCAGAAAACAGAATGTAGAAATGGAGGTAAGATAAATTGGATCTGAAATATTTGGGTCTCACAAATGAGAAATCAGAAGACAGGGTTGCTTGCTTTAGCTTTGCTTGGCAAGCAAGTTAAAAAGACAAAAAGAGAAAATAGCAACATCGAGGCTTGAATTCTTAAAAAATACAGTATTTCAAATGGTCCTTTCATTCGGAGATCTCAAAGTATTCAGCAATATGTTTACCTTTTGCTGTGTGTATGTCTGTGTGTGTGATCAGTCATGTCTGACTCTTTGCAACCCCCATGGGAATTTTCCAGGCAAGAATACTGGAGTGGGTTGTCATTTCTTACTCCAGGGGATCTTCCTGACCCAGGGATGAAACCTGAGTCTCTTGTGTCTCCTGCATTGCAGGAGGATTCTTTACCGCTGCACCACCTGGGAAACCCTTTTGCCAAACAGATACCAATTAAAGGAGAAGCACCACCTGGTTTGCCTTGGAGGTGGAAGAATGAGGGGCTTCAGCAATCAGTCCTGGGACTGCGGCTGATATTCAGGCAGATGAGGAAGTGTGTGTTGTCTCTCAAATGATGCAAGAGCCATTCGTTTGTGCGATGTGCTCATTCATCCAGCATAGCAGGGTTCAAGTGTTGGGGAGGTCAGGGCCTGAATACTGGCTCTGGAGCTTTCTACTGGTCCATCTCCAGGCATGGCAGTGACTTCCTTCGTTGAGTCATTTCAGCTGTAAAATGGACATAACAATACCCATTATATCTGACGCTATTAGTCCTCATTTTATAGATGAGCACAATGAGTCTCAGAGAAATTAAGTGACCTGCTCAAGGTTGTAGCAATAAGAAGTGGTGGTGTTGGAATCCAAACCTTGGCCTCTGACTTAATCCTGTATGGTCCCCCAACTCCTCCATCATATCTCCCTGCCTCATCCCTCTCTTTTCTCATAAGCCAGAAAGATGTGATAACTGTGAGGATTAAGAATACCTGGTGTAGGGACTTCCCTGGTAGACCAGGGGGTCAAGACTTTGCCTTCCAACGCAGGGGCTATGAGTTCAATTCCTGATCAGGGAGTTAAGAGTCCACATGCCTTGTGGCCAAAAAAGCCAAAACAGAAATAATGGAGGCAATATTGTAACAAATTCAATAAAGACTTTGAAAATGGTCCACATCAAAAAAATCTTTTTGAGAAAAGGGGAATCCCTGGTGCAGACTAGCTGGGGGAGGTTCCAGCAGCAGGAAGGGCTCTCTCAAAGCTGGATGCCCTTGTTAGGTAAACACTGTTGCTGAAACATCTCTTCCCTTTAGGGATACTAGTGGCCAAGGCCACTAGGTGGCAGAGTTGTGAAGACAAAGATCCCAGAGCAGGCTGACTCAAGAGCCAGAGTCTCCACAATCAGAGATCACAGCCAAGTTCACTTTTTGACAGCTTTGAAGTTCGAAGGCAAAAGAGACTTCGCCTTCTAAAACTTCCTCTTTTGCAACCAGGGGCTTATAATTTAAACAAACCTGGCATTCCCCTCCCCTGAGTAAATCTATCCACTTATCCATCCATCCATCTACACACCCATCCACACATCCAACCTTCCATACATCCTTTAAATATTTATGAATACATAGTATGTACCACGGAGAGGGCAATGGCACCCCACTCCAGTACTCTTGCCTGGAAAATCCCGTGGATGGAGGAGCCTGGTAGGCTGCAGTCCATGGGGTCGCGAAGAGTTGCACACGACTGAGCGACTTCACTTTCACCTTTCACTTTCATGCATTGGAGAAGGAAATGGCAACCCACTCCAGTGTTCTTGCCTGGAGAATCCCAGGGACGGAGGAGCCTGGTGGGCTGCCGTCTCTGGGGTCGCACAGAGTTGGACATGACTGATGCGACTTAGCAGCAGCAGTATGTACCAAGAGCTGCTCAGCACTGGGGATACAGCAATGAGCAGACAGATCCAGAATTCACTCTCAGTGAGCTTACGTCTTACCGGGCAAAGATGGACATTAAACCAATAACCACACAAATAAACAGACCACTGCTGCCTAGGACACAGGTTGTGAGAGAAGGTCTCATGTTACCTAAGGGACCCGACTGTTCTGATGAATGTGGTAACTGAGAGAGGTGGGATGGGTGGGAGACTTCTAAACTTGGAGAAGACAATGTAGAGAGGTCCTGGGTGTGAAACGAGTGTAATAAAGTTCACATCAGACCTGCAAGTGGAGGGGAGCGGAGGGCAGTGGGAGAGGAGGTTGGACATTCAGGCTTACTGAAACTTTTCAAATTCAAACATCAAAACCATATTTCCAAAGTAATTCCAGCTTGTCCTGCCCTTGTTCTTTTCTTGTTATTCTCCAGCAACTCAATTTGGATTAAGGGGAGGGATGAGGCAGGGGTTACAGTTCGGGTGTGTGTATCTATCAATTTGATGGGGAATTTCAGGTCTGCAAAACTGAGAATGATGGAGGGAAAAAGGGTGGGAAGAAAGATGAATAGACAGATTCATCATCTGCCTTCTTCCAGAAAGTCTTCTGGGCAGCTAGATAGGAGGGATCAGGAAGAGAGCAGTAGGTGAGGGGGAAAAGTTACATAATGCCTCTCTGTCATCAGAGAGCAGATACAAGGCTGAACGGGGCTGAGACATTGTGGTGAGATCAAGCATTACCCTCAACAGACTCAGGTTTCATTTCCAGAGTTGCCCTGCCTAGGCATGTACTCTTTGGCAAGAAAATTTCATCTCTACGAAATGCCACGTGGGGATAGTAGCACCCACCTTGAAGAAGCAAGTTCAAGCTGCAGAAGCTATTTCTGTGGAGTGTTTCATACAGTGGGTGTTATGATGATGACCACGGAACCCACCCTGGGTCTGGGGATCCAGTTTGTCCAACCCAGACCATGGTGGTGCCTCTGACTACTGAATCATTCAACCAGAACAGCCCTGACCCATGGGTCCAATCTGGTCATTTTACAGATGGGAAGACTGAGGCTCAGCACTGGGAGGGTCTTGCTCAAGGCTTTGACCTTACTACAACCCAGGATTTTCCCCACAATGATACCTGCAGGGGCCTACCTTGGCTCACGGGTCTCCTGTGTAGGACTTGGAGAGCTACTAAGGAGGGACAATATTGGCAAACAGGAAGAACTGATTTGCTCTACTTGGGTCCATGATCATCATAATTGTTGTTCAGTTGCCAAGTTGCGTCCCACTCTTTGTGACCCCGTGGACTACAGCACGCCAGTCCTCCCTGTCCTTCACCATCTCCTGGAGCTTGCTCAAACTCATGCCCATTGAGTCAGTGATGCCATCCAACCATCTCATCCTCTGTCATCCCCTTCTCCTCCCACCTTCAATCTTTCCCAGCATCAGGGTCTTTTTCCATGAGTTGACTCTCTGCATCAGGTGGTCAGAGTATTGGAGCTTCAGCTTCAGCATCAGTCCTTCCACTGAGTACTCATTATAATAATGACCACTGTATCCTAGAAATCATGTTCAACACTTTACAGGAGGGACACATCCAACCTCCTGTGTCCCTGAAAAGTGGGTATTCTTATACCCATTTTCCAAATGAGGAAACTGAGGTTCAGACAGATTACATTTTCTCATCAAAGATCCCATAGCTGGGAAGTGACAAGTCTGGAAGTAAGATCTCAGCCTGACACCCTGTGCTCTCTACCCTCTACCTTTATTATCTCATGCGACTCTCCCCTCTTTACAAGCGAGGCAACAGGCACACAAAGGTACCATCACTTTTGCTGGGAGCTGCTGGGAGTCAAACCCATGATTTGAACTGGTGATGTGAACACTTGTGCTTCAGAGGATCTCCAGCCCTGAAATCTCTCATTTCATGAGTGTCACCCAGGCCTTTCTGCATCCCCTGCCCTCAGTCACCTCAGCGCTTTTTACCTTTGCTTTCCTCCTGGAAGTACAGAGAAGACAATTCTAGATTTAATGAGGATCTTGGTCCCTGCCATGTATCGGATCTTTGCTGAGCCCTTCTGTATGGCACTAGCCTCCTCATGTATAAGATGGAGTCACCAGGTTGACCTCTTAGGGCTGTGGTGAGACTGATTCAGTGACACGATGATGATGAGAAACCAGAGTCCAGTCTCTGGGGGAATGCATATGCTCCACTGACCGGGGAGCGTGGCCAGCAAGAGGCTGCAACTGAGACCGAGCCTCATGCTGCTTACAAAGCTCTAGGCTGCTTTGTCTTGTCCTGTTTTGTAGAGCAAGGCATCCCGATTCTTTCCAAATGCAGCAATGGAGTAATCGCTGTATTTGTTCACTGCAGTGAGTTAATCAGAACAGACTTCCTGCGGTTGGGAACTGGAGCAGGGGAAGGAAGGGGGCGGTCCTCCAGTTCCTCCAGCTACACCCAGCCTCACTGGGGATGGAAGGATGAATATCTTGGCATGTCTGCAACCTGCTTAGTTTCACTCTGGCATAGGGGTTGGAAAGCTCTGTAAACTCCACTGCTTGTAAGAAGCACCTGGGGAGTTTGGAAAAGACCCCAGGGCCCAAGGTTCATCCAGCAACATCAGGATCTCTGGGAGTGAGAACCAGGCATCAGAGTCTTTTAAAGTTCTCCAGGTACCCCGCAACGTAGAACCAAGTTTGAGTATCTAAGATCCAAGGAACTTATCCTTTTAGAAAATTCTTCTTCCTCTAATTTGGGTGGGACTTGTCTTTAACACTGAGCTGAGATCAGGTTCTTGGTCACATACAGTATCTGGCTCACAAGATAGGGGAACCTCCTTGGAGTTGTTTGGAAGTAGGGCAGGAAAGAGACTCAGACCAAGGGGTAATTTGTGCCACCAAGGAAGAAGAAAGTCAGGAAATGCTCACTGTGAGCTCGTTAAAGAGGAGTCATTTTCCCTTGATGCTGGTAGAATCCACTCTATCTCCCCAAATGGTATGCACAGTAATTTGCTTCAATTCAACCATGGTTTTTTTGGGCACCTGCTCTAATGTATCCAAGACTAAGTTCAATGTCAGTGATACATAGCTGATACATAGTTTAATAAACCACAGTTAAGAAACTCTGAGCTGTGTGTGTGGGAGGAATGAACAGAGAGATGGCAATGCTATCGTAATCAAGATTAGTGAAAAGTCCCGAGAAGCCAATGAAATGCTGCCTCACTTAGTCTAAAGGGAATGGCTCTCCGGCAAAGTGGATTTTGAGGGATAAATAGGAATAAACTGGGGTGAAAAGATTCTAGGTTTGTGATACGCTTGGGAAATAGCTTGCAGCTGGTTGGTTGGGAGAGGAAACAAGCTGGATCATGGAGATTCTTGAGCACCAGACTGAACTTGGACTTTGTCCTGTAGGGAGAGGGACACCTTGGAAAGAGAAAATGTGTAATCCTATTTTTTCCCCAAGGATGTTACTGTAGTGCTATACATCAAAAGTAATGAGCTTTTGAAGTATAGCACTTCAAAAATGATTCAAGCAGGGCTACATAAAACATAAAAAGCAAGCAGTATGAGATGATATAAGCATGATATTATTTATTTGAAGTTTAAAAACATGACAAAAATATAGTGTACTGTTTATAGCCGCATGCTGTATATAGTATAAGTACAGCATCGTTCCTGGAATGATTCCCAACAGTTTCCGGATTGTAGTTCTCCCTGGGGAAGGACAGAAGACTTGAGGTCAAGAAGGGATATACAAGATGATTTAATTGTATCCACAAGTTTTTCTTTCTTTACATAAATAGTAGAAAGATCTGAAGCAAATGACTAAATGGTGAGATGCTTAAGGCCAGCATATACATTATAATATGTGTGTGTGTGCGCTCATGTGCTCAGTCGCTCAGTTGTGTCCAACTCTTCACAATCCTATGGACTGTGGCCTGCCAGGCTCCTCCGTCTATGAGGTTCTCCAGACAAGAATACTGGAACGGGTTGCCATGCCCTCCTCCAGGGGATCTTCCCGACACAGGGATTGAACCTGTGTCTTCTGTGTCTCCTGCACTGGCAGGCCGATTCTTGACCACTGAGCCACCTAGGTTATACTATCTCCCTTAAATTTTTCTCTCTGTTAAAAATATTCATAGTAAAAATTCATAGTAAGAACTCCAATACTCTGGCCACCTGATGCGGAGAACTGACTCATTTGAAAAGACCCTGATGCTGGGAAAGATTGAAGGCAGGAGGAGAAGGGGACGACAGAGGATGAGATGGTTGGATGGCATCATAGACTCTATAGACATGAGTTTGAGTAAACTCTGGGAGTTGGTGATGAACAGGGAAGCCTGGCATAGTGCAGTTCATGGAGTTGCAAAGAGACACGACTGAGTGACTGGAATGAACAGAAGAATATTTTGAAAACAGAGTTATAAAGCAATGTTTTTCCCTCTCCAGACACCCTTCCCATTGCCTGTGTACTTTTTAGTGCCCTTATGTTTTCCATCAGAT
This sequence comes from Bubalus bubalis, assembly GCF_019923935.1. Taxonomy (NCBI): domain Eukaryota; kingdom Metazoa; phylum Chordata; class Mammalia; order Artiodactyla; family Bovidae; genus Bubalus; species Bubalus bubalis. The sequence goes on from NC_059167.1 coordinate 96,468,269, forward strand.
GCATTTAAAAGAGAAGTGTATCCAAAAATGTTCTCCATATAGAATCATGGAACAATTAATTTCACGGGCTTTGGAAGTAGTTTAAAGATGCTCAAGATACAGATTTCTCCCAAGCTTCGAAATTTGCTCCCCTCTTTTTTTCCCTCTCATTAGAAATACTTCCATGGTAACGGTCATTGTCTTCAAAGCTTAGAGACACACATTTTGTAATTTCAATGTGGGACTGAAACTGGCTTCTGCCATAAATGGATGGAAAATGAGAAAGATTTCATAGAAATAAAAGCCTCAACATAAGTCATGAGTGGGCTTCTCTGGTAGTTCAGTTAGTAAAGAAAGTGAAAGAAAAGTGAAGTCATTCAGTTGTGTCTGATTCTTTGCGACCCCATGGACTGTAACCCACCAGGCTCCTCCATCCATGGAATTTTCTAGGCAAGAGTGGGTTGCCATTTCCTTCTCCAGGGGATCTTCCCAACCCAGGGATCGAACCTGGATCTCCTGCATTGCAGGTAGATGCTTTACTGTCTGAGCCACCAAGGAATCCCTGGTAAAGAATCTGCCTGCAATGCAGGAGACCCTGGTTTGATTCCTGGTTTAGGAAGATCCCCTGGAGATGGGATAGGCCACCCAGTCCAGTATTCATGGCTTCCCTGGTGGCTCAGATGGTAAAGAATCCTCTGACAATGCACGAGACCTGGGTTTTATCCCTGGGTTGGGAAGATCCCCTGGAGGAGGGCATGGCAACCCACTCCAGTATTCTTGCCTGGAGAATCCCATGGACAGAGGAGCCTGGTGGGCTACAGTCCACGGGGTCGGAGAGAGTCAGATGCGACTGAGCGACTAAGCACAGCACAGCACAAGTCATGAGTAACTGTAGTCGTGATAACTTTTACCTGTGTGTGTTCACTGCATCTCAGGACACTTCATAACTCACTAAACTCCCCCTAGAGGCACACGCTACCCCTTTTTACAAATGAAGGACTGAGGTTCCTAGAAGATGCAGCACTTGCCTCATGCCGCATTGGAGGTAAACGGCAGAGGTCAGACTCGGGCCTGCTCTCTGGCTCCAAAGCAATGGCATCCCCCCTCCCCCCCAGTGTCCTGGCTTGCAAGGCCTTTGTCATTCGGTTAGAGCAAGTGCCTCTGAATGACTTCGTGTTAGACTAGAAAATACCCTGTGCCTGACACTGTTGAGTGCACACCAAGAGTCAAGACAGATAAAACGTTTTATCTTTGCTCAAGAGAATGCCCTCGATGAACTGACCTAAATGTCTGAAACCGGACTAGCAAATCGATTTGGTCCTGAATTTCCCACAGAAGGGAAAAAAATTCATATTCTTCGGGAAAACTCCCAATATTTAACATTTGGCAGAAAATTCAAATTTTTTTCAATACACTTTGCAAGCCAAATACAATATAACTGGAGGCCATGCCAGCTGCCCATTTGCAAACTCAAATATTGGCAATGAGTGACCTCAGAAGAATTTTAATAAGGGAAATCCATGATCTGTCTGTTGTTAACTTTCAAAAAAAAAACCACCAGAAAAAAACCTGTTGATAAAGCAAAGCTAAGATGATCAAACCTCCTGTAATAAGGGGGAATGGCACTGTGACAGAGTCTTGGTTGTATCTCAAAATAAAGAGACAAAGATAAGATATTTATAGTTTTAGGATCCAGTCTGAGTGATTTGAAAGTGGATTTTACAAAGCAGGAAACTGGACTGAGCAGAGGTTATGACCCAATAGCTTTGGATTGGGTGGCAGTGGAGAGGATGGCAGGGGTCATGAGGTGAGTCTTGATGAGTGAATTACTAGCCTTGATAGGTAAACCATTGTAGTTAGTTCCTCATCTTAGCTTACAAAAGCATTTTTATTGTAATAAAATACACATAACATTTATCATTATAACCATTTTAAATGTCTGGGTCAGTGGCATTAAGTGTATTTACAGTGCTATACAACTATCACCACCGTCCATCCACAGAATGTTTTCATTTTTCCAGTTTAAAACTCCATTCCCATTAAACAATAATTCCCCATCTCACCCTCCCTCCAGCCCCTGGTACTTCGCATTTTACTTTCTCTCTGTATGAATTTGATAATTCTAGGTAGTTCATGTAAGTGGATCACACAGTAATTGTTCTTTTTTTTTTTAAACCACTTTATTTACTTTTTAATTGAAGGATAATTGCTTTACAGAATTTTGTTGTTTTCTCTCAAACATCAGTGAGAATCAGCCATAGTACACCCATGTAATAGTTGTTCTTTTGTGACTGGCTTATTTCCCTTAGCATAATGTCTTCTAGTTTCATTCATGCTATAGCATGTCAGAATTTCCTTCCTTGTTAAGGCTGAATAATGTTCCATTGTAAGGATATATCACTTTTTGCCTATCCATTCATCCACTGATGAATATTTGGGTTGTTTCTTTGTCTTGGCTATGGTGAATAATACTGCTAAGAACACAGGAGTACAAATATCTGTTTAAGCCTAGGAAAAGGTATTTCCTGAAGCAAGTAGCTAAGTTATTTTTATTTTCTTATCCTCAGTATTGTTTTACATAGCATCAAGAAAGTATGCCCAGTCCCAGAACTGTTTGCATGGGGACAAGGAATTATGCTGATCCACTTTTCAGGCCAGACTGTGCTTTGGGAAGACACTTCTGGCTGCAGTGTGTGGCTGTTGGTTTCTGGCACAACTCTCATACTGCAAACCGCTTTTAAAAATGAGAGCAAGGGAATTCCCCGGTGGTCCAGGGCTTAGGCCTCAATGCTTTCAGTACAAGGCACCTGGCTTTGATCCCTACTTGGGTAGCTAGGATCCCATAAGCCGTGTGGTTTGGCCAAACAGAAAAAAAAAAAGGGAGGGGCGAGAGTTACCCCAGCCCTTTTTCCTTCTCTCCATAGTTCAAGAAAAACTGTTCAGGTTGAATTACCTGCAAGGCACCAAAATACAACAGTGGGAGCCTGAGCATGTCTCACTTTGCTGGAAGCCCTGAGTGTAGGAGCCAGGTCAGTGGGACATTTGGAAATAGGCCTCTCGATGGCTGTCCTGGGCCCTGGGGAAAGCCAACCACTCCAAATGGGTGAGGATGGATGGCCAAAGCTGCCAAGTGGAGGCTCTTCAAAATAATTTCTGTTGAAGACTCAGGTTCCCTTGGCCCATAGACTTTCCTAATCATTTGCAATCATTCTGAATTTTCTGGAACCCATCCTGGAGCCTAACAGAACGTTCAGCATCTTCAAATTTTAATGTCTAGTAAGCTTATCTCTAAAATGAATAGGTTTCAATTTTATCTCTTCCAGGACCCTTACCTGGGTCAGTAGCCACAATATTTTACCCTGCCTGGAAGCATCTGCTGATGTTCCATCACAAGAAGTATTTCTCTGACTCTCACGGTCTGCAGATCACTGGTGCTTACAGAAGAGGCAAAGATGAGTCTCGCAACAGGTAGCTTACGATGTGAGCTATGCACCATTTTCTCCTACATTTTTATTAATTCCCACTCTTGTCTAGTGGAGCCCACACAATGGTTGCCTCTGGGTCAATGGTTCTTAAGTGAGGACACTTTGCAATGTTTGGGACACTTTTGTTTGTCACAACTTGGAGGAGCTGGTGTTTCTGGCGTCTGGTGGTCACAGGTCAGGGATGCTGCTGAAAACAGTGCAATACACAGGACAAGCTCCTACAGCAAAGGCTTACTTGGCCTGAACATGTCTATAGTGCCAAGGCTGAGAAGTGCTCGTTTATCCTTTTCCTATGCCTGTATATCCAGGTGTAATCAATGCTGCCAACAGTATTTCTATACTCTAGGCACAGGAATCATATTTAATCCTAACCGTAACCCTGCCACCAGTAATCTTCATTCACAGATACAGAAACTAAAACTTCAAAGAAATTGCCCAAATTCCTACAGCTAGAAAATGACAGAGCTGGGGTTTCCATAGAGAATCCAGACGATCTGCATCATTGTAATTTAGTCATAAGGAAGATACCATGATGCACTTGTGTCAGCAAGATGGGTGGGTTGGTCCAGAAAACTTCTTCCTGATGAAGATGAGACTGTACATCCTTGAATAACTTCATTATTTGTTTCAGGAAGTTCCTTTCAGTTATTGGAGACAGTCCTGAGTTGCTCACTAAGAGCTTCCTTGTCAACCTCCCTTTATTGCCCTGACCTTGCTGTGGCCACCAGTCCTAAATTATGGAATCATCAACTCTGTCCAACTCAAATAATATCCCTGTCTTGGATAAAAACATTAGACCATTTAAGCCCAGACCCTGTGGTCTTGTGATTATTCTACTGCTAATTTCCCTCTCTGAAATATGACTACGATTCTGACCACAAGTGCTAGTAATTTTAGCTTTGCCTTAACAAGTTTCCAGTGGTATTTTGGAGAGCTCAGTAGCAACCAAGTTGTCTAAGCCCAAAGCCCTCCACTTTTCATCAGTAGTTGGGCCATCTTCTAGTACAGTTTTGGTTTTAACCTAAATGAGGTAATACTGTACGTCTCATCCTGTGATTTTCTTTTTTAAAAATTTAATATATTTAAAGCATTTTCCATGGTCAGTTAATACAGAACCACATCATTCCTGTCAATACCTACATAATATTTAATTGCATTGACATACGTTGTTGTTCAATTGAAAAATTGTATCTGACTCTTTGTGACCCCATGGACTGCAGCACTCCAGGCTTTCCTGTCCTTCACTGTCTCCGGGATTTGCTCAAACTCATGTCCCTTGAGCTGGTGACGCCATCCAACCATCTCATCCTCTGTCGTCCCCTTCTTCTCCTGCCCTCAATCTTTCCCAGCATCAGAGTCTTTTCCAATAAGTCTGCTCTTCACATTAGGTGGCCAAAGTATTGGAGCTTCAGCATCAGTCCTTCCAATGAATATTCTGGGTTGATTTCCTTTAGGATTGACTGGTTTGATCTCCTTGCTGTCCAAAGGAATCTCAAGAGTCTTCTCCAGCTCCACGATTTGAAAGCATCAATTCTTCTGTGATCAGCCTTCTTTATGGTCCAGCTCTCACACCCCTACATGACTACTGGAAAAACCATAGCTTTGACTATATGGACCTTTGTCGACAAAGTGATGTTGTTACTTTTTAATATACTGTCTAGGTTTGTCATAGCTTTCGTTCCAAGAAGTAAGAGTCTTTTGACATACATATATTTATCTGTTTAGCCAGTTCTTTATAGATAGAAATGCAGGCTGCTTTCATTTTTTTAGTTATAAATATTACCACCAGGACTTCCCTGGTGGTCCAGTGATTAAGAATCTGCCTTTCAATGAAGAGGATGTGCGTTTGGTCCCTGGTCAGGGAACTAAGATCCCACTCGTTGTGGAGCAAGCCTGCATGGTGCAGCTACTGAGCGCATGTGCTCCAGAGCCTGTGTGCAGTTAGAGAGTCCAGGCATCACGATGGAAGATCCTGCATGGGGCAATGAAGATCCCATGAGCTGAAACTAACACCACGCACAGCCAAATAAATAAGCCAACAGACAAATAGACACTTAAAAATAAATAAATTAATAATAACACCACATAACCTCAACTTTATGCTCATATTTGAATATTTCTGTTGCTTTCATTTTCAAAATGACAATTGCCAGAACAATGTCATGTGAATTTTAAATGTTGGTAGAAACTTATAAATTGCCCTTCAAATTGTACCAGTTTAGCAGTTGGGGATGAGAATGTTTCCCCCACATTCTTCCCAATACTTGACAAACTGGAGGCGCAGCCCGGCTTGGCCCCAACTGACTGTTGCCATGTGGGAATTTATGCCTGTTGGCAAAATTAAAATCTTCTGATTTTTGGAAAGAGGCTGACATTCAGACACTTTAAATAAAATTTCCTGATTTTTAAATGTTTTCAACTTATCCCATTTTCAAATAAACACTTTCTGCAAGCCATTTTCAGTCTGCCTGCCACCAGTTGGCAAACTCCTGGGGAGGTGATCTCAGAGGCTCCTTTGGCCCCTGACCAGGTAGAGGCCAAGTCATCACAAGGCCACAAATTAGATGCCCAAGTGTACAGGATAGAACAAATGTTTTCTTAGGACTGGTAATTACAGCCACTCCAGGGTAGAATCTGTGTCTTTTGGGTTGGGCTGAGTGCCTCACGTGAGCTTGTAAGCCATACCTAATGACCTATTTCTAGAGAATTCCTTCATATCTTGAACTCTAATGGCTAGAGCAGCTGGGAGAGGCAGCCCAGGAGGTAGGAGAGCCACCACCTGCAGCCACTGACTCTCTTGCAGGAGCAATGAACACCCTGTTGAAAAATAGAATGCAGTGGAAGCCTACCAGCATGTCAGCATGTTGTTTGTTAGGGGATTCAGGGGTCCCGCTTGAACTCCTCAACTTCCACATGTCTTGGCAGCACCTAAAAATGTCAACATGTTCAGAACTGAACTCACTGCGATCTCTCCTGAGCTGCCTATTTTAGAATGTCAGCAGCGTGTGACATTTTTGACAAATGTCACCAACAAAATGGCACTTAGAATGTCACCATCACTCAGCTGGAATGAAAAGACTGCACTAAGGTGCTTCATGCCCCCGTGCATGCCCATTGGTCCCCACACGGCTGGAGAACTCCTGCTGCCCTTCAGGGTGTGGCTCAAATGCTGATTTCTCCATGGTTCCTTCCCAAACTGTAGTGTGGCCTTACTTTCTCCCTCTATGTTTTCCCTCAGCTTTTTGCCAGCACTCTTAAAATACCTACCCCACTAGAGTGCGATGTTCTCTTATCTCTTGGTCTTCCACCCTCACCCTAACTAGATAGTAAGCTCGTCATGGAAGACTTTTATCAGATCCATCTATGTATGCATAATAGCTGACCCATAGTAGGCACACAAGAAATGCTTGGAATCTGTTGGGACAGTTTTAAAATGTGCTCACAAATTCTCTGACATCCCTTCCTTGATGTGCCCTTTCCCCTAAAATGGCTTCTGTGATGGGCTTTTGTGACTATTTCAATCTGTAGAATATGGTGAAAGCAAAGCTCTATGATTTCTGATATGAGCCATAAAAAGTCCACCTTGCTACTGGAACGTTTGCTTCTGAAGCTTTCAGCCACCATGTAAGTAGTTCAGCTGTTGTGAGTTCACCATGCTGAGAGGAGGTCTAAACGCGTCCATGGAGTGAGACCACATGGAGAGAAGCTGCAACTACTGGGGATGTGGAAAAGACAGGCAGAGAGAGGGGCAGATTCAGCTGACCCTTAATTGCTCCAACCCACTGCTTCCCAAAGCAGTCACCATTGGACTATAATTGCACTCAACACCCTGAGCTGCCCAGCTGAGCCCTTTCTGAATTCCTGACCCACAGAATCCATGGTAGACAGTGACATGATTGCTATCGCTTTGAGCCACTAGTTTGGATGATTTAAGAGATGAGAGGAACAGAATGCTGTAGTAGCTGCTAGTGAGGCGTTGCCTGATATTGGCTTTGAGACAAGGTGGTTGGTAGAAGCTGGAAGGGCTTTGAGGAGATTCTTAGTAGAAGCCTTGAGGCTGTCAGTGAGGGCTTAAATGAAAGTTGGGAGACTATTATTAGGAAGTAAAGGAAAGGAAACTTTCCTGTGTAGTGGTGGAAAGTGTAGAAACACTGGAACCTGTTATCTGTGGTAAGGTGGAAAATAGAGACGTACCCAATAAAGCTGGTGATGTGGCTGGGGAGATTTCTGGGGAGAGTGCCAAAGGTGCTACATGGCTTGTAGTTGCCTGTAACATAATGTGAAAAGAGAGAGATACATCAAAGAACAAACAGTTCAACTTTTGAGTAGAATTTATGAGAAAACATAGAGGGATCCTGACAGTCTTTCCATCCAGCAGAGTCTCAAAGAAATAAAAGACCTCAGGGAAAAGACCAAATCCAGGATACTGTAAGGGAAATGTGGCCTCAGGATAAAGATGAAGCTAAGGGTATGGCATCAAAACCCTTGGTTAGGATCCCCCAAGTCTAAGGTTGCAGCTTACAAACCTTTTCAGACAGAGACGTCCTCCGAAGAATTTCACAGGCATGCTTTGCAAACCCTCTTTGTTAAATAATAGGCAGTAGAACTTCTAAGAAAATTATCCCACAATTGCTTCACAGGAGGTGGAAAATAAGGAGAGACTTTTCCAGAAGATATCTGTGGCTTTTATCTAATGGAGTGGATCATAAATTGGTACACAGGAAGCCCACAACATTTTTAAAGGAATCACATCATCTTGGCATCAAAGGGGCAGAGAGAGTGCAAGAAGAAAAGAGATCTTTGGTTTCTCAATCTTTTCTTCAAAAGAAGTAGACTGCAAATATAAGCCTTCTTTTTTTTTTTATGGAAAAATTCCCTTCCCATTTAAACTGGGTGGGTTTCTGCAACTCTTTAATGGTGAAAATGACACTATAAAACTTCTGAGAGTGGTTGATAAAAGCAAGGCAGCTTCCACCTTAGTTGCTAGAACATTCAGTCTTGAAGTCACCATGTAAGAGCAGTCCAATTGCCCTGAGACCAGCATGCTATGAGAAAGCCCAAACTTCAGCCCGTACAAAGAGGCCACCACACAGAGGGACCACATCAGTGGCCCTGGGAACACATGGGAGAGAAGGAGATCCCAGGTCAGCTCCCAGCTGCCTCACACCCCTGGGTTCCAGCCTACTTATCTGACTGCGACCAGTGAGAGATCCCGAGCCTTAACGGTTCATCTGATCCTGATCTGAATTCCTGACCCATAGAAACCCTGAGAGACAATAATACAGTTGCTGTTATTTTGTCATTATTTTTCGGCAATTTGTTACCTTAGCAATAGATAACTGAGACATCTGCTTTGTAAGCTATGGTCTCACTGAGGATTGCCTTTCATTTCATTAGCTAAGAAAATAACATTGCATTTGTAGGATCAAGTCAAGAAAGCCATGATATTTACAGATTTTATTCAACAGCAAAGAGAAATATTTCCTTTTGCTGTAAACAAGATGCTGTCAAGCTTAGTTTTGGAGAACTGTGTGGGAGCTGGCAGAAGGTCTGGCCTGGTTTCCATATGGTACATTCAAGATGACTTTTCTGTTAACTGATGCCTTGAGGCCGTACCTCAACATTTGACTTTCTTTCTTTGTCTCCCCTCTGAACTCAAACATTTTTTCTTTCTGCTTAAAGCATGAGACATACTTCAGAGGTTGCTATTAGAGAAACAAAAAAACTAGTAATCCAAGGAAAAAAATTAGTATGGAATAGGATTAGATATTTGGTGTATTAAAAAGAATTCAACGTTGATCATGGATATTTTTCTTCTTGAAGCTTATTTGGGTGTCATGTTAACTATCATGTGAGATTGGAAGCTGTAAAAATAAATGCCAGTGGTTACTCCTGGTAATAGGATAACAGGTGATTTTTCTTCTTATCTTTGCTTTTCTCCATGTTGTAATATTTTTCACAATTAAATGTATATTATTAGAAAAAAAACACCTTATGCCCTTGGAATTAGTAGGGCATTGTTAAATAACACACTAAAAGCACACACTAAACTCCATGGTATTAAAACTAAGAGCTGTGATAAAAAACTTCCCTAAAGTGAAAATAGATGCCACAAATAGAGAGAAACACAAGATTAACAAAGAATTGATGTCTAGAATATATAAAGAATGCTCTCAAATCAATAACAAAAGGACAAAAATCCAACTGGAAAATAGACGAGAGACGTGAACAGATATTTCATTAAAGAGGAAAATCAAATGGCCAATAGACATATAAAAAGTCATTCAATTTCATCAATATTCAGAGAAATGCAAATTAAAACATCAATGTTATGCTATTTTATATCTACCAGATTAAAAAAAATCTAAGTCTACAGTATCGAGGGCTGACAATGTAGCTACAGGTGTTCTTACCCATGCTAATGGAAGTAAGATTGGTTCAACCACCTTGGAAAACAATCCGACACTGTGGGGTAGAGTCGATGGTGGTCACTCCTTCTTCCCTGGGTGTTTTCTATCTGCCTTTCTAGACACATTGTCCTCTCTCCTCCCCACTGTTCCACGCTTGGGAGGCTGGCCCATGTGGAGTGAGTCAAGGTCTGCCACTTGCTTCCAGCTGGCTCAGAGCAGAAGTTCTGGTCCTAGCGGAGGGTGAGCTCTGGTTTTGACCTTCCGTGAATTCTCATTCTCAAGTCTATCTTGAGCATGTGACTTTAACTTTAACTTTAATGTAGTAGCCTTCATTTTGCTCATCCTTAAGAAAATGAGTCACTTTATTCTATGACGATCATGCCAGTGTCTTCCTTATTCCCCTGTCTTGGAGCTCAGAGAATACACTTGGAATAAAGAAAGGTGAAAAATAAGGAAACAACAACAACAACAAAACAATTTTAAAGAGAGAAACGACATCTTTCTGAGCTTCATTGGGGATTAAAATTCTAGCCATGGGAATGAAAATTGAGTAGACATTAATGTGCAAAGTGCTGTCTAAATAATTCTGGTTGGCAATGGTATTTAATTATAATTTTTGAAGAAGAAAAACACTTAAAGAGATGGTCAGGTTAATAGGGTGCTAATTCCATAAGGCAAGCATTTTAGACTGTTGATGGGAAAGTTGTCATATTAGAGGCTAATTTCTTTTAGGCAAAAATCAATAGACAATTTGGAGGCTAAAGTGAAAGTGCTTTGTATGTTGTAATGAATGATGTTCTTGTAAGAGACTAGCTCTGTTATCGAATTAGAAGTAGAAAGGCTGGAGGAGGGAGATTTTATATTTTCTCCCCATATTCTCCCTCTCTATTTCCCTCTTCTTACACCAGCTCTTCCAAGGAGGGAAGTGACCAGTTTGACTGGTCAGAGACTAAGGCCTCTCTCTATAGGGCTACCCTTGGCCAGTGGCAGGATAGGGGCCACAGAGTGTCAGAAAAAGGTGTTTTACCTCCTGTATTCCCCTTCCCCATCAAGGTTACCTGTGTGGGCCTTGCCCCTTGGGGCTGGGTCAGCCGAGGTGTCCCCAGTGAGAGGCAGGTAGTTTAGGGGTTCGGTGCCCCTGGGGTCCCAGCTATCTCTTTCCCCTGTGCCGTGCCTCCAGCCAAGGTTCCCGCCTCCCCCTGCTACCCATGCAAATATGATTTAGTATAAGGTCACAAGACTTAAAACAGGAAAGAAGCAGGAGACTTTATGCCTCAGTCTCGAGTTTCATTCTTTAATTCAGTATTTACCAAGGAGCACTGTGTTACCATCATGTGTGTGTGTGTGTGTGTGTGTGTGTGTGTGTGCAAGAGAGAGAGAAGAAAAAGAGGAGATGGAATGAAGATGGGCTGTCTGTTCTACCTTCCATAAGTGATACATTAATATATTTTTTCTATTGTTCTTCATGTTAATATCTTTGCAAAGGAAAAAAGAAAACCTTTACAGAGAATAGAACAAGTAGGGACATCAGTCAAGAAAACCTACTTTGAGTCTCTAACCCTCCTTGTTCTCCAAGTCCACGTCTGGCTCTCTCTATGTATCTATGTAAGGTTGCCAATTAAAATGTAAGACACCTATTTCCATTCAAAATTCAGGTTAACGATTACTCTCTTAGTGTAAGTGTATTCCAAATATTGCATGGTACACGCACTATAATTTGGTTTATCTGAATTTAAATTTAACTGCTTCGTGTTTTTATTTGCTGAATCTTGCGATGCTGTATTTATGCTCTGCCTTTCTCCAGAAGCAGTCAGTTTAATATCTAAGAACAAGGACTCTGGGACCAAACAGAACCAGGTGTGAATCTCTGTTCCGTCACTTGTTAGCTGTGAGGCCTTGGGGGAGATACATCACCTGAGGCACTTCAGTTTTCTCACCTGAAAAACAAGGACAACAATGGCGTTCATTTGATGGGGTTGTTGCTGAAGTTCAATAAGTTGATGTGTGTAAGGTGCTGAGAAAAATGCCTGGTACATAGGAAATGTTCAATAATACTTGTATTTAGAGGCCAATATGGAATGGCAAGAAAGATATTGGTTCACTCAATGGCAATAATTGGGTGCATATTCTATGCTCCAGATGGTAGATATAGTGGATCTGTGTTTATAAACCCTTAGGCTTCTTGGCATAGATCTGTGCCATGTCTCCACACTGTTTCCACTGGGGCCCACAAACCGATGAATCTCTTGAATCTTCTTTCCTGAGAGACGGACACTAAAACGCTCTGACAGTAATAGTCTTAAATCCTCTTCTAAATATGGATAAAGAGTAGCAGGAAAGTTTCTATCCAGAAATATGTTAGATCCTTTTCCCTTTTGTTAGAAAAATGAAATATATGACTGAATTTATGATGAAATAGATGGATAAATGCAACACTAATGTTTGCAAAGTATAAATGAAGGAACATAGAAAATAAAATTTTACTATTTTATTAATTCTTTTTATTACTATAGAAGCTATTAAAGTTTCTGGAAGGACTCATACAAAACTATTAGTAGCAGTTGCATCTTTGATAAAACAGGGATGGGGCAATTCACTTTTGTTTTCTCTGTGTTTTTTTTTTTTTTTCCTTTACAAGCCATTTTATATCCTACTTGTGCAGTGAAAATATTTTTTAAAAAAATAAAAGCAAGATAAGCAATATCAGCTAATGTGAGTTTATCTCAAAGAACACCCTCTCATTCTCACTTCCAGTGGAGACAGTATGGGCAGGTTTTTATATAACCTTATTAAAAATTTTCTGTGCTTCAACAAGAATATATGTGAAACAGCATTTGATAACCACAGTGAGGTTCTACTCCACAGAACTGTTGAGCAACTTGCTTTTGTCATTTATCTTATCATGGAAACTTTTCTATATCAATATGTACAAATCTCCCTTAGTCTTATTAATCACAAAATTTTCTTTTTTAGTGTAAATATACCAAACTTTAACTGGTATTTAACAAGTGATTATAGAAATACCAGTTTAGAACAAGTTAACTCTTTAGAATATATGTAATTTCAGTGGTTTATATTGCTCCTCACAGATAAATAAAAATTAAAACATAACATACAATGGGGCTTCCCTTGTGGCTCAGCTGGTAAAGAATCTGCCTGCAATGCAGGAGACCTGGGTTTGATCCCTGGGTTGGGAAGATCCCCTGGAGAAGGGAAAGGCTACCCACTTCAATATTCTGGCCTGGGATTCCATGGACTATAGAGTCCTTGGGGTCACAAGTGATTGTAGAAATACCAGTTTAGAAAAAGTTAACTCTTTAGAATATTCAGTCATTTACCTGAGCTTATATGTAATTGTAGTGGTTTATATTGCTCCTCACAGATAAATAAAAATAAAAACATAACATACAATAACTTACAGGATGCAGCAAAAGCAGCGTTCAGAGAGAAAGGTATAGCTATAAATGTCGATGTTAAATAAAAGAGCTCTAATCAATAATGTAACATTCCACCTTAAGACAAATGAATCGCATACCAAACATGAAATTGAATCAATAAAAACTCCCAACAAGCAAATATTTATAGAAGCATTAACATCTGTTCTTCTCAAAATATTCCAAAAAATTGAAGGAATGATTCTGAACTCATTGTAGAAGGTCAACCTCTCCCTGATACCAAAATCAGACAAAGATATGACAAGAAAAGAAAATTACAGGCCAACATCACTAATGAACAAAGATGCAAAAAATCTTAACAAAATATTAGCAAATCAATTTAACAATACATTTAAAAGGTTACACACCATGATAAAGCAGGATTTTTCCCAGGGATGCAAGGATGATTCAATATCTACAAATCAATCAATGTGATATACCACATTGACAAATTGAAGAAGAAAAATCACATGATTGTATCAATACATGCAGAAAAAACTAGAGAATTTCAACCTCAATTCATGACAACGACTCTCCAGAAAGTGGGCATAAACATGGTCACCATAATAAAAGCCATATATGACAAACCCATAGCTAACATCATGCATGCATGCTAAGTCACTTCAGACTCTGTGATTCCATGGACTGTAGCCTGCCAGGGTCCTCTGTCCATGGGATTCTTCAGGCAAGAACACTGGAGTGGGTTGCCATGCCCTCCTCTAGGGGATCTTCCAAACCCTTTCAAAAAAAAAAAAATGACCATACTCCCTAAGGCAATCTACAGACTTCATGCAATTCCTATCAAAATACCAAGGGCATTTTTTCACAGAACTAAAACAAATAATTTGAAAACATGAATGGACACACAAAAGACCCTGAAGAGCCAAAGTAAACTTAAGAAAAAAGATCAGAGCTAGAAGTATCACATACCCTGACTTCAGACTATACTACAAAGGTACAATAATCAAAATAGTATAATATGGCACAAAACAGGGATAAAGATCAATGGAACAGAATAGAGTCCAGAAATAAACCCCTGTGGTCTATTGACCCAGACTCTTGTGGTCAGTTAATCTATAATAAAGAAGGCAGGAATACACTATGGAGAAAAGAGTATCTTCAAGGAGTGGTGCTGGGAAAACTGAACAGCTACATGTAAAAGAATGAAACTAGAACATTTCTTACTTCATATACAAAAATAAACTCAAAATGGATTAAAGACCTAAATGTAAGACAAGAAACCATTAAACTCCTAGAAGAAAATGTAGGCAGAAACCACTGACAAAAGGCAAAGACAACCTACTGAGCGGAAGAAAATACTTGCAAATGATATAATTGATAAAGAGTTAATATCTAAAATATATAAGCAGCTCACACAATCTAACATCAAAAAAAAAAATGAAAACAATCCAATTAAAAAATGTGCAGAAAATATGAACAGACATTTTCTCAAAGAATATACAGATGGCCAACAGGCACATGAAAAGATGCTCAACATTACTAGTTACCAGAGATTTGCAAATCAAAGCCACAATGACATATCACCTCACTTCTGTCAGAATAGCTATCATCAAAAAGACAACAAATAACAAATGTTGGTGAGAACGTGGAGAAAAGGGAACACTTGTATACTGTTGTAGAGAAGGCAATGGCACCCTACTCCAGTACTCTTGCCTGGAAAATCCCATGGACAGAGGAGCCTGGTGGGCTGCAATCCATGGGGTCGCTAAGAGTCGGACACGACTGAGCGACTTCACTTTCACTTTTCACTTGCATGCATTGGAGAAGGGAATGGCACCCCACTCCAGTGTTCTTGCCTGGAGAATCCCAGGGACGGGGGAGCCTGGTGGGCTGCTGTCTATGGGGTCGAACAGAGTTGGACACGACTGAAGTGACTTAGCAGCAGCAGCAGCAGCATACTGTTGATGGGAGTGTAAATTGATTCAGCAATTATGTAAAACAGTATGGAGATTCCTCAAAAAACTAAAAGTAGAAGTAACATGTAATCTGGCAATTCAACTCCTGGTATGTGTGTGTGTATATATATATATGTGTGTGTGTGTGTGTGTGTAGCAACATGGATGGACCTGGAATTTATAATGCTTAGTGAAATGATTCACACAGAGAAAAGACAAATATATTATTCCATATATTCTACTTATATGAGGAATCTAAAGATTAAATCAAAGGGACAGATATAAGAAGACAGAAACAGACTCACAGATATGGAGAACAAACTAGGTGGGAGAGGGAATGGCAGGGGCATGAGACAAGGGCAGGGGATTAAGAGGTATAAACTGCTATCTTGTTAGCTGCTTTTTTGTCTGACTCTCTGTGACCTCATGGACTGTAGCCTGCCAGGCTCCTCTGTCCATGGAATTCTCTAAGCAAGAAGAATTCTGGCATGCGTAGCCATTCCCTTCTCCAGGTAATTTTCTCAACCCAGGAATTGAACCCTGGTCTCCTGCATTGCAGGCAGATTCTTTACCATCTGAGCATCCAGGGAAGCCCAACAAAATACTATACATAACATAGCTGTAAGGGTATATTGTAGAGTGTGCAAGGTATATAGCCAGTATTTTATAATAATTTTAAATGGAATATAATGTGCAAAAATACTAAATCACTATATTGTACACTTGAAACTAATATGATACTGTAACTCAGGTATATATTAATAATAGTGGGTGAAACAGCACGGTCTCTACCTTCACGATCTAGAGAGAGGAATGGGCCCTGGTGGAGGTTGAAATCTGTATGAGGGATATGGCTATTAGCATTCAAAGAAAAAAACTTGGGTAGCTAATTTTGGTGGGAGGAAATCTCTGCCCTTGGACTTGAACTCTTGTCAGTTGGATGATGTTTATCTAGTTATCTGTATCTCTAGGATTGACTGGATGATGGTTATCCAGTTGTTTAAAGATATGCCCATCTGAATGCAGACTTCCAAAGAATAGCAAGGAGAGATAAGAAAGCCTTCCTAAGTGAACAATGTAAAGAAATAGAGGAAAACAATAGAATGGGGAAGACTAGAAATTTCTTCAAGAAAATTAGAGATACCAAGGGAACATCTCATGCAAAAATGGGCACAATAAAGGACAGAAATGGTATGGACCTAACAGAAGCAGAAGAGATTAAGAAGAGGTCGCGAGAATACACAGAACTATACAAAAAAGATCTTCATGACCCAGATAACTACGATGATATGATCACTCATCTGAAGACAGATATCCTGGAGTATGAAGTCAAGTGGGCCTTAGGAAGCATCACTTCTAACAAAGCTAGTGGAGGTGATGGAATTCCAGCTGAGCTATTTCAAATCCTAAAAGATGCTGCTATTAAATTGCTGCACTCAATATGCCAGCAAATTTGGAAAACTCAGCAGTGGCCACAGGACTGGAAAAGATCAGTTTCCATTCCAATCCCATAGAAGGGTAGTGTCAAAGAATGTTCTACTGCACAACTGCATTCATTTCACATTCTAGCAAAGTAATGCTCAAAATTCTCCAATCTAGGCTTCAACAGTACATGAACCGAGAACTTCCAGATGTTCAAGCTAGATTTAGAAAAAGCAGAGGAACCAGCGATCAAATTGCCAACATCCACTGGATCATATAAAAAGCAAGAGTTCCAGGAAAGCATCTGCTTCATTGACTACACTAAAGCCTTTGACTGTGTGGATCATAACAAAATGTGGAAAATTCTTAAAGAGATGGGAATACCAGATCACCTTACCTTCCCTGTACAAAACCTGTATGCAAGTCAAGAAGCAACAGTTAGAACCAGACATGGAACAACAGACTGGTTCCAAATTGGGAAAGGAGTATGTCAAGGCTGTATATTTAATTTATGTGCAGAGTACATCATGCAAAATGCTGGGCTAGATGACGCACAAGCTGGAATCAAGATTGCCTAGAGAAATATCAGTAACCTCAGATATGCAGATGACACCACACTTATGGCAGAAAGTGAAGAAGAACTAAAGAGACTCTTGTTGCAGGTGAAAGAGGAGAGTGAAAAAGCTGGCTTAAAACTCAATATTCAAAAAATGAAGATTATGGCATCTGGTCCCATCACTTCATGGCAAATAGATGGGGAAACAATGGAAACAGTGACAGACTTTATTTTCTTGGGCTCCAAAATCACTGCAGATGGTGACTTCAGCCATGACATTAAAAGATGCTTGCTCTTTGGAAGAAAAGCTAGATGGTGTATTAAACCTAGATAGTGTATTAAAGGGCAGAGACATTACTTTGCCAACAAAGGTCTGTCTAGTCAAAGCTATGGTTTTCCAGTAGTCATGTATGGATGTGAGAGTTGGACCATAAAGAAGGCTGAGTGCTGAAGAATTGATGCTTTTGAACTGTGGTGTTGGAGAAGACTCTTGAGAGTCCCTTGGGCTGCAAGGAGATCCAACCAGTCAATCCTAAGGGAATCAGTCCTCCATATTCATTGGAAGGACCTATGCTAAAGGTGAAGCTCCAATATTTTGGCCACCTGATGCAAAGAACTGACTCGTTAGAAAAGACACTGATGCTGGGAAAGATTGAGGACAGGAAGAGAAGGGGATGATAGATGACAAGTTGGTTGGATGGCATCACCGATGCAATGGACATGAGTTTGAGCAAACTCTGGGAGATGGTGAAGGACAGGGAAGCCTGGCATTCTGCAGTCCATGGGGTTGCAAAGAGTCGGATTCAACTGAGCAACTGAACGACAGTTATTTAGTATCTGTAGGTCTCTGTTGCTTGGTTCCGTCTCCCTTCCATTCTTATCTCCAATGTGTGTTTTTTATCCCTAGGCTTTTCCTTGAGAGGACATCTGGGGATTCTTCAGTACCATGCCTGTGGTACTCACAATGTCTTATTCATCCAATTTAAAGACAGGAAGCTCACGGAGAAAACTGGATTATAAAGAAGTAAGGTAAAGCATCATCAGAATGCCCCCCTTTTTGTGTGTGATTCTCATGCAAATTCAGATTCTCAGAAGAATGAGCATCCAGTTAGTCTTCCTTAGGTCAGGGGCCATTTTTACAGCCAGGGCACACATCTTGGGTAACAAATCACTAAGACCTAAATCCATATTCAGTAGGGGATACTGAGACCTTCAAAGGAATGGAGTCAGTTAACAAAAGGCGGAGGGGAGACAGAAACTCTAATGCCCCTTTGTAGCCCTCCAACTACATACCCATACTAGCCTCACAGAGTCTCATGCATAATTTCTTCTTTCCACTCCTAATACAGCATGCTTATGAAATCCTGAGAGCAGTATCCAAACCAGCATCCTCCCCCAGCACCCCTTGTTGATTAAATGGCATAATGGATGTGAAAGCCCTTTGCAAATTGCAAAGTAGTTTACAAATGTGAATTATCACTTAGTGTGGGACCCTGTCACCTGCAGAGACGGGGGCTGAGCTGGGGAGAAAGGCCTAGGGACCCAGCCAAGCTTCCTTTGGCAGGGTTTTTGGATTTCAATGGGGAAAGAAAATGTTTCTTTGGGTTGTTAGCTTGTAATAGCTGGCCTCCCCGCTGGTTAAATAAACAGCTTCCTAAACATGATTTCAGCTAGAATTACACTGTGCTCCAGGCCTCAGACTGAGTGATAATGAAATGGGGAGGGCCAAGAGACCTCACTGACCAGAGGGATAGGCAGGGAGTGATTCTATTTATTGTCTCTTCCATTCCCCATTAGCCTTCCCCTTCTCCAGGGGCTTCCCTGGTGGCTAAGCTGGTGAAGGATCCGTCTGCAATTTGGGGGACCTGGGTTCAAGCCCTGGATTGGGAAGATACCCTGGAGAAGGGAATGGCTACCCACTCCAGTATTCTGGCCTGGAGAATTCCATGGACTGTATCGTCCATGGGGTCACAAAGAGTGGGACACCACTGAGTGACTTTCATTTTCTTAACTTTCTCCAGGGGTGAATTCTTACTGGACTAGAGACATCTGCTCCATTTCAGTGATTGGCTCAGGGATGGTAGAAACCTAGCTTAAGCCAATCAGGTCAGACTTATTTATTTTTTTATTGTTTTAAACAAATTTATTCTCAAAATAATACACAAAAGCATAGGTTGAGGCTGCCTATGCCTCCCTCCCTTCCTCTGCCACCACCTCCCCTCCTCTTTGAATGCCAGGGAGAACACAGTTGAAGGAAACGTGCAATCACAAAGAATGATCAACTCTAAAGACAAAAGATTTGGTCCAAAACAACTCAACATAATTAATGCAATTACCGTGAAGAGCTTCACTGAGTATTAAGATATTGTAGACCTGTGGCTCTTCACTGCACCAGGGGGCCCTGCTTGAGGGCGATGAGGACAGAATGCCCATAGGAGATGTCTTTGGCCTGCTTGCTGGACTTAGGGTTAAAGTCACACAGCTGGGCCGCCCGTTCCCACTCAGTGCCTGGGGACAACTCCTCAATGTCATGTACAAAGGCTTCTTCCGCTGCCCTGTTGTTGGCTTTTGTCTTCTGGAGCTGCCAGCCTGCCTCGCACACCACTTGTCCAGATCCTTGATGGCTTTTTCTTTCTACTCTGCTTCCTGCTTCTAAGAATTGGCATCAAGGGCTTCCAAGCATTCAGCTTGCTCTTCTCTCCTTTACGGGATACTTTCAGGCTCTGTCTGAGTGCAACAGATCCACTTGTGAAATAGCTGTGTAACTGTCTGTCGGCCCAGTAGTCTCCTGGTAGTATTCGCTATTCATCACTCCATCATCAGCATCTGGACTGCCATGGGTCCAGGGGCGCCACCCTCCAGGACGGTGAAGGTCTCGTTGTTCTCGATGCCCACAATCTCACTCTCCTGCTATGCCAAGAAGGCCATGGCAGGGTCCTCTTTGCCAGCCTATCGGTTCTCCAGGGCAGGACCACCAGAGGGGGCACTGAACGGATCTTACTCAGCCATGGCAGGAGGTTCAACGGCATTGACTTTTCAGAGATACACCAACCAGCCAGCACCAACTTTCAGTTCAGTTCAGCCGCTCAGTCATGCCTGACTCTGACCCCATGGAGTGTAGCATGTCAGGCCTCTCTGTCCATCACCAACTCCTGGAACTTACTCAAACTCATGTCCATTGAGTCAGTGATGCCATCCAGCCATCTCATTCTCTGTTGTCCCCTTCTCCTCCTGCCCTCAATCTTTCCCAGCATCAGGGTTTTTTCCAATGAGCTAGTTCTTCCCAACAGGTGGCCAAAGTATTGGCACTTCAGCTTCAGCATCAGTCCTTCCAATGAATATGCACGACTGATTTCCTTTAGGATTGACTGGTTGGATCTCCTTGCAGTCCAAGGGGCTTGCAAGAGTCTTCTCCAACATCACAGTTCAAAAGCATCAATTCTTCGGCACTCAGCCTTCTCTATAGTCCAACTCTCACATCCATACATGACTATGGAAAAACCATAGCTCTGACTAGACAGACCTTTGTTGGCAAAGTGATGTCTCTGCTTTTCAATAGACGCACCAACTGACTGGCAGACGCCCGAGTCCGGCAGCGGCTGCTGTGCTTGCACCTGCTCTCAGAGACAAACTGGAGGAGGGAGCAGGACTGACTGTTGCCTTGGCAATGCTGGTTGTTTCAGGCCTAATCAAGTTAGTATAATCAGAGTGAAGCTTGGTATTTTGGTTTAATAACGAGGAGAAGTAAATATCCCTCTTTTCTTGTGGAGAGTTTTGGATATGCATGTAAAGTCTGGAACTCTCTAGCTATTTTGCATTGTACTCTCTTTTTTAAAAATGTTATTGATTAAAGGAGGGACACAAATGAAATGATGTCACCTTTGAAACATGCTCAAAGTCTCTCTCGATACAGATCAGATCCTTTGAAGAGACTTTGAACAGATGACATAATTTCCCTGTAATTGTAGTTACATATTACAGTCTATTCAAAATCTAACATAGTGTCTGATTCAAAATTATCTCCCATTTTCAACTTGTGCCAGGCCTGTGACTTGAGGATCTCAAGATGAGGACGGGGGGATAGTCTGGTTTTTTTTTGGTTTGTCTTCTGTCGCTATGTGGGATTGAGGAAGTGCAAGCAGTCTGCCTCTGGGACGTCCCACTCTCTTCCTGTCTTTGGATCTAATCTTCCTGGGACTGGGACAGGGGCAGGAATGTTTGGAGAAGAAAGGAGAGTTCATGTTTTTCAATTTCCCACCTGACCACGATAAGGCAGGTCTCCAGGGCACCATTATTTGGTCTGTTTTATTCTGTTGGCTACTGGGGTCTTCTGCTGACATGCTGGGGCTGCTGGGTATGGTGGGGATGATTTTCTTGGCAGAGTTTAGTGTTGCTTAGGTCCTTTTCTCTCTGAAGAGTTAAATAATTAAAAGCAAATAATTATGGTATAGGCACTATGGAAAGCACTAAGGAAGTTCTTCAGAAACTCAAAACCAGGACTACCATTTGATCAAGGCAAACGGCCCTTGGATACAATAGAAACACCATCTAGGAGGTATCCTGGTACCACCATGCTCATTGCAGCGGTATTCACAATAGCCAAGATATGGAAACAACCTAAGTGTCCATCAACAGATGAATGGATAAAGGAAATACAACACACACAGGAATATTATTCAGGCATGAAAGGAAGGAAACACCACCATTTGCGACAAGGATGGACCTTGAGAGCATTGCTAAGTACAATAAGTCAGACAGAGAAAGACATAGAATGTATGATCTCACTTATAAGCAGACTCTTTAAAAAATGAATTCATAGAAACAGAAAACAGATTGGTAATTGGCAAGGGCAGAGGGTGAAAGGTGTGGTAAAGGAGTGAAGGGAGCCAAAAAGTACAAACTTCTATCTATGAGATAAATAAGTTCTGGGGATATAATATATGCCATGGTGACTACAGTTAACAGTACTCTATTGTAGATTTGAAAATGGCTAAGAGAGTAGATCTTTAAAGTTCTCATCACAAGAAAAAAAAACTATGTGAGATAATGAATGTTAACTATCCTTATTGTAATCATTTCAAAATATGTACATTTATCAAAGGATTACATTGTATACTTTAAACTTACACAGTATTACATATCAATTATGTCTCCATAAAACTGGGGAGAAAGCAAATAATTAATGCATAAGATGAGAATTTAGAAGAATATTCATATAGCCATGAGTTGGATAAAGACTTTCCAAGCATGACAGCAAAATCAGAAGTCATGAAGGAAAAGATTAATAGATCTAGTGGCATAAAAGTTTAAGATTGTAACTTATTAAACAACACCATGAACTAAATTAAAATGAAAGTGCACAGATGGAGGGGGGCAGGGGTCTGCACCATACATAACAGATACAGAGCTAATGCCCTCAGTGTTCAAAATCCTCTTACCAATCAATAAGAAATCAACGAATAGTCAAGTTTGACTTGAAAAGGAAGCAAGTCACAAAAGCGAAAACCCAACAATGAATAAGTGAACTATATATTCAGCCTCACTAGTCATCAAAGAAAAACAACACTCCACCATTAAATACTGAGAAATTTTGCATCAGGTGTTTTTCCTCAAATGGCTAGCTGGCTGCCCGAACACTATTGATTAATGTATGTATTGCCTCACTTAGGTGGAAGGGCTCCTTTGTCAAACTGTTTTAGTATGATTTATTTATTTGCTCTTGGCTGTGCTGGGTCTTTGTGGCTGTGTGGGCTTTGATGGTGCACGGGCTTCTCGTGGTGCTCCTCTTGCTGCAGAGCACGGGCTCCGGAGCCCATGGGATTCATTTTTATGGCACTTGGGCTGAGCAGTTGTGGTTCTCGGGCTCTAGAGCACAGTGTCAATAGTTGTGGTGGCTTTTGCCACATGGCATGTGGGAGCTTCCTGGACGAGGGATCGAGCCCGTGTCTCCTGCATTGTCATGAGGATTCTTTACCACGGAGCCACCGCTGTATAAACCCCATTATTCAGTGTTTTAGTTGATATCTTCACAGAAGGGCTACCCTTTGCCAGAAATAGGAAAGAGACGTGGGTTCTAGGAGGAGGGATTTGCCTTTACAAATACATAGCCTGGAGTGTGTAAAAGAGGCTGATCTGTTCTGGAAAGAGCTGCATGTTTCATGAAGCTGCAATGAAGACTACGTGATGAGAGCTGGAAGAGCAGGCCGGCAGTAAGCCTGAAAGTGTGGTATGGGGCCACCCACTGGATTCTTGAAGGCCATGCTCTGGTTTCTTGGCTTTATCTCTAGGAAGGGGAAGGTCATGAGAGGTCTTTGGACAATGAGGTTGCTGTTCCCAGCGACAAGAGTCGGAGGACTTCTGAAGAATTGCCATCTAAGAGCCCATTTGCAACACCAATCAAAGCATTCCTTTTCTAAGCAAATCAAACGTATCTTCCTCCTTCCTCCTCCAGTAGCTCCAGCCCTTGTGGAGCAGAGCCTAGATCAGCAAGGCTGGAGAGGGATGGATGCATAGAGCAGGCAGGAGAAAGGGTACCTAAGTTATTATTCTCCCTGTAAGTAGCTAGCCTGCCAGAGAAGAGGGAAAAATTATGATCCATGCACTGGACTAGACATTTAAACCACTGTAATCAGGTTGTTTGGGCAATCGGATTGATTGAAGGAATTTTATTATCTAAGAATGACCAGAAAAAATCTTGGACCCATCCTGAATTTCTTCCAGGGGAAGGAAGAGAACTTACCTTAAAAGATACATTTAAAGGGATGCCACCAATAAAACTAAATTTGCATGCTACTGATATCCTCTGAATCAAGGAGAGGGTGGGATGTATGGAGAGAGTAACATGAAAACTTGTATTACCATATGTAAAATAGGTAGCCAGTGGGAATTTGCTATATGACTCAGGGAACCCAATCAGGGACTCTGTAACAACCTAGAGGGGCGGGATGGGGATGGAGGGAGGTTCAAGAGGGAGGGGACATATGTACACCTATGGCTGATTCAAGCTGATGTTTGGCAGAAGCCAACACAAGTCTGTAAAGCATTTATCCTTCAATTTAAAAATAAATAAATTTTTAAAAATAAAAAAGGGACACCACCAAATAAAACTAAATTTGCATGCTGCTATTATCCTCTGAATCAAGCTTGTTTCATAAATCAGTAGCTATTATTAACAGCAAGCATGTGTCTGCTCTGGCCAAGTGATTCACATTTGTGATCTCATCTAATCCTCAGCATACCCTGTGAAATGTGCATTTGTAGCCTCATTTTGCAGATAAGCATTCAGAGGTTCAGAGAAGTTAAGTACCATGCCCAGATAGCATTTTCCAGATATAGAATTTAAATTCAGATCATATTGACTGTACTTTTGACATTGTCCTTTCATCAAATCAGCCCTATCTCATTGCATGGCTTGACGGGGATGCACTCCTTGTAACGGGACAAAGAATGATGAAGCCACAAGTGCTCGCAGAGTTTCATCTTCTGCTGCCGCTAGAGAGTGGTGGTACCCTGCCTTCTTTCATCTTTGCCTCATGATTTAACTTCTATCATTCATGGTCAGAGTAGGGACAGGAATACAGAATATGGATGGGGAGGAAGAGACACTAGGGAGACAGAAGAGAGTGGAAGAGGGCAGAAGGTGGCACTTTTTTGAGAAACTGGGAGCTGGAAGCTAAGGAGTGGGCTGCAGAATGTGGGAACAGAGAGGGACCTTTGAAAGGTGCTGCTGCACTGTGCCGGAGAAACAGGTTTAAAGGACTTGGGTTATACTGAAAATGGTTTTTGGTTGTTGGACTGTGTCTGTGAGACTGAAACCCTGCTTAGAGACAGGACACATGGGTCACAGCTTCATAAACATTTCATCAGCAAGAAATAAGACCATGTGGGCAAATAATCATGTCTCTTTGCAGCTGAACAGAAATAGACAGTGGAGTAATAACTTTAACTTAGATGCTTTCTTTTATTCCTCATGCAAACATGTGAGATAAATGACTTTCTACTCATTTTGTTAAATAATTAATGAAGTGTTAGTTGTTCAGTCATGAGTGATTAAGGGGTAGGGACAAAAACCATTGGTGGCTTTTCTGCAATGTCATAGGGAGAGTTTTTCATACACAATAATTGGGCTTCCCTGGTGGTTCAGACAATAAAGAATTTGCCTGCAATGCAGGAGACTCAGGTTTGATCCCTGGGTTGGGAAGATCCCCAGAAGAAGGGAATGCCTATCCACTCCAGTATTCTTGCCTGGGAAATCCCATGGACGGAGGAGCCTGGTGGACTACTGTCCATGGAGTTGCAAAGAGTAGGACACAACTGAGTGACTTTCACTTTCAATGTTAATAATAACCGCTGCTACTGACTGAGCCCTTTGAGTGCACTTGGTACACTGCATCCTTCTTGGTGCAGCGTGTGTATCATCTCATTCAACAGACCCCGAAACTTGCTAAACTAGACATTGCTCATCTTCCTTCTGTGCAGATGACAACACTAAGATTCCAAGATACACTCATTAAGTGCATCAGTTTCCTGGAGCTGCTGCAACCAAGGACCACAGATCGGTGGCTTAACAACAGAAGTGTATTGTCTCATGGTTCTGGAGGCTAGAAGTTTGAAATCAGGGCTGTTTCTTTCTGAGAGCTGTGACAGAGAATCTTCTCCATCCTTCTCGCCTAGCTTCTGGTCACCTCTGGATTCCCTTGGTTACAGATGTCTTTCACTCTGTCTTCACATGATCTTCCCTGTGTACATATCTGTGTACAAATTCCCCCTTTCTCTGATGCCAGTCATATTGGATTAGCACCCTTCCTCAAACCCTAACTTGATCTGAACTTGATTGTCTGCAAAAGATATGATTTCTAAATAAGCTCATATGCTTCGGTGCTGGGGTTAGGACTTTATCTTTTTTGGAGGAAAGAGGGGACACTATAATAGTAAATAACCTGCTTGTGGCACCAGAACAACATATTATAGTGAAAATGAACAGCACTGGGTTCATTTTGTTCAAATGTGGGAACATTTGTATGTTCCCACAACATATCAGCTGTGTGACCTTTTGTCCACGAATTCATCTATGTATTTCTGCCTCAGTTTTCCCATCTGTTAAATGGGAATAATAAGATTTATTTATAGGATTGTTGCCAGAATCAAGTAAGACCAAGAGTGTAAAGCAAAAAGCTAGTGTCTAATACTTCTATTATTTTAAGCTCTGTATTTCCATTTGAAAATCTCTAGGCTGTCGTGTGCCTCAGCCTCCTTCCTTCAAGGAGGAGTCAAGGAAGACGAGAAGGATCAGCCAACCAACTCTGGAAAAAACCACTCCATGTAAATTTAACCTCAGCCACTGATTCTCTTGCAAAGAGGATTTTCCAAAGGGCTGAAATTGCAAAACTAGTCTCCATATTAACTTATGAAATGAGAACTTAGGAGTGCTGAGAGGGTGACTTAACAAAAACCATGAAGTGTATGAGAGGTAATTTTATGCAGGCAGGAAGCCAAACCTTTTCCACTTTTGTTGGGGATAAGATAGAGCAAAATGGGCTCATATTTCTGCAGGGGAAATTTAAATAATACAGGCCTTGCTTATAGGATGATAGCAGGCTTGGCCTTGGGCGACCCTAGGAGTGAAATGAAATTGATTATTCCTGTCATTTCACCTTTCCCTTCAGCTATTGTCAAAACCCCACTTTTCTCAAGCTTCCCGCTAGCATTGCCAACTTCGAGCAGAGTGAAATAGACCATCCCTTCCAATTAGCATTCATTCAGCCCTGTGTTCACAAATATGTACTGAATACCCACCGCATTAGGGTAGGCTAGCTGCTCCACCAAACAGGTCCAAAATCTTAGTGGCCTCATCCAATACAAATTTACTTCCTTTGCAACAAATGTCCAACATGAATTGTCCCCTGATGAAACGGTTCCTCAAGGCAGTTCTCCAAGTGGCAAATTCAAGGACCCCAAATCCTTCCATCTTTTAGGCCCTCAGAATATCTCATGAAGACAGAAGAAAAGAAAGCAGGAAGGATTGTGCTTGAGAGGGTCTAGTGGACCAGGCCTGCAGGTGGTGACATCCCTTTTGACCACATCCCATTGGTGAGAACTCAATCACATGACCTCACCTAACTGCTAAGGAGGCTGGGAAATGTAGTTTTCTTAAGAAAAAAAGAAGAAGGTAAAATGCTAGCCAGTTTCTGTGGAAAATGCATTTTGGGAAATAGTTGCTGTCCCAGGTCTATTTCTTGTTGTACTTTGTACACTTATTTAACAAATGTTCATTTATAGACATGCTGAGCCAAGTCACGAGGTGGGGACTGATTCACATCAGCTGAGCCCTGTTACTGACTTATCACATTACACTGAATTTGCTTTTCCACACTTCTGCAGAGGTCACCTTAGGTGTCATAAATATTCCACTGTATTTGCAGTAGCCATTTCCCCTTATCTTTTTGATGTGCATCTTGAAGCTGCCCAAGGGCTTTCTCTTGTTACTGGGGCTCAGGAAGTAATACCCTCTAGGATTAGCCCTCAGCCAAAGCTTGATAGGAGTTGGGGTGTAATACCTTAGCTTGCCTGTCTTGGGGCAGGATCTGAGCTGTGTCTGTCTGGCCTCCAGGAGTTTCCCTGGCTTGATAAGTGCTAGCTGGCTCCACAATACACTCTAATTGTATGCTCTCCTAATCTAGTCTCCCTTTTTTTGCTCCCCTACCAGTATTTCCCTTTACCTTCCAAATTAATGACTTGTACCCAAATCCTTAACCAGGGCCTGCGTCTGGGGGAACCAAAACTAAGATGCTGTCTTTGTGCTCAGGGTGTTTGCTCCTTCAGTGGGGGGACTCTTATTTATCTTTGTTCATCTAGAGCATAGAATAGCTGTTCATTTGTTCTTCTAAAAAGCACAGTGAGTAACTGGCCTGAGCCAGGTCTTGTGTTTGGTGATGGTGACGGAAGGAATCACCAAAAGAAAAAGTTGTGCTGCTTCTGCAGGTGACAAGTTTAGGTTCTGGCATGTTGACCTTGAGGGGCTGGTGAGAACTAGTCTCAGAGCTCCTTGGTATGGATGGTTGATACACGACCAAGTGGGCTTTATCCTAGGGATGCAAGGATTCTTCAATATCCGCAAATCAATCAATGTAATACACCACATTAACAAATTGAAAAATAAAAACCATATGATTATCTCAATAGATGCAGAGAAAGCCTTTGACAAAATTCAACATCCATTTATGATAAAAACTCCCCAGAAAGCAGGAATAGAAGGAACATACCTCAACATAATAAAAGCTATATATGACAAACCCACAGCAAACATTATCTTCAATGGTGAAAAATTGAAAGCATTTCCTCTAAAGTCAGGAACAAGACAAGGGTGCCCACTTTCACCATTACTATTCAACATAGTTTTGGAAGTTTTGGCCACAGCAATCAGAGCAGAAAAAGAAATAAAAGGAATCCAAATTGGAAAAGAAGAAGTAAAGCTCTCACTATTTGCAGATGACATGATCCTCTACGTAGAAAACCCTAAGACTCCACCAGAAAATTACTAGAACTAATGAATGACTATAGTAAAGTTGCAGGATATAAAATCAATACACAGAAATCCCTTGCATTCCTATACACTAATAATGAGAAAACAGAAAGAGAAATTAAGGAAACAATTCCATTCACCATTGCAACGGAAAGAATAAAATACTTAGGAATATATCTACCTAAAGAAACTAAAGACCTATATATAGAAAACTGTAAAACACTGGTGAAAGAAATCAAAGAGGACACTAACAGATGGAGAAATATACCATGTTCATGGATTGGAAGAATCAATATAGTGAAAATGAGTATACTACCCAAAGCAATTTATAGATTCAATGCAATCCCTATCACGCTACCAACAGTATTCTTCACAGAGCTAGAACAAATAATTTCACAATTTGTATGGAAATACAAAAAACCTCAAATAGCCAAAGTGATCTTGAGAAAGAAGAATGGAACTGGAGGAATCAACCTACCTGACTTCAGGCTCTACTACAAAGCCACAGTTATCAAGACAGTATGGTACTGGCACAAAGACAGAAATATAGATCAATGGAACAAAATAGAAAGCCCAGAGATAAATCCACGCACATATGGACACCTTATCTTTGACAAAGGAGGCAAGAATATACAATGGATTAAAGACAATCTCTTTAACAAGTGGTGCTGGGAACTCTGGTCAACCACTTGTAAAAGAATGAAACTAGAACACTTTCTAACACCATACACAAAAATAAACTCAAAATGGATTAAAGATCTAAACGTAAGACCAGAAACTATAAAACTCCTAGACTAGAACATAGGCAAAACACTCTCTGACATACATCACAGCAGGATCCTCTATGACCCACCTCCCAGAATATTGGAAATAAAAGCAAAAATAAACAAATGGGACCTAATTAACCTTAAAAGCTTCTGCACATCAAAGGAAACTATTAGCAAGGTGAAAAGACAGCCTTCAGAATGGGAGAAGATAATAGCAAATGAAGCAACTGACAAACAACTAATCTCGAGAATATACAAGCAACTCCTACAGCTCAACTCCAGAAAAATAAATGACCCAATCAAAAAATGGGCCAAAGAACTAAATAGACATTTCTCCAAAGAAGACATACAGATGGCTAACAAACACATGAAAAGATGCTCAACATCACTCATTATCAGAGAAATGCAAATCAAAACCACTATGAGGTACCATTTCACACCAGTCAGAATGGCTGCGATCCAAAAGTCTACAAGTAATAAATGCTGGAGAGGGTGTGGAGAAAAGGGAACCCTCTTCCACTGTTGGTGGGAATGCAAACTAGTACAGCCACTATGGAGAACAGTGTGGAGATTCCTGAAAAAACTGGAAATAGAACTGCCTTATGATCCAGCAATCCCACTGCTGGGCATACACACTGAGGAAACCAGAAGGGAAAGAGACACGTGTACCCCAATGCTCATCGCAGCACTGTTTATAATAGCCAGGACATGGAAGCAACCTAGATGTCCATCAGCAGATGAATGGATAAGAAAGCTGTGGTACATATACACAATGGAGTATTACTCAGACATTAAAAAGAATACATTTGAACCAGTTCTAATGAGGTGGATGAAACTGGAGCCTATTATACAGAGTGAAGTAAGCCAGAAAGAAAAACACCAATACAGTATACTAACGCATATATATGGAATTTAGAAAGATGATAACAATAACCCTGTGTACAAGACAGCAAAAGAGACACTGATGTATAGAACAGTCTTATGGACTCTGTGGGAGAGGGAGAGGGTGGGAAGATTTAGGAGAATGGTGTTGAAACATGTAAAATATCATGTATGAAATGAGTTGCCAGCCCAGGTTCGATGCATGATACTGGATGCTTGGGGCTGGTGCACTGGGACAACCCAGAGGGATGGTATGGGGAGGGAGGAGGGAGGAGGGAGGAGGGAGGAGGGTTCAGGATGGGGAACACATGTATACCTGTGGTGGATTCATTTTGATATTTGGCAAAACTAATACAATTATATAAAGTTTAAAAATAAAATTAAAAAAAAATTTCCTCCTGCATTTCTTGCAAGACTCTCAAACCTTGAAAATCTAGAAGTAGAGATACCATAAAATCCCTGCAATCCTACTCTGGGGCATATATCTATTCATAATTTGAATAGATGTGTGCACTCTAATGTGCATAGCAGCACTATTATAATAGCCAAGACATGGAAGTGACCTAAGGAAGCAACCTAAGAGGAATGGATAAAGACGTGGTACATATATACAATGGAATACTACTTAGCCGTAAAAAGGAAGAGATAATGTCATTTACGTTAACACAGATGCAACTAGAGATTATCATACTGAGTGACGTCAGACAGAGAAAGAAAAATACCACATATATCACAGATAGGTGGAATCTAAAAAAAGGATACACACGAACTTATTTACAAAACAGAAATCGACTCACAAACATAGGAAACAAACTTATGGTTACCACAGGGGAGATGCAGAGAGGGATAAATTAAGAAAAAAAATGTGAGAATTTCAAACCTGAATTCTTAATCTTGCTCCCTCACCTCCTTCAGTCTTAATTCAGAAAGCACCTTCTCAGCAAGGCCCGCACTGATGACCATTTTTAAAGTCATCACTTTCCCCTCAAAATTCCCTATTTCCCTTCCCTGAGAAGCACTTATCACCATTCAACTATAGATTTAGCTTCAGTTTACTCTTTGGTCTATATTTTGCCTCTAGAATTTAAGATCCACAAAGGCAGGGACCTCCACAACGGCTGCTTCATTCACCAGGATCTCCACAATGTCAATCACATGAACAGCTCTCAAACATTCACTTGTTAAATGACTGAATGAATTTGCTGAATACTTCAAAGTAAACAGTTTTAGTGAACAATTAGAAAAATGAGGCTGGAGCCTGGAAGAGAGATGCCAGCTAAAGAGTGTGATGGTGCTATATATGTGGAAATGAAAATTGGAACACGGGCAGTGATAAGGGTCCCTGCAAAAGAAAGGGGGTAAGTAAGTTCATTTGTATCTTTTTTTTCCCTTAGATTTCACAAAGAAGGGATGTCATATGATATTTGTCTTTCTCTGTGTGACTTACCTCACTCATTATGACAATCTTTAAGTCCATCCATATTGCTGCAAATGGCATTATTTCATTCTTTATGGCTGAGTAACAGACTCACAGACATAGAAAATAAACTTATGGTTATCAAAGGAGAAAGGTGGAAGGGGAGAGAAAAATTAGGAATTTGGGGGTAACATACACACATTCGGAGAAGGCAATGGCACCCCACTCCAGTACTCTTGCCTGGAAAATCCCATGGACGGAGGAGCCTGGTAGGCTGCAGTCCATGAGGTCGCTAGGAGTTGGACACGACTGAGTGACTTCACTTTCACTTTTCACTTTCATGCATTGGAGAAAGAAATGGCAACCCACTCCAGTGTTCTTGCCTGGAGAATCCCAGGGATGGGGGAGCCTGTGGGGCTGCTGTCTATGGGGTCGCACAGAGTCGGACACGACTGAAGTGACTTAGCATAGCATACACACATTGCTATATATAAAATAGATAACCAACCAGGACCTACTGTATAGCACAGGGAACTATAGTCAGTATTTTGTAATAACCTATATAGGAAAAGAATCTGATAAAGTACCTGATAAATAACATTCATATATATACACACACATTCTTATACATACATATATATATGCACACACAAATATATATATAACTGAATCACTTTGCTGTACACCTGAAAATAACACAACATTGTAAATCAACTATACTTCAGTAAAAAATACATTGAAAAAAAGAAGACAGAGGGTAGAAAAAAGAAAGGGAGTACCAAGGATGGATCTCAGAAAGTTCTGTGGTGGGTTGGACGGAGGGGGAGAGAAGAGCAGAGGGAGGAGCTAGTCAAGAACTGAATGGTTACGGAGATGGGGATGGCCAGGATCTAGGCAGAATCTGCAAGTTGAAGAGAAATATACACATGCTCAAGATTTCCATCAGTTTAATTTTTTTAATTCTCTGTTGTTAGTGAACAACCTTTGTTCATGCCATTCTTTCTAAATTAGATATTCTACTGAAACATTTTATCTTTGTTCTTTTTAATGACGAGATCTCTAGAAGTATTTATTTGATACACAATTTGTTTAAAAAGTTAAACTCCTTAAAAATTATCTCTCATCTAGAAACATAACAAAACTAGTATTTAAGCTGAAATGCATTTCTCTTTTCTACAGTAGGAATGGGTACCCAACGTATGCTTGCCTGACTATCTGCTTGTGAATTTCCACTCGGCCATTATGCAATCTTTTTTATTTTTTCTTTTCTAAAAATGAGCCCATGCTTCCGAAAAAAGCTGCAATAGTTATCTTTAGCAATTATAAAAATTTCCTGGGATTAAGGCATTCGTTTCTACATCTGGCAAGGAGAAAACAGCAGGAAGTCACATGTGCTTTGATGGCGGGGACACCACAGTCTTTTGGTATAACCATAGATTTTGGACTTTTGTTTTTGTCTCAGTGGCATGTAATCTGTATGGGAAACCTTGAGTATTTGGCTGGCTAGATGGGGTGCTAAGGAATGGAGCTTCCAGAACAGTGGCTGTTAAACAAAGACATGGTTCTTTGACTTCAGAATATATTACATAATATTTCAGAACTTTTTTTTCAAGTAATTTTAGAATTTGAGAACAGGGAAAACTTCTTAATGTTCTCCAGCCCCTTCATTTGGATTAATTGATTTATTTTTAGACTTGGTTTAGCGAGATAGTTAAAAGCTTTCACTGTAGTTGAAGACAGACGTGGGCACTAATCTTTGCTCCACAAGAGACTAATTGCAACTCCTTAGGCAAGCCATTCAAGCTCTGAGTTTTCTGATCTATAAAATGGGAATATTGAAAACACTGAGGATGTAAGGTTATTACAAGGATTAAGTAGGTAGCAGAGTGCCCAGGACACATTGTGTATTTGGAAAAGCTCAACTCTTATTGTTAGAAATAATCTGTTTTTGGAGCAGTCAGCACTTGTTTTTAAATGTAGTGAAAGTCATTTTATTCTAGTGACAAGGACATTTAAGCAATCACTTTTATTTCTGGCAGTAGACAAAGATCAAGCTACTGACCCAGAAGTGGCAAAAGTCTCTTGAATGAGGACTGTTTATTGGCAAACAGTGTAAATTCACACTCTTTCTCTCAATTATGCTGTGTTTATGCCAGAAATGTAGATACTGTGGGATTCCCCTATACAAACAACTATTCCAGAATAGATCATAAAGAGAAGAATTACCTGTGTTAGTCTTTCCCTAGAATTCTTCCTCAGGTGTGATTTGTTTTGATTCAAGGGGATACAAACCTTTGATACATCCCATAAAAGCAGCAGGCATATACTTCCTACCTACCCAGAAACATTTTTTTTTTTTAATTTATTACCAGGAGTCCAGGAAAACTCCAACATTCCATAAAATCTTCCTCAGTAGTTGCCTGTTTGTCAGGGCCTGGGGGATGGTCTTTCTACTTTGTAGCTGACAGTTTTGCTCAGCTTTGCAATGAAAATCTCCTGGGAGATTTAGCACTTTGGGCTGTGAATTAGAACTTAGCAAGTTCAAGGCTGGTTTTGACATCAAGGTCTCATCCATTATTATCAAGGAGTATATTGTCTAGAAGTATGCTCTCCAAAATTTTTCCTTGGACATGCCAACTTGTAGAAAACACTTTGAGCATGCATCTTCAACAATAATTTCTATTTATGATTTCTAAATTATATTTTGTACTTCTGTATTAACATATTATAAAATATGCATAAGAAATACAAAGCATTTTAAAGCCCACCAGTCAAAATAAGCATTTTGTAAAAATAATTTTAAACTTTTCTTCTCACATCTGATTTATGTTACACATGGCTAAGGGTGATGGATTCCCCCAGCTCTGTAAGAGGAGACAGGACTGGAAACAAAACATTGCATACATTGTAATAGGTGCCTGGAAGGTAGGCAGATATAAGCAGGTGATAATCATTAAGTTAGGTTGTGAAGGATGAATGGTTTTACACATGAGCAATAAGGGAAAAAGAAGTTCTAGACAGAAATAACAGAAATAAAAGTGTGCAGGATTGCAGAAGCATGCCAGGGTGAAGGCAGCTGAGGGAGACAGTGGCTCAGTTATATCTGAATGACAGTGCTTAAAGGAGAGAGAATGAAGAATAGAGGTCTGGAAAGGAACACAGACATCTTAAATGGGACCTTGAAGGCCATTCCGAGGAGTAATTTTACCTTGTGGAAGAGATAAGATCAAAGGCTGCTCTGGGGGTGAGGTGGAAGGTAAGTTGGAGGAGGAGAAACTAATGGGGTATTATTAGTAGAGGCCTTACAAATGTGAAAAGAAGAGAAACAAAAAACAAAGGAGAAAAGGAAAGATATACCATTTGAATGCAGAGTTCCAAAAAATAGCAAGGAGAGATAAGAAAGCCTTCTTCAGCAATCAATATAAAGAAATAGAGGAAAACAATAGAATGGGAAAGACTGGAGATCTCTTCAAGAAAATTAAGATACCAAGGGAACATTTCATGCAAAGATGGGCTTGATAAAGGACAGAAATGGTATGGACCTAACAGAAGCAGAAGATATTAAGAGGAGGTGACAAGAATACACAGAAGAACTGTACAAAAAAGACCGCCATGACCCAGATAACCACGATGGTGTGATCATTCACCTAGAGCCAGACATCCTGGAATGCGAAGTCAAGTGGGCCTTAAGAAGCATCACTACGAACAAAGCTAGTGGCGGTGATGGAATTCCAGTTGAGTGATTTCAAATCCTAAAAGATGATGCTGTGAAAGTGCTGCACTCAATATGCCAGCAAATTTGGAAAACTCAGCAGTGGCCACAGGACTGGAAAAGGTCAGTTTTCATTCCAATCCCAAAGAAAGGCAATGCCAAAGAATGCTCAAACTACTGCACAATTGCACTTATCTCACACGCTAGTAAAGTAATGCTCAAAATTCTCCAAGCCAGCTTTCAGAAATATGTGAACTGTGAATTTCCAGAGGTTCAAGCTGGTTTTAGAAAAGGCAGAGGAACCAGAGATCAAATTGACAATATCCATTGGATTATCGAAAAAGAGAGTTCCAGAAAAACATCTATTTCTGCTTTATTGACTATGCCAAAGCCTTTGACTGTGTGGATCACAATCAACTGTGGACAATTCTGAAAGAGACGGGAATACCAGACCACCTGACCTGCCTCTTGAGAAATCTGTATGCAGGTAAGGAAGCAACAGTTAGAACTGGACATGGAACAACAGACTGGTTCAAAATCGGAAAAGGAGTACATCAAGGCTGTATATTGTCACCCTGCTTATTTAACTTATATGCAGAGTACATCATGAGAAATGCTGGGCTGGATGAAGCACAAGCTGTAATCAAGATTGCCGGGAGAAATATCAATAACCTCAGATATGCAGATGACACCACTGTAATGGCATAAAGTGAAGAACTAAAGAGCCTCTTGATGAAAGTGAAAGAGGAGAGTGAAAAAGCTGGTTTAAAGCTTAATATTCAGAAAACTAAGATCATGACATCCAGTCCCATCACTTCATGGCAAATAGATGGGGAAACAGTGGCAGATTTTATTTTTGGGGGCTCCAAAATCACTGCAGATGGTGATTGCAGCCATGAAATTAAAAGACGCTTACTCCTTGGAAGGAAAGTTATGACCAACCTAGACAGCATATTAAAAAGCAAAGACAAAATAAATGACCCAATGAAAAAATGGGCTGAAGAACTACATAGACATTTCTCCAAAGAAGACATACAGATGGCTAACAAACACATGAAAAGATGCTCAACATCATTCATTATCAGAGAAATGCAAATCAAAACCACTATGAGGTACCATTTCATGCCAGTCAGAATGTCTGCGATCCAAAAGTCTACAAG
Organism: Bubalus bubalis; assembly: GCF_019923935.1. NCBI lineage: Eukaryota > Metazoa > Chordata > Mammalia > Artiodactyla > Bovidae > Bubalus > Bubalus bubalis. The sequence goes on from NC_059167.1 coordinate 96,504,930, forward strand.
CAATAAATGCTGGAGAGGATGTGGAGAAAAGGGAACCCTCTTACACTGTTGGTGGGAAATGCAAACTAGTACAGCCACTATGGAGCACAGTGTGGAGATTCCTTAAAAAACTGGAAATAGAACTGCCATACGACCCAGCAATCCCACTGCTGGGCATACACACCAAGGAAACCGGAATTGAAAGAGACACATGTACCCAAATGTTCATCTCAGCACTGTTTACAATAGCCAGGACATGGAAGCAACCTAGATGTCCATCAGCAGATGAATGGATAAGAAAGCTGTGGTACATATACACAATGGAGTATCACTCAGCCATTAAAAAGAATACATTTGAACCAGTTCTAATGAGGTGGATGAAACTGGAGCCTATTATACAGAGTGAAGTAAGCCAGAAAGAAAAACACCAATACAGTATACTAACGCATACATATGGAATTTAGAAAGATGGTAATGACAACCCTGTATGTGAGACAGCAAAAGAGACACAGATGTATAGAATAGTCTTTTGGACTCTGTGGGAGAGGGAGGGGGAGGATGATTTGGGAGAATGGCATTAAAACATGTACAATATCATATAAGAAATGAATTGCCAGTCCAGGTTCTATGCAGGATACAGGATGCTTGGGGCTGGTGCACTGGGATGACCCAGAGGGATGGTATGGGGAGGGAGGTGGGAGGGGGGTTCAGGATGGGGAACACGTGTACACCTGTGGCAGATTCATGTTGATGTATGGCAAAACCAATACAATATTGTAAAGTAAAAATAATAATAATAAAAAATTTAAAAAAAAAAAAAGGCAAAGACATCACTGCCAACAAAGTTCCATCTAGTCAAGGCTATGGTTTTTCCAGTAGTCATGTATGGAAGTGAAAGTTGGACTATAAAGAAAGCTGAGTGCTGAAGAATTGATGCTTTTGAACTGTGGTGTTGGAGAAGACTTTTGAGAGTCCCCTGGACTGCAACAAGTCCATCCTAAAGGAAATAAGTCCTGAGTGTTCACTGGAAGGACTGATGTTGAAGCTGAAACTCCAATACTTCGGCCACCTGATGCGAAGAACTGACTCATTGGAAAAGACCCTCATGCTGGGAAAGATCGAAGGCCAGAGGATAAGGGGATGACAGAGGATGAGATGGTTGGATGGCATCACCAACTCAGTGAACATGAGTTTGGGTAGACTCCGGGAGTTGGTGATGGACAGGGAAGCCTGGAGTGCTGCAGTCCATGGGGTTGCAAAGAGTCAGACATGACTGAGCGACTGAACTGAACTAAGATAAATCAGGGAAGAGATGATAGGTGTAGAAACCAAGGAGAATAGCAGTAGTGACAGAGAGGAGATGGTTTGGAAAGTTTAAAATGGAGAAGTTAAGATTCTACAAGTTTGGAGTGGGGACAGAGATTAGGGTGATAGATAAGTGTCTGGATATATTACAGAACCATTTTTTTAGGCCCTCCTAGGAATAGATCTCGGAGAAGGCAATGGCACCCCATTCCAGTACTCTTGCCTAGAAAATCCCATGGATGGAGGAGCCTGGAAGGCTGCAGTCCATGGGGTCGCTGAGGGTCGGATACGACTGAACAACTTCACTTTCACTTTTCACTTTCATGCACTGGAGAAGGAAATGGCAACCCACTCCAGTGTTCTTGCCTGGAGAATCCCAGGGACGGGGGAGCCTGGTGGGCTGCCGTCTCTGGGGTCACACAGAGTTGGACACGACTGGAGCGACTTAGCAGTAGCAGTAGCAGGAATAGATCTTTGGTTCTGTGGAGAATTCCCTTGGATAACAAAGTCAATATCCTGTTTACAAACTTTTGTTAGCTTCTCACTTATAATTTATTACTTTCATGACATTCATGACTTCTTACATTCTTCACCTCTCTCTGTATTCACATCTTTTGCCAAGTGACTGCTCAGTTCCTCCTAATAAAGAGGCTATTTTCTTACGTCTTGAATCTGAGCTGTAGCACCTGCCTTGCTTTGCCCAGTAGCTTGAGACGGGAGTGACAGTGCAGCCTGGGATGCTGCCGCCTGCTTACTTGTGCTCCTGCCATCATCGTAAAGAGGACTTGCCTAGGTGGTCCTTGGGTTAGGGGACTTCCCCAGGTAAAGTGCTCCAGCCAAGCCATTCTGGAAACGAGCCTCTAGCTGACCTGCCAGCATAGGAGAGAGCATAGCGAAGATCAGCTGAGCACAGATAAGATCAAAGGAGCACAGCCGCAATAACTGAACACAGCTTAGATCAGTTACTGCTACCTGACCTGTAACATGTGACTTATAATTGATCATTGTGTTAAGTTAGTGAGATGTGGGGTAATTTGTTATGCAGCAATGCTGTTGTTTTTCAGTCACTCAGTCGTGTCCCACTCTTTGCAACTCCATGGATTGCATGACACTAGGCTTCCCTGTCCTTCACCATCTCCTGGAGCTTGCTCAAACTCATGTCCATCGCGTTGGTGATGCCACTCAACCATCGCTTTCTTTGTTGTCCCTTTCTCCTCCTGCCTTCAATCTTTCCCAGCATCAGGGCCTTTTCTAATGAGCCGGCTTTTCACATCAGGTGGCCAAAGTATTGAAGCTTATGCAGCAATAGCTCGCTGATATTTCATTGCTCCTCAGATAAAGCTTTTAACTCCTCAATATGACCTAAAATATCCTAATGGATATACCCCCTTTTGAACTTTATCTCTTACATGTTCTCCTTAGGTTCTTAAGCACTGGCCACACTAGCCTTTCAATTCCCCAACACATCACATCCTCCCCATGCCAGGGTTTTGTAGGTCCCTTTGTTTGAAATACTTTCCAGCTTTTTCCACCCTAGTCTGGTTCCCATAGTTAGGTGCTATTCATTGTCCCAAATTCAGTTCAAAATTAATTTCCCCAGGGAACGCTTCTCTGATTTTTATGCTAAAGTTAGCATCTCCCAATCTTAACACTCTGTACCTTTTATTTATAACCTTTATCACAATGATAACTTAACGATTTCCTACACAGTTAGTTATAAGCTCTGTGAGGGTAAGGACTGTGCCCATCTTTGCTTTCTAAGACAGTCATTGGAGATAAAAATAAATAAAATGAATGCATGAATGCATGAATGAATGCTACAATGGATAGAGGATTCCTGAAGTTCTGGCCCCTGTTCTATGAAGTTGCTGAAATAATAAACTCAGGGACACATGTTCAGCTTTTTTGTTTTTTTTGCCTTTGGTGAGTAGGAAAGGATACAGGGGATCTGCCTGAGTGGATACACTCGCCAAAGAAACTTCACAGCTGTGATAGTGTTTCCGCCATCAAAACAGGGACTGAAGGAACCACAAGGAAAGAGAATCAGTGCCAGCTTCTGGGGGAACTGCAAAGACCAAATTTGGGTAAAGAGTCTTACAATTTTCTCTGCCTGCACCTGCAGTTACTTGTAGGCACAAAATGTTTTGCTCAAATAATTCCGCCCACAATTAACCGAATGAGTGCACTGGGGGTGCTGTGCTGTGCTGTATTTAACTCAAGGTCTATCAAATCCTATGTTTTGCTACGACTTCTCTTTCTCTCAGAAGTGTTGCTGTCAGGCTATCATTTTGAATAAAGAAACTTGTGATTTCTGAAAGCCTGAAAAGTTCTTTCAGTGGTTGGCTGACTATGGTGTCACTCTCTTCAATGCCAACAGTGGGGGTTGCAGAGCAAGTGCTGGGCTGGGACCTCAGTTCATCCACTTTATTCATTTTGTCTTTCATTCTTTCAACAAGTATTTTTTAAAAATAATTTATTTATTTTAATTGAAGGCTAATTACTTTACAATATTGTAGTGGTTTTTGCCATACATCGACATGAATCAGCCACGGGTGCACATGTGCCCCTGCCTCATGCATCGAACCTGGACTGGCAATCAGCTTCACGTATGATAATATACACGTTTCAATGCTACCCTCTCAAATCATCCCACCCTCTCCCTCTCCCACAGAGTCCAAAAGACTGTTCTTTACATCTGTGTTTCTTTTGCTATCTTGCTTATAGGGTCATCATTACCATCTTTCTAAATTCCATATATATGCGTAAGTATACTGTATTGGTGTTTTTCTTTCTAACTTACTTCAGTCTGTATAATAGGTTCCAGTTTCATCCATCTCATTAGAACTGATTCAAATATATTATTTTTAATGGCTGAGTAATACTCCATTGTGTATATGTACCACAGCTTTCTTATCCATTCATCTGCTGATGGACATCTCGGTTGCTTCCATGTCCTGGCTATTATAAACAGTGCTGCAATGAACATTGGGGTACACGTGTCTCTTTCAGTTCTGGTTTCCTCAGTGTGTATGCCTAGCAGGGGGATTGCTGGGTCATATGGCAGTTCTATTTTCAGTTTTTTAAGGAATCTCTAGAGTGTTCTCCATAGTGGCTGTACTAGTTTGCATTCCCACCAACAGTGTAAGAGGGTTCCTTTTTCTACACACACACTCTCCAGCTTTTATTGTTTGTAGACTTTTTTTTTTTAATTTAAATTTATTTATTTAAATTGGAGGCTAATTACTTTACAATATTGTATTGGTTTTGCCATATATCAACATGAATCCGCCATGGGTGTACATGTGATCCCCATCCTGATCCCCCCTCCCACCTCCCTCCCTGTATCATCAAAACTATGTTGAATAGTAGTGGTGAGAGTGGGCACCCTTGTCTTGCTCCTGACTTTAGGGGAAATGCTTTCAATCTTTCACCATTGAGGATAATGTTTGCTGTGGCTTTTATTATGGCTTTTATTATGTTGAGGTATGTTCCTTCTATTCCTGCTTTCTGGAGGGTTTTTTTTTTTAATCATAAATAGATGTTGAATTTTGTCAAAGGCTTTCTCTGCATCTATGGTTTTTATCTTTCAGTCTGTTAATGTGGTGTATCACATTGATTGATTTGTGGATATTGAAAAATCCTTGTATCCCTGGGATAAAGTCCACTTGGTCATGATGTATGATCTTTTTAGTATGTTGTTGGATTATGTTTGCTAGAATTTTGTTAAGGGTTTTTGCATCTATATTCGTCAGTGATATTGGCCTGTAGTTTTCTTTTTTGTGGCATCTTTGTCTGGTTTTCGTATTAGGGTGATTGTGGCCTCATAAAATGAGTTTGGAAGTTTACTTTCCTCTGCAATTTTCTTGAAGAGTTTGGGTGGGATAGGTGTTAGCTCTTCCCTAAATTTTTGGTAGAATTCAGCTGTGAAGCCATCTGGTCCTGGGCTTTTGTTTTCTGGAAGATTTCTGATTACAGTTTTGATCTCTGTGCTTGTGATGGATCTGTTAAGATTTTCTATTTCTTCCTGGTTCAGTTTTGGAAAGTTATACTTTTCTAAGAATTTGTCCATTTCTTCCATGTTGTCCATTTTATTGGCATATAGTTGCTGATAGTAGTCTCTTATGATCCTTTGTATTTCTGTGTTGTCTGTTGTGATTTCTCCATTTTCATTTCTAATTTTGTTGATTTGATTCTTCTCCCTTTGTTTCTTGATGAGTCTGGCTAATGGTTTGTCTATTTTATTTATCTTCTCAAAGAACCAGCTTTTAGCTTTGTTGATTTTTGCTATGGTCTCATTTGTTTATTTTTCATTTATTTTTCTGCCATAATTTTTATGATTTCTTTCCTTCTACTAATCCTGGGGTTCTTCATTTCTTCCTTTTCTATTTGCTTTAGGTATATAGTTAGGTTATTTATTTGACTTTTCTCTTGTTTCTTGAGGTAAGCTTGTATTACTATGAACCTTCCCCTTAGCACTGCTTTTACTGAGTCCCATAGGTTTTGGGTTGTTGTGTTTTCATTTCCATTCATTTTTATGCATATTTTGATTTCTTCTGTGATTTGTTGGTTTTTCAGAAGTGTGTTGTTTAGCCTACATATGTTTGTATTTTTAATAGTTCTTTTTTTTTTTTTCCTGTACAGTTCAGTTCAGTTCAGTTGCTCAGTCATGTCGGACTCTTTGTGACCCCATGAATCGCAGCATGCTAGGCCTCCCTATCCATCACCAACTCCCGGAGTTCACTCAGACTTACATCCATCGAGTCAGTGATGCCATCCAGCCATTTCATCCTCTGTTGTCCTCTTCTCCTCCTGCCCCTAATCCCTCCCAGCATGAGAGTCTTTTCCAATGAGTCAACTCTTCGCATGAGTTGGCCAAAGTACTGGAGTTTCAGCTTTAGCATCATTCCTTCCAAAGACATCCCAGGGATGGTCCATTCATTTTTATGCATATTTTGATTTCTTCTGTGATTTGTTGGTTATTCAGAAGTGTGTTGTTTAGCCTCCATATATTTGTATTTTTAATAGTTTTTTTTTCCCCCTGTAGTTGACATCTAATCTTACCACATTGTGATCAAAAAGGATGCTTGGAATGATTTCAATTTTTTCCAATTTACTAAAGCTAGATTTATGGCACAGGATGGGATCTATCCTGGAGACGGTTCCATGTGCACTTGAGAAAAAGGTGAAATTCATTGTTTTGGGGGTGAAATGTCCTATAGATATCAATTAGGTCTAACTGGTCCATTGTATCATTTAATGTTTGTGTTTCCTTGCTAATTTTCTGTTTAGTTGATCTATCCATAGGTGTGAAAAGTCTCCCACTATTATTGTGTTACTGTTAATTTCCCCTTTCATACTTGTTAGCATTTGCCTTACATATTGTGGTGCTTTTATGTTGGGTGCATATATATTTATAATTGTTATATCTTCTTCTTGGATTGACCCTTTGAACATTATGTAGTGTCCTTTTTTGTCTCTTTTCACAGTCTTAATTCAAAGTGTAATTTATCTGATGAGTATTGCTACTCCTGCTTTATTTTGGTCTCCATTTGCGTGAAATATCTTTTTCCAGCCCTTCACTTTCAGTCTGTATGTGTCCCTTGTTTTGAGGTGGGTCTCTTGTAGGCAGCACATATAGGGGTCTTGTTTTTGTATCCATTCAGCCAGTCTTTGTCTTTTGGTTGGGGCATTCAACCCCTTTACATTTAAGGTAATTATTGATAAGTATGATGCCATTGCTATTTACTTTGTTGTTTTGGGTTCGAGTTTATACACCCTTTCTGTGTTTCCTGTCTAGAGAAGATCCTTTAGCATTTGTTGAAGAGCTGGTTTGGTGGTGCTGAATTCTCTCAGCTTTTGCTTGTCTGTAAAGCTTTTGATTTCTCCTTCATATTTGAATGAGATCCTTGCTGGGTACAGTAATCTGGGCTGTAGGTTTTCCTCTTTCATCACTTTAAGTATGTTCTGCCATTCCCTTCTGGCTTAAACAGTTTCTATTGAAAGATCAGCTGTTATCCTTATGGGAATCCCCTTGTGTGTTATTTGTTGTTTTTCCCTTGCTGCTTTTAATATTTGTTCTTTGTGTTTGATCTTCATTAATTTGATTAATATGTGTCTTTGGGTGTTTCATTTTGTGTCTTTGGGTGTTTCATTTTGGGTTTATCCTGTTTGGGACTCTCTGGGTTTCTTGGATTTGGTTGGCTATTTCCCTCCCCATTTTAGGGAAGTTTTCAACTATTATCTTCTCAAGTATTTTCTCATGGCCTTTCTTTTTGTCTTCTTCTTCTGGGACTCCTATGATTCAAATGTTGGGGTGTTTGACATTGTCCCAGAGGTCTCTGAGGTTGTCCTCATTTCTTTTAATTCTTTTTTCTTTGTTCCTCTCTGCTTCATTTATTTCCACCATCCTATCTTTCACCTCACTTATCCTCTCTTCTGCCTCAGTTATTCTACTGTTGGTTCCCTCCAGAGTGTTTTTGATCTCAGTTATTGCATTATTCATTATTGATTGACTCTTTTTTAATTTCTTCTAGGTCCCATTAAACATTTCTTGCATCTTCTCAATCGTTGTCTCCAGACTTTTTATCTGTAACTCCATTTTGTTTTCAAGACTTTGGATCATTTTTACTATCATTATTCTGAATTCTTTTTCAGGTACACTCCCTATCTCCTCTTTTATTTGCTTTGGTGAGCATTTATCATGTTCCTTTACCAGCTGAATATTTCTATGCCTTTTCATCTTGTTTAGATTGCTGTGTTTGGGGTGGCCTTTCTGTATGCTGGAAGTTTGTGATTCCTCTTTATTGTGGAGGTTCCTCCCTGTGGGATGAGTGGCTTGTCAAGGTTTCCTGGTTAGGGAAGCTTGCATCAGTGTTCTGGTGGGTGGAGCTGGATCTCTTCTCTCTTGAGTGCAATGAAGTGTCCAGGAGTGAGTTTTGAGGTGTCTATGGGTTTGGCGTAACTTTGGGCAGCCTGTATATTAATGCTCAGGGCTATGTTCCTGTGTTGCTGGAGAATTAGCATGATATGTCATGCTCTGGAACTTGTTGGCTCTTTGGTGGAGCTTGGTTTCAGTGTAGGTATGGAGGCTTTTGGATGAGCTATTGTCAATTAGTGTTCCCTGGAGTCAGGAGTTTTCAGGTGTTTTCAAGTTTTGGATTTAAGCCTCCTGACTCTGGTTTTCAGTCTTATTCTTACAGTAGCCTCGAGACTTCTCCATCCATATAGCACCAATGATAAAACATCTAGGTTAATGGTGAAAAGATTCTCCACATTGAGCAACACCCAGAGAGGTTCACAGAGTTACATGGAGAAGAGAAAAGGGAGGAAGGAGATAGGGGTGACTAGGAGGAGAAGAGGGGGAAATCAAAAGTGGAGAGAGCAATCTAGCCAGTAATCAGTTCCCTAAGTGTTCTCCAAAGCCTGGAATACACAAAGAGATTCATAGCGTTGGGTAGAGATGAGAAGGGGGAGGGAGAAGATAGAGGTGACCTGGGGGAGAAAAAGGAGAGTCAAAAGGGGGAGAGGGCAATCAAACCAGTAATCACTCTCCTAAGTAAAAATGGGTACTTAAGACCGGATTCTTAAAGGTACAAACTTTGGTATTTGATAACAAATACAAAAAAGCAAAGATTAAAAATCTAGAGTAGAAGTTAGACTCTCAAAAATACAATATTAAAAAAAATCACAAAAATTATAAAAAGTATATATGAAATTTTCTTTAAAAATAGGGTCTTTTTTTTGCAAGGTAATAGTAGGTTATAAAAATGAAAATTAAAGGAGTAATAAAGGACTTAAAAATAAAATTTTTTTTACATTTAAAAAATGATAATAGTAAAATATATCTAGGGATTTCTCTGGAGCTGTTGTGGGCAGTGTGGGGTCAGTTCAGTTTCAGATAGTTCCTTATTCCAGCTTATATTTCTTCTCGAGGTCTATAGGCCCCTTCCAATGTAGTCGGTGCTAACTACAGGGTTTTAATCTGTTGCACCTGTCACTTTCAAAGCAGTTCCCTCTGTTTATTTTGGCTTCTTCTGTTTGCAAGTCTCTTCAGTGTCTAATTTCCACCCTGACACAAGGGGGCGGAGATGGTCACTTATTTAGGCTCGCTTGTTCAGTTGTGCTGTGGGGAGGGAGGAACCGGCAAACAAATATCACTGGTGTGGCTGGGGAGTGCTCACAGTGTCTGGGCCACACTGGGTTTGTCCCCACTCACAGCTTGTGTGCTTTCCTGGTCTACACTGCTCAGGCTCCAGGTTGCTCTTCAGGGGAACTGTCTAAAGTGGGTCCTGGGTTGTGTGCACTTCCCAGGTCTAAGCCACTCAGGCGGCCAGGTGCTTGGTGAGTGCACTCTCCCTAGGTGGGCCAGTGAGTCTTATCACCTCCCCCGTCCCAGCCGCTTGGTTTCCTGGGTGTGCAGCGGGAGCGCCGTCTCAGGTGTGCTGTGTGTCTCCTCTGGAGAGCTGATCTCTGGCTGTGACCCTCCCGGCGGATGTCAACCGTCCAAAATCCCAGGAAGTCTTGGTTAGCAACTGGGAGCCTGCTTGCAGTTTGGTAGAGGATACCATCTCTGCCGTGAGATTGCCCCTCGCTGGCTCTGGCTCTTGCCTGCCTGCCTCTCTGCCTCCAGCAGGGGATGGGCCCGTCTGCAGCTGGCTAGCTCTCCTCTGGTATTCACTCAGTCCTTTGTTCCATGAGCAGCCTGGCAGTGCCTGAGGTTAGGGCTTTTCATGGGAAAGTTTTTTTTCTCTCTCTCTTTTTCTTTTCTTTTATTTTTCCTCCCTGGCTATCCCACAGTTTGGATTGCTATTTCCCGTTAGCTCCCTCAGATTGCCCTCAGGGTTTTCAGGTCCCATTCTTCCCCTAAGCAATGCAGCCCCCGACTCCCTGTTCATCCCCCACTTGCTGGTGGCAGACGCGAGCATTGGGGCTACTTCTCCGCTGGGAGTTGCATTTAGGCTCATAATCTGTGGGTGTTATTTATTTTTTCCTCCCCGTTATGTTGCCCTCTGAGATTCCAAAACTCCCCACAGACCCACTGGTGAGAGGGTTTCCTGGTGTTGGGAACCTTCTCCTCCTTCATGACTCCCTCCCCGGGATGGGTCTCCATCCCTAACTCTTTTGTCTCTCTTTTTATCTTTTATATTTTGTCCTACCTCCTTTCAAAGGAAATGGGCTGCCTTTCTGGGTGCCCGGTGTTCTCCGCCAGTGTTTAGAAGTTGTTTTGTGGAATTTTCTCAGTGTTCAAATGATCTTTCCATGAATTTGTGGGAGAGAAGGTGGTCTCCCTGTCCTATTCCTCTGCCATCTTAGGACTGCCCCCTCTCTCAACAAGTATTGACCAAGTGTTTGATTTGTGCTAGGGAATGTATAAAGTGGGTATACAAATACTAAACTGTCAGGAGTTTGTGAAAAGAACATGAAATTAGACACCTGAAATCTCCTGGTTATTTACTAGGCTTTCAAAATTCCCTTCCATGACCCCAAAGCCCTCCATTTTCCAGCCCCTTTCTAACCTCTCAGACCAGATTTTCTAGCATTCTCTCCCTTCTACCCTCTCTATTTTAAAGACATCTTTCTGATGTTCAAATGTGCCAAGCTTGTGTGATTTCTGTTCTTTTTGTCTGGGACACACCCCCCCCTCCCCCAGTAGAGGTATGTCTTGACATTGAGGTTCAGCTCAAATGTCCCCTTCTCAGAGAGGCCTCATCTGAATGTCCCAGACTCAACCATAACCATTTTGTCACAACACATCTTTTGTTTCTTATCTCCATTTATCACTGATGAAATAATCTTATTTTCTTTATTTGTTGACTTTCTATTGCCTGTCTCCCATACTGCAATGTAAGTATCTGGTGAATGAGGACCTTGGCTTTCTATTCACTGCTGTGATCCTGTCACAAGTGGGGCCTGGAACCAGGCAGATCTCTAGGAATGAGTGCAAAGTGAATTTATTCCCAAAGGACCATCTTGTTGGCCCTTCCATGTTATGTAAAAAGATGCTTATAGAACCTGCACAAATGAACCTAACTTCATGAAAGTCAGGTTGGGTGGTGGGAATTAAGTTTTATCTAACTGTGAATATTAAGCTAGAGTGATTGCAACAGTCAAGAGTATAGAATCATTGTGTGCCTGGTAAATATATTTTAATGTATTTAATCTGTCTAGTAATAAAAGGTATAAATTTTAATAATAATCATGATCTGTTGGTGGGCAAATATCTATGTGTATGTGTGTGTGTGTGTGTGTATTTATTTATTTAAATATAATTAATTTACAATGTCTTAATTTCAGGTGTATAGCAAAGTAATTCAGTTATATATATATATATATGTACGTATATATACACACATGTATATATACATATATATAGGCTTCTCAGGTGACTCAGATGGTAAAGAATCTGCCCATAGGGCAAGACCTGGGTTCAATCCCTGGGTTGGGAAGATCCCCTTGAGAAGGGAATGACTACCCACTCCAATATTCTCATCTGGAGAATTCCATGGACAGAGGAGCCTGGGGGAGCTACAGTCCATGGGGTTGCAAACAGTCAGACACCACTGAGTGACTAGTGCACACACACACACACACACACACACACACATTTTTTATGTTTGACTCTTTGTGACCCCATGGATTGTAGCCCACCCAGGCTCCTCTGTTCATGGGATTTCCCAGGCAAGAATACTGGAATGGTTTGCAATTTCCTTCTCCAGGGGATATTCCCAGACATGTTCCCTGGGTGTTCCCAGACCAGGGATCCTGCATTGGCAGGCAGATCTTTTATGTCTGAGCCACAAGGGAAGCCCCTTCCATAACCCTGGATCCCTCTTAATGTATTTTCCTTAATTTAATTTTTATAGTAAATGCTCACTCAGCCTTATCCATCTCAAGCCTGGTGCTGGGTGCCTGGGATCCTGGAGTGGGAAGTCAAAGAGTTGACTTCATGAAGATGACAGTCCCATAGAAAGTGTTGATGAATAGGGAATCTCTTATAAAGCCCTGTGCCAATTGCTAGGATAGGATAAGTGGAGAGAGCTGTGAGGATACAGAGGAGAGGCCTTTAATCTAGTCTGGCAAAACAGAGAGGGCTTCCGGGAGGAGGGGGCCTGTGGACCAAGGTCAGAAAGACAAATGGGAATTACTGGAGAAAGATGGTACTAAATAAGTATTCCAGGCTTCTCTGGTGGCTCAGTGGTAAAGAATCTACCTGTCAGTGTGGGAGATACTGATTGGATTCAATCCCTGGTCGGGGAAGATCCCACATGCCGCAGAGAAACTAAGCCCATGCACCACAACTACTGAGCCTGTGCTCTAGAGCCCAGGAGCCAGAACTACTCAGCCCGTGTGCTGTAAGTACTGAAGCCTGCATACTCTAGAGCCCATGCTCTGCAAAAAGAGAAGCTACTGCAGTGAGAAGACTGCACACCACAACTCGAGGTTAGCCCCAGATCCCCACAACTAGAGAAAAGCCTGCACAGCAATGAAGACCCAGCACAGCCAAAAACAATAAATAAATGAATTCATAAAATTATATATATATATATAAATCTTCCTGATAAAAGAAGAGCAAGGGGTAACATTCTCAGAGGCAAGACACTCTAGGCTTGTCCAAGGCTCTGAAAATGGTGCTATGTGGTCAGAACCTAGAATATGCATTTGGAGTGACAAGAGCCAGGCTAGAAAAGGTATCTTGGGACCACACAAGCTATGACTGGTCTCAGGAGCCATTAAATGGATTCAGAATTTTTTCTAAGAGCAACAAGGAACTGTGGAAGGGTATCACATAACGGGCCGACATAGCCGGATTTATACTTTAGAAAAATCCCTTAGGTCATAGCAAGAATTAGAGGGAGACCAGGAGTATGCAAGAGAGATGTTAGTGAAATAGGGAAAGAGGAGTGGGATTCGAGAGAGATGGATGAATTTAAAAAATATGTAGTGGTGCAGATTAGATGAACTGAGCATGGGTATAGAGATGATCCTTGAGTCTGGAAGATCCCTTGGAGAAGGGAATGGCTATCCACTCCAGTATTCTTGCCTGGAGAGTTCCATGGACGGAGGACCCTGGTGGGCTACAGTCCATGGAATCACAAAGAGTCGACAGGACTGGGTGACTAACACTTTAACTTTCATATAAATGAAGGGAAAAATGTAAACCAAAGAAATATCAGGTGTTCTGTTTGAACACCTTGGGGCAGCTGACATAGGAATACCTGGAGAGTGGCAGTTTTAAGGTGGGTTGATAGACTTATGGGACATCTAGACAGAGGTGCCCAGTAGGCTTTTGTACAGGAAGTCTGAAACAGAGCTGGGCCAGGGACACTCACTTTGGAGGCATCAGCATAGAGAAGGTATTGAAGCCAGAGGGATGTACAAAATGGGCCAGAGGGATGCACTGTATCCACACTTAAGAGTAGCCAGAACAGAATTCTGAGGAACCTCAACATTTAAGGGACAGATGGAATGAGTCCTCATGAAGAAGAATAAGATGGAGTGACCAGAGAAGTGGGAAGAATACTCAGCTTGTGGATTGCAATGGAAGCCTAGGAGGGATGATGGTTCAAAGTTATACTGTCAACAGTAGAAAGGTCAAGTATGGGAGCACAAAGGAGTTTTGGTGGATTCAAACCACTGTTAAGGATGTTGTTGGACCCTTGATGAGGTCAGTCTGTACAGGGTGGAGGGCATAGATGTTGGGTTGTGCTGAGCTCAGGAAGGAGAAGGAGGTGAGGGAATGAGAATGCAAGAGCAAGCACCTTGTTCAAGATCTTAGCTGTGTAAGAGAGTGAGGCTGCAGCTGGTGTGGGTTTAGAGGGTTGGGGGTGGGTTTGTTTTTAATCAGAAAGACTTTGAAAGTTAAAAACACATACTAAAGAATCAAGAAGAAAGGGAGAAATTAAAGTTGCAGGAGAGAGTAAGAATAGTCAGGTATGGTCCTGGACGGGGAAAAAGAAGAGGAAATCCAGAGCATGGGTAAGGAAGAAGGTATCACCCTTCACTATCAAGGGAGGGAAAGAGGATGGGTATAGATGCAGCTTATTTTGCAGGTCTAGAATCAGAACTTTTGGGAAGTTCGTATCTAAAGCCTTCTATTTTTCCCCTGTGCAGTAGGAGGTGAGGTTATCTGTCTTGAGTGAGTGGGAGGTAGTGGGGTAAGAAATTCAAAAAGTGTGGAGAAATTTGAAATAACTGTCCTAGAGGGTGGGAGAGAGCTTACTCAGAAAGCTGGAAGCTCTGAGACCTCAGGTGAGGCTGAAGATATTTGATTTTAATGGCACTTATCTTCAATGTGGTGGAGTTTCCTCCCACAGGGCTCAGCAGCCTAGGCGTGGGCAGGGAGAAGTCAAATGATGGGGTTCAAGAAAGGTCAGAACTTGTCTGGCAGGTGTGACAGAAGCACACTGGATTCAGTGAGTTGAAGCTAATGAGGGATGTGAAAATCATGAGTTTTAAGGTCCAGACTTGTGGAGATAGAAGTGGAGACAAGAAAGAAGGATGATGAGAAGAAAGCCAAGAAGTTGAGGGATTTGAGATCTCTCTAACCCTAAAGATCAGATGTGGTAGAAGAAATCACCTGAGAGTCTTGGAAAGAAAAGAGGTTGTGTTCAGAAGGTTAGAAGCCTAAGCTGAATACTTACTAAGAAAAGGAGCTTTAGGTCATGCAGAGACCAGAAAGTCACGTTAGGAGTGAATGAGTCAAGGGGAGAGAAGGTAGACATCACTGGCAAAAAGAATATCCGAGGGGAAACCAAGGAGTTGGATCAGTTGGTGCCTATGAAGATGCTGGAATCAATTCGACAGTGATAGGATTGGGGGAGTGGAGCGGGAAAGCGGGAACCAGGAATCTGAGTCTTTAGGGATAGAGAGAGAATGATGGGTGAGAGACCGGCAGTGAGGAGGAGTAAAAGACCACGAAGGACAGGAGTTTCATCTAAGGTTGAAGAGCCGTAATCTAGAAGTGGAAGGAAGGGAGATGGAGAAATGCTCAGCTCGGTTCCCACCTGTGGAATGGGCATCTAGGAGGGTGAGCCATCTTCACTTCGAGGGCTGCTGGGAAAGCGGTGGCTTCAGGAGAAACTGAATGCTCCACTAAAGAGGAAGATGGAAAAGAGATTCATCAAAGAGGCTGCAAATATACGGGGGTTTGTATGTGTGCTAAGTCGATTCAGTTCAGTTCAGTTCAGTACAGTTGCTCAGTCATGTCCGACTCTTTGTGACCCCATGGACTGCAGCACACCAGACCTCCCTGTCCATCACCAACACTTGGAGTTTACTCAAACTCACGTTCACGGAGTCCGTGATGCCATCCAACCATCTCCTCCTCTGTCATCGCCTTTTCCTCCCACCCTCAATCTTTTCCAGCATCAGGGTCTTTTCAAATGAGTCAGCTCTTCACATCAGGTGGCCAAAGTATTGGAGTTTCATCTTCAACATCAGTCCTTCCAATGAACACCCAGGACTGATCTCCTTTAGGATGGACTGGTTGGATCTCCTTGCAGTCCAAGGGACTCTCAAGAGTCTTCTCCAACACCACGGTTCAAAAGCATTAATTCTTCAGTGCTCAACTTTCTTTATAGTCCAACTCTCACATTCATACATGACTACTGGAAAAAACCGTAGCTTTGACTAAATGGACCTTTGTTGGCAAAGTAATGTCTCTGCTTTTTAATATGCTGTCTAGGTTGGTCATAACTTTTCTTTCAAGGAGCAAGCGTCTTTTAATTTCATGGCTGCAGTCATCATCTGCAGTGATTTTGGAGCCCCCCAAAATAAAGTCTGCCACTGTTTCCCCATCTATTTGCCATGAAGTGATGGGACCAGATGCCATGATCTTCGTTTTCTGAATGTTGAGTTTTAAGCCAACTTTTTCACTCTCCTCTTTACTTTCATCAAGAGACTCTTTAGTTCTTTGCCTTCTGCCATAAGGGTGGTGTCATCTACATATCTGAGGTTATTGATATTTCTCCCAGCAATCTTGAGTCCAGCATTTCTCATGATGTACTCTGCATATAAGTTAAATAAACAGAGTGATAATATACAGCCTTGATGTACTTCTTTCCTGATTTGGAACCAGTCTGTTGTTCCATGTCCAGTACTAACTGTTGCTTCTTGGCCTGTATACAGATTTCACAGGAGGCAGGTCAGGTGGTATGGTATTCCCATTTCTTTAAGAATTTTCCACAGTTTATTGTGATCCACACAGTCAAAGGCTTTGACATATCAATAAAGCAGAAGTAGATGTTTTTCTGGAACTCTCTTGCTGTTTTGATGATCCAGTGGATGTTGGCAATTTGATCTCTGGTTCCTTGGCCTTTTCTAGATCCGCCTTGAACATCTGGAAGTTCACAGTTCACATACTGTTGAAGCGTAGCTTAGAGAATTTTGAGTATTACTTTGCTAGCGTGTAAGATGAGTGCAATTATGAGGTAGTTTGAGCATTCTTTGGCATTGCCTTTCTTTGGGATTGGAATGAAAACGGACCTTTTCCAGTTCTGTGGCCATTGCTGAGTTTTCCAAATTTGCTGGCATATTGAGTGTAGCACTTTCACAGCATCATCTTTGAGGATTTGAAATAGCTCAACTGGAATTCCATCACCGCCACTAGCTTTGTTTGTCATGATGCTTCCCTAAGGCCCACTTGTCTTCGCATTCCAGGATGTCTGGCTCTAGGTGAATGATCACACCATCATGATTATCTGGGTCATGAAGATCTTTTTTGTATGGTTCTTCTGTGTATTCTTGCCACCTCTTCTTAATATCTTCTGCTTCTGTTAGGTCCCTACCATTTCTGTCCTTTATTGTGCCCATCTTTGTGTGAAAAGTTCCCTTGGCATCTCTAATTTTCTTAAAGAGATCTCTAGTCTTTCCCATTCTATTGTTTTCCTCTATTTCTTTGCATTGATCACTGAAGAAGGCTTTCTTATTTCTGCTTGCTGTTCTTTGGAACCTTGGAGGTATATTCAAATATACCTTATGTGCACCAGGACCCAGAGACCCAACAGAGACTGAGACAGAACTGTGTCTGAGTGTCTCCTGTGGAGATATGGGTCAACAGTGGACTGCTGCAGGGGCAGGGGCTTTGGGTGCAGTAGACTTGGGTATGGCATAAGCCTTCTTGGAGGAGATCGCCATTAGCCCGACTATAGAGGGACCAGAACTTACACAGGACTGGGGAAAGTGACTCTTGGAGAGCACAAACAGAATCTTGTGTGCACCAGGACCCAGGAGAAAGGAGCAGTGACCCCACAAGAGACTGACCCAGACTTTCCCAGGAGTGTTCAGGAGTCTCTAGGGGAGGCGTGGGTTGGTGGTGGTCTGCTGCAGGGTCCAGAACACTTAGTGGTGCGTACATGGGACCTTTTGAAGGAGGTTGTCATTATCTTCATTACCTCCACCATGGTTTGGCCTCAGGGCAAATAACAGGGTGGGAACACAGCCCTGCCCTTCAACAGAAAATTTTATTAAATATTTACTGAGTGTGGCCCCACCCATCAGAAGACCCAGTTTTCCCCTCAGTGAGTCTCTCCCATCAGGAAGCTTCCATAAGTCTCTTACCCTTCTCCATCAGAGGACAGTCAGACTGAAAGCCACAATAACAGAAAACTAACCAATCTGATCACATGGACCACAGCCTTGTCTAGCTCTCTGAAACTATGAGCCATGCCATGTAGGGCCACCCAAGACGGACAGGTCATGGTGGAGAGTGCTGACAAAACGTGGTCCACTGGAGAAGGGAATGGCAAACTACTTCAGTATTCTTGCCTTGAAAACCCCATGAACCAATACAATATTGTAAAGTAAAAAAAAAAATAATAATAAATAAAAAAACCCAAATAAACACTTAAAAATAAAAAGAAAGAAACCTAAAAAAAAAAAAAGAAAAAAGAAAACCCCATGAACTGTATGGAAAGGCAAAAAGATAGGACACTGAAAGATGAACTCCCCAGGTCAGTAGGTGCCCAATATGCTACTTGAAATCAGTGGAGAAATAACTCCAGAAAGAATGAAGAGATGGATCCAAAGCATAAACAACACCCAGTTGTGGATGTGACTGGTGCTGGAAGTAAAGTTCAATGCTATAAAGAACAATATTGGATAGGAACCTGGAATGTTAGGTCCATGAATCAAAGCAAATTAGAAGTGGTCAAATGGAAATGGCAAGAGTGAACATCGACATTTTAGGAATCAGCGAACTAAAATGGACTGGAATGGGTGAATTTAATTCAGATGACCATTATATCTACTACTGTGGGCAAGAATCCCTTAGAAGAAATGGAGTACCTATCATAGTCAACAAAAGAGTTCAAAATGCAGTACTTGGGTGTACTGTCAAAAGCAACAGAATGATCTCTGTTCATTTCCAAGGCAAACCATTCAATATCACAGTAATCCAAATCTATGCCCCAACTAGTAATGCTGAAGAAGCTGAAGTTGAATGGTCCTATGAAGACCTACAAGACCTTCTAGAACTAACACCCAAAAAAAATGTCCTTTTCATTATAGGGGACTGGAATGCAAAAGTAGGAAGATAAGAGAGATACCTGGAGTAACAGACAAATTTGGCCTTGGAGTATAGAATGAAGCAGGGCAAAGACTAATAAAGTTTTGCTAAGAAAACTCACTGGTCATAGCAAATGCCCTCTTCCAACAACACAAGAGAAGACTCTACACATGCACATCACCAGATGGTCAACACCAAAATCAGATTGATTATATTCTTTGCAGCCAAAGATGGAGAAGCTCTATACAGTCAGGAAAAACAAGACCAGGAGCTGACTGTGGCTCAGACCATGAACTCCATATTGCAAAATTTAGACTTCAATTGAAGAAAGAGGGGAAAACCACTAGATCATTCAGCTATGACCTAAATCAAATCCCTTATGAATGTACAGTGGAAATGAGAATAGATTCAAGGGATTAGATCTGATAGACAGATTGCCTGAAGAACTATGGAAGGAGGTTTGTGACATTGTACAGGAGACAGGGATCAAGACCATCCCCAAGAAAAAGAAATGTAAAAAGGCAAAATGGTTGCCTGAGGATGGTTTACAAATAGCTATGAAAAGAAGAGAAGCAAAAGGCAAAGGAGAAAAGGAAAGATATACCCATTTGAATGCAGAGTTCCAAAGAATAGCAAGTCGTTTCAGTCATGTCCAAGTCTGCGACCCCAGAACTGGTGGTTGACTTTGCAGTACTGGGGTCTGCAAAGCTCCCCTGTTCATGCGATTCTCCAGGCAAGAATCCTGCAGTGGGTTGCCATGCCCTCCTCGAGGGGGATCTTCTCGACTCAGGAATCAAACCCCTGTCTCTTACATCTCCTGCATTGGCAGATGGGTTCTTTACCATTAGTGCTCTCTGGGAAGTGCATATGGGGGTTTATTTCCTCTGAAAAGAGGATCCCAGAGACATTTCAAGAAAGATTTGTGAAGGAGGCGAGCGGTGGGATTTTGGTTCTGGAGAAAAAGGCACAGTACAGAGTGTGACAATGACAACAACAAGAACGACATTAACAAAACAGCAGCATCTAATATTAACTTATCAAGGTTCACTCAGCAAGTGTTTTCTGGAGCACCTGTCTTCTAGGCAGTGCTGTCACAGTGGTGCAGGGGGCAGGCGATGTGTCCTACCTCTTGGAAGGTACCTGCTAGTAAAGGAAAAGACAATAACTGCACAGTGTGTGTGTGTGTGTGTGTGTGGTAATTTCGATAGAAACAAATGCTATGAACAAAAGCAGAAGTAAACATAAGCCACGGATAAGATGGTAGAAAGTGAAGGACCTTGATACTCTAGATATGAGAGAATTGGTGGGATTTGATCACGGACCTGAATGAAAGGAGAGATGCATAGGGCAGATATCAAGGCTGGTGGATCCCACACAGTGGAAACATCAAGCACGAAATCTTTCATACAGTCAATTCTTGCTATGTTTAAGGAAAAGCAAGGAGGTTGGTATGACTTGAGAGTAAAGAATAAGGGATAGGTCTGGCATCAGAATACAGAGATGATAAATTCTGGCTCCCCGAGTGTATCACCAAAACTACCTGCTGATTCAACAAAATTGACTTATATTCATCCAAATAAGAAAGAAGAACATGCCAAAAAAGTCTCAGTAGTGTTTCAGACAAGGAAGGACAAATTTGGGGTATATATGAGATTTTAAAGTCTGGATTAGGTCAAGTCTTACAACAAACAATCTTAGTTAGGACTGAGAATTATGATCGGAGAAGGCAATGGCACCCCACTCCAGTACTCTTGCCTGGAAAATCCATGGACGGAGGAGCCTGGTAGGCTGCAGTCCATGGGGTCGCTAAGAGTCGGATATGACTGAGTGACTTCACTTTCACTTTTCACTTTCATGCATTGGAGAAGGAAATGGCAACCCACTCCAGTATTCTTGCCTGGAGAATCCCAGGGACGGGGGAGCCTTGTGGGCTACCGTCTATGGGGTAGCACAGAGTCGGACACGACTGAAGCGACTTAGCAGTAGCAAGAATTATGATATAAGTTTAGGACTTGTGGGTACTACAAGGTGGGTACTTTGAGGTCATGTTCAAAGAGTCTTAGGCCATAAACTATTTTTGAATATTCTCTATTCAAGAGTTGATGAGTCTCAGAAGGTTTGTGGAACAAACAAATAAAGTTATTTGGAAACTTTTACCTCACAAGGCAAGAGTTTCCTGGACTAGAAAGGTTGTGTTGTTGAAAAAGTAGGAAGTAAAATAATATTAATGTAGACAGCAAGCTAAGGACATATAGGTAGTTTCAGTTCTTGGGGATCATATAGGGCTTTGTAGGCCAAGAGATCTTGGGTTTTGGTCTGGGCATTATAATGTGTCTCCCGTAGCTTTTGTTATAGAATAACATCAGCCCCAAACTTTGTGATTAAACCTACAACATTGATTCAATTGATTCTGCAGGTTGAGGATTTAGGCTGAACTCAGCTGGTTGATTCTTCTATTGGTTTGGCTGGGCTAATGGATGTGACTGTGCTCAACAGGACAGCTTTGCTTTAGCGGGTTTACTGGTTGTCAGCTGGGCAACAAAGGCCACTGGATCTCATGTCCCCTATCAACTAGCATTCTTGACTTGGTTACACGGAGGCTCAAATTTCTAAGAACAGCAACTTAGGGCAAACCCCAGTGCGCAAGCACTTCCCCTTGTATAGTCTCTCTTGCATCATGTTACTATGGTACCACTGGCCAGAGCAGGTCAACCAGCAAAGCTTAGAGTCAGTCTACTCAAGGGTAGGCCCCTACCCAAGCAATAGGTCTACCCAACAGCACATATACAGGAAAGTGTGAACAAATTTGGAGTCATTACTGCAGCTATCTATGACAGGCAACTTCAGAGCAAGGGAGTGGACATGCTGATTCATGTGGTGATTCTGCCTCTTGTGTGAAGAGACAGTAGGGGGCTAAGATGCAAGGGAGGGAGACTATCCCCACTGTAGGATTTGACAGGTAAGAGATCAGTGGACACCATGGAAGGTTTCCTGGAGAAAATAGACTTTGATTTAGACCTTGAGGAATAGTAGCATTAGCATAGGCAAAAGTATATCTTCATACAGAAGGGAAGATTATTTCTGCAATCATGAGTATCATGAAGCAGAGCCTCAGGCAAATCACTCTCCTTCTTTGGGCCTCAGTTTCCTCATTTATATAATGGGGAAACAGGAAACAGTTGGCCTAGATGGACTCCATCCAGCTTTATAATTCTCTGAGTATGTGATACCTGAGTCTTTTTTACTACAAGTAATCATAAGCAAATGGCTTCCCAGTTGGCATTAGTGTTAAAGAATCTGCTTGCCAATGCAGGAAATGTAAGAGGTGCAAGTTCGATCCCTGGGTTGGGAAGATCCCCTGGAGGTGGGTGCAGCAAACCACTCCAGTATTCTTGCTTGGAGAATCCCATGGACAGAGGAGACTGGTGGGCTACAGTCCAGAGGGTCTCACAGAGTTGGATGCAAATGAAGCGACTTAGCATGCACACTCGCAGTCTGGTCACAAGTCCTCCATTTTAATCATTAAATCATACTGCTGAAGACCATTGAGTTGAAACTTGAAACATGGCCACAGCATGTCCCAAGTCCAAGGGGGAGCTGTTCATATCGCGTCTATATAAATGTTCTTCCCTGGAATTGTGCAGTGCATACCTATACAATCTTCCATAGCAGCCCTGTTTCTAAGTGCCAGATAAGTTCAACCAGCATTTCCTATGCACCTGTTTTCTACTAAGAACCAGTCTATATACTTACCTGCATGTCATTTTATAACAAGAGCTTCCTAAATATATATGTTTGGTTACCTGGCTGTGCATTAAGAGGAGCTCGTTGCCATAGAGTTTTCTGGTCAACCATATCCTGCCCTAGCAGAAAGGGCTTTGCTCTTTTGAAAACATACCAGCTCTTAGGACCCAGCCAAATGCCCTTCAGTGCCTACATCTGTACTCTTACCTCCACTGCTGGTTGGAACAGAGACAAATTTCCTCCCCATTTCAGTCTAACTGAGCATGCCGTGCACAAAAGACTTTGACAATGCCATCTTGCCACTTTCCCCTCTCCTGTTTGGATAATTGCATTGTCAAGAATTACTTATCATACATTTAACACTTAATACCTATTTATTATGAGTTCATGTAACTGCTATTTAAAGAATAATCCGTGCTAACTCCCTTCTACCCCATTTGATGCCACTCTGATTCTGTAATTGCTAGTTTCTGCGATATTATGCCACAAAACCTGAAAGCATAATTGGTTGTTTCATTCCAGACAATACGTTTTCAAGATGCTTAAAGCTTAACTGACAGATTTGAAGGGGAGCAGAGGCAGTCAGGCAAGCACGCTCACAGCAGGCTGGTCTTGCAGAGTAATTTATGCAGGAACCATAGGCGACTAGGGAGGGTAAGCTTGCTTCAAATACATGAAAGCGAGGGGGAACACGATGCTTTTGTATAGACCCTTTGTTTTAAGTTTTCACCAGTTGGCAGTGCTTTTTATTGGAGTTAATCAGCCCCAAATCCAGGAAGAGTGTAAAGCAGCAATGTGAAAAATCGATATCTCACTTCAACAGAGGGTGCATTCCTGAGCTGAGGACTGATTGTGGCTTTGGGGTGGGGTTCCCAGGTTGGTCTTTGCCAGCCTGCCTTCCCTCCCCCAACATGGTTTTAGCTCTCTTAGCTCTCCTGTCCTGAAGGTTCCTTATGCTCATTTGTCCCAGGATTCTTATTCTTCATTTCCATCAAGTAATGACTCTACTTTTTAAAAGCAAAGTGTTGGAGTCAGTATGCATGTGAACCATCTCATAACTCATACAACCACCCACCTGTCACCTCCCTCCCCTCTTTTCTTCCTTCTTTCTTTCTCCCCTCCCTCCTCCCCTCCCTCCTACCCTCCTGTTGTTGACTTCTACTCTAAAACAGTCCTCTAAGGTACCCATAGTCTTCTGGAGGGAACTGGGAGTAAAAGAAAATTATGATAGAGGGCACTAAGACCTACTCTAGGGGGAGGTTGCTGCTGCTGCTGCTAAGTTGCTTCAGTTGTGTCCGACTCTATGCAACCCCATAGATGGCAGCCCACCAGGCTCCCCTGTCCCTGGGGTTCTCCAGGCAACATTGGAGTCGGTTGCCATTTCCTTCTCCAATGCATGAAAGTGAAACGTGAAAGGGAAGTCGCTCAGCCGTGTCTGACTCTTCGCGACCCCATGGACTGCTGCCTACCAGGCTCCTCCATCCATGGGATTTTCCAGGCAAAAGAGTACTGGAGTGGGGTGCCATTGGGCCCCAGCAAGACTGTGTGCCCTGCCCCGGAATTCCAGAGTTGTGCAGCCCAGCTCACCTCCACTGAAGCACCTCTCTGACCAGTGTCACATTAAAGCCATCAGTCTTGTAGGCTGGAAAGGCCTTCAGCAGAGTTAAACTCATCTGGTTCTGAGCTCCATGACCTAACTCACCCCACTGGGAAGGTGTTCATGATTTGCCGTAGGGGGTGTATGTTTCTTCTGACAATCAATAAATGGATAAGTCATAAATTACATATTGAGCGTCTGTGTCAGGTCCTGTGACAGATGCTGATAAGGGCACAAAGGATCAGCCAGGGTCTTACTGCCTTGGAGTTTTTGTTCTGCATGCAGATAGAAAAATTGTGCACCTTTGTTTTCTTGTCTGTAAAGTGGAGAATAAAATGGCTTCTCCCTCATTAGTGAACTGAAAAAGAGAAATGAATACCAAATGCAAAGCACAATGCCTTTCTAATAGAGAGGGGACAACAAATGTTCAGTTCAGTTCAGTCACTCAGTCATGTCCGACTCTTTGCGACCCCATGAATTGCAGCACGCCAGGCCTCCCTGTCCATCACCAACTCCCAGAGTTCACTCAAACTCACATCCATTGAGTCGGTGATGCCATCCAGCCATCTCATCCTTTGTTGTCCCCTTCTCCTCCTGCCCCCAATCCCTCCCAGCATCAGGGTCTTTTCCAATGAGTCAACTCTTCACATGAGGTGGCCAAAGTACTGGAGTTTCAGCTTTAGCAGCATTCCTTCCAAAGAAATCCCAGGGCTGATCTCCTTCAGAATGGACTGGTTGAATTTCCTTGCAGGCCAAGGGACTCTCAAGAGTCTTCTCCAACACCACAGTTCAAAAGCATCAATTCTTTGGTGCTCAGCTTTCTTCACAGTCCAACTCTCACATCCACACAAGACTACTGGAAAAACCATAGCCTTGACTAGATGGATCTGTGTTGGCAAAGTAATGTCTCTGCTTTTGAATATGCTATCTAGGTTGGTCATAACTTTCCTTCCAAGGAGTAAGCGTCTTTTAATTTCATGGCTGCAATCACCATTTGCAGTGATTTTGGAGTCCCCCAAAATAAAGTCTGACACTGTTTCCCCATCTATTTGCCATGAAGTGATGGGACCAGATGCCATGATCTTAGTTTTCTGAATGTTGAGCTTTAAGCCAAGTTTTTCACTCTCCTCTTTCACTTCCATCAAGAGGCTTCTGAGTTCCTCTTCACTTTCTGCCATAAGGGTGGTGTCTTATTGGTATCAATATCTGAGGTTATTGATATTTCTCCTGGCAATCTTGATTCCGGCTTGTGCTTCTTCCAGCCCAGCATTTCTCATGATGTATTCTGCATATAAGTTAGCTCTTATTATTATTATTTAGCTGGAAATACAGCTAATTATGATTGGAAGGACCACAGGAATTGCTATAGGGCTACAGAAGAGCAGAGGTCTCTGCCCTTATGTTTTGCCAGGGTCTCATGCATGAGGTCACACAGTGCCCATTCAGGGTTACCCCCAGGGGTGATGTTCCTGGTGGGGGTTCCTGAGCCAGAAGGTTACAGGGGCAGTGAGCTAAGGAAGGGAGATGAGATAAAAAAAAACAACAAACACCAAGACTTGGAGCCAGGCTTAGTGTTCAGTGGGTGCTTGGAGGCTGGGAAAGGGCTGGAACTGATCCACCAGACTGCAAAGGATTTGAACATTGAGGCTCAGAGGGGGCAGGAGTGTTTTGACAGTTCGGAGGCTGCCATTTGTAAATATTAAGTCTAGAGGGGGATTTCCTTTTCCCCTTTCTCTGGAAAAGTTGTATGGGATGGGGATAAAACTTTAAAGAGGTTCAAAGATACTTGAAGCTTTTTTTTTTTTTAACTTTATTTTTTATTTAGATCTTGGCAGCCTAAGATAAATGGAACAGACATATAAAAACAAAAATTCTAGGTTAAAAGTGAAAGGAGTCAGGAGATGAAGAGGAGTGAAAACATTGTATCTAGAAACCCCAGCTGAATAAAGATGCTGGGCATAAAACATAGCTCAGAGTTTCCTGGCAGCAAAGGAGAAGAGGGAAACAGAATAGATTATACAGTTCTCATTGCCTAGTGGTAGGAGGGTCCAACTGTGGCCCTTTGAAGTAATGAAGGGGGTTTTCATGGGAGGGTATCACAGGCATTGGGAATTGAGACATGAGTGAGATCACAAAAAGAAAGAGGTCGGGGGTAGGAACCACATTCCAGAGAGGCGGAATGAGTAGTAAGCCAGTTAGCAAACCAAAAAGAGGGCAGAGAGCTGAAAAGGCTGTGTGGGATGCTCACCGTAAGACCCCGCTAGAGCTCTGGTGATGGGCAGCTCCAGTCCCTGGGGCACCAGCAGAGACAGGAGAGTGAGGGTAACTGTAAAGGCTGGATTTAGTGAATGCCCTTTTCTGCATAGGTGTCCTCTGGGCCCCGCTGGTGGCAATGAATTGGTTCTTAAAGAGGCAGGATGCCAGTGAAAATGCAAGTTCTAATATTGCAGCAGAAACAAGCTTTTCCTGGTCCTGAGCTCTAGAAAGTTTTTCAGGAAGGTCTTCATAAATAGAGTACCAAGTGACAAAATGGGTGATATGTTCAATCATTCACTCATTCATTCATTCACTTATCCATTCATTCAAAGACCATTTCTTACGTCCCTACTCAATGGGGTTCAGTCTAACCCCAGAAAACACTGATGGCCTCCTCAGGTGGCTGCTGCATTGGCATTTTACCGTAGAAGCAATGCTTTGGGGTGTTGGGTACCACATCAGAGCACCCCCTCTTCCTTCCCACCACCCCCATTTTCCCTATGCCTTAGAGAGAACTAACTATTTGGAGTTCTAATGGGGTCACACTGCCCTGCTGACAGAATAAACAATTTGATTGAATCTCAGCATGTAAGTTAAGATGACTAAGATGACTCCCTGCCTTTAAAGAGGTAATAGAGTCATTGAGAGGACAAGAGGAATGAATGCCTAGTTTTAGTACCAATGAAGGAGGTGCTAGAAAGCTCAGTGGAAACCCCAGGAGGGCCTTGCTACATATACACATATATGTGTTATACGTCTGGACTCAGGCCTGTGAGCGGGAAACGCACCTCTTTGTGGTAAGGATAATACACTTCAGTTCAGTCGCTCAGTAATGTCCGATTCTTTGCAACCCCATGGACTGCAGCATGCCAGGCTTCCCTGTCCATCACCAACTCCCAGACCTTGCTCAAACTCATATCCATTGAGTCAGTGATGCCATCCAGCCATTTCATCCTCTGTCATCCCCTTCCCCTCTTGCCTTTAATCTTTCCCAGGATCAGGGTCTTTACCAAGGAGTCAGTTCTTCGCATCAGGTGGCCAAAGTATTGCAGTTGCAGCTTCAGCATCAGTCCTTCCAATGAATATTCTGGACTGATTTCCTTTAGGACAGACTGTTTTGATCTCCTTGCAGTCCAAGGGACTCTCAAGAGTCTTCTCCAACACCACGGTTCAAAAGCATCAGTTCTTTGGTGCTCAGCTTTCTTTATAGTCCAACTCTCACATCCACACAAGACTACTGGAAAAACCATAGCTTTGACTAAATGGACCTTTGTCAGCAAAGTAATGTCTCTGCTTTTTAATATGCTGTCTAGGTTGGTCATAGCTTTTCTTCCAAGGAGCAAGCATATTTTAATTTCATGGCTGCAGTCACCATCTGCAGTAATTTTGGAGCCCAAGAAAATAGTCTCTCACTTTTTCCATTGTTTCTCCATCTATTTGCCATGGAGTAATGGGACCAGTAATGCGCATGATCTTAGTTCTCTGAATGCTGAATTTTAAGCCAGTTTTTTTCACTCTCCTCTTTCACTTTCATCAAGAGGCTATTTAATTCTTCACTTTCTGCCATTACAGTGGTGTCATCTGCATATCTGAGGTTATTGCTATTTCTCCCAGCAATCTTGATTCCACCTTGTGCTTCATCCCGTCCAGCATATGGCATGATGTACAAATGGCAATCCACTCCAGTACTATTTCCTGGAAAGTCCCATGGACAGAGGAGCCTGGTAGGCTACAGTCCATGGGGTCTCAAAGAGTTGGGCATGACTGAGCGACTTCACTTTTCACTCTGCATATAAGTTACTTAAAGCACCTTTCCCTATTTGGAACCAGTCTGTTGTGCCATGTCCAGTTCTAACTGTTGCTTCTTGACCTGCATACAGATTTCTTAGGAGGCAGGTCAGGTGGTCTGGTATTCCCATCTCTTGAAGAATTTTCCACAGTTTTTGTTGCCAAAGGCTTTGGCATAGTCAATAAAGCAGAAGTAGATGTTTTTCTGGAACTCTTGCTTTTTCTATGATCCAGCAGATATTAGCAATTTGATCTCTGGTTCCTTGGCCTTTTCTAAATCCACCTTGAACATCTAGAAGTTCATGGTTCATGTATTGTTGAAGCCTGGCTTGGAGAATTTTGAGCATTACTTTGCTAGCGTGTGAGATGAGTGCAATTGTGTGGTAGTTTGAGCATTCTTTGGCATTACCTCTCTTAGGGATTGGAATAAAAACTGACCTTTTCCAGTCCTGTGGCCACTGCTGAGTTTTCCAGATTTGCTGGCATATTGAGTGCAGCACTTTCATAGCATCATCTTTTAGGATTTGAAGTCACTCAACTGGAATTCCATCACCTCCACTAGCTTTGTTCATAGTGATGCTTCCTAAAGCCCACTTGAATTCACATCCCAGGATGTCTGGCCCTAGGTGAGTGATCAGACCATTGTGGTTATCTAGGTCATGAAGAGTCTTTTTTGTATAGTTCTTCTGTGTATCCTTGCCACCTCTTCTTAATCTCTTCTGCTTCTGTTAGGTCCATACCATTTCTGTCCTTTATTTTGTCTGTCTTTGCATGAAATGTTTCCTTGGTATCTCTAATTTTCTTGAAGACATCTCTAGTCTTTCTCATTCTATTGTTTTCCTCTATTTCTTTGCATTGATCACTGAGTAAGGCTTTCTTATCTCTCCTTACTATTCTTTGCAACTCTGCATTCAAATGGGTATATCTTTCTTTTTCTCCTTTGCTTTTTGCTTCTCATCTTTTCACAGCTATTTGTATGGCCTCCTCAGACAACCATTTTACCTTTTTACATTTCTTTTTCTTGGAGATAATCTTGATCCCTGCCTCCTGTACAATGTCACAAGCCTCTGTCCATATTTCTTCAGGAACTCATCTATCAGATCTGATTCCTTGAATCTATTTGTCACTTCCATTGTATAATCATAAGGGATTTGATTTATGTCATACCTGAATGGTCTAGTGGTTTCCCCCACTTTCTTCAATTTAAATTTGAATTTTGCAATAACGAGTTCATGATCTGAGCCACAGTCAGCTCCTGGTCTTGTTTTTTACTTTATAGAGCTTATTCATCTTTGGCTGCAAAGAATATAATCAATCTGATTTTGCTGTTGACCATCTGGTGATGTGCATGTGTAGAGTCTTCTCTTGTGTTGTTGGAAGAGGGTGTTTGCTATGACTAGTGCATTCTCTTGGCAAAAGTCTGTTAGCTTTTGCCCTGCTTCCTTTTGTACTTCAAGGCCAAATTTGCCTGTTACTCCAGGTATCTCTTGACTTCCTACTTTTGCATTCCAGTCCCCTATAATGAAAAGGACATCTTTTTTGGGTGTTAATTCTAGAAGGTCTTGTAGGTCTTCATAGGACTGTTCAATTTCAGCTTCTTCAGCATTACTGGTCAGGGCATAGACGTGGATTACTGTGATATTGAATGTTTTGCCTTGGAAATGAACAAAGATCATCCTGTCATTTTTGAGATTGCATCCAAGTACTGCATTTTGGACTCTTTTGTTGACTATGATGGCTACTCCATTTCTTCTAAGGGATTCTTGCCCACAGTAGTAGATATAATGGTCATCTGAATTAATCACCCATTCCAGTCCATTTTAGTTCACTGATTCCTAAAATGTCGATTGTTCACTCTTGCCATCTCCTGTTTGACCACTTCTAATTTACCTTTTTTCATGGACCTAACATTCATTCCAAGGATAATATAGCCACCATTTATTGACCACTTGAGTCTACCAGGAGCTGTCCTGAGCGTTTATATGAATGATTTAATTTTTAAATCAACTCAGTGAGGTAGAACCTATTATTAGCACCATTTGACTGATCTGAGGCTTAGAGAGCTTAAGAATCTGTACCCAGATTACACAGCTCGTAAATGGTGGAACTGAGATCCTAATCCACTCCCGTCTGGTTCCAGAGCCTGTGTCCCATCCATCATGAAATGTTGCCTCCCACTATCACGTATTGTAATAATGATGATGGTGGTGGTGACGATGCTAATAATGATGAGGAGGATAGTAAAGGGTATTAATAATGATGAGGTGATGGTGATAGCAATGATGATGATGATCATTTTAAAATAATAATAAATACCAGTGTAAGTTCTTATCAACGGGCATAAGAGCTCATGCTAGGGAAAGCCCAACCTTTTGAAAAATTCCCTGGCAGATGTCAAAGGTCTGGCTGGCAGCTGCTGCCAAGATCTGGTGAGGCAAGAAGAGTCTGTCATTTTGCAGAGAAAGGGGTTGAATGGAAAAAGTGTCACTGGAGATGTGAGAAGACAGAAACAGGGAGCCAGCATGCTGGGAATTCGCTGGGACAGGCCAGCTGAGACAGCAATAAATCCTCCAGGTTGGGGCCAGACAGGGGTGGCCGGAGGGCATTTTTCAAACAATGGCATCACGACTCCAGTTGATCAGGTCAGGATTGACTATGACACTAGCTTTCTCAGACTTTCTCCTCCTTCTGGAATATGAAGTCTCGTGCTCAGATTTGTGAACAACTTTTAAGCAATGGTTAAGAAAGATGATGAATTTTACATCTAAGTCATGGGCCCTGAGTAGCAGCTATACATGGGAGCTCATGGCACAGGAAGCTACTAAAACAAGTACAGAAGATCCAGGAAGTCCAGAGACCTTGGACTTCCACAGACTGTGGGAGGGGATGGTGGTGCTCCGGGACTCAAGGAGATTTTACTTTGATTTAAAGGGCGAGAGAGTTCTTTGTGGATGCTGTGTGTGTGTGTGAAGAAATATATAGAGACAGAAAGAAATTGAACTCACAGTGACTAAACCAGAGCTGTGCCTGCCATCCGATGTGTGGCTGGTACCACATGTTGAAATCATAGTATTTTGATATACATGCGGTTAAGAAAACCTGTATTATTCAAATTAATTTTACCTTCTTAAATAATCTTTTGAAAATGCGACTGGCAGGAGATTTAAAATTACACACATGTCACATTCTATTTCTATTTCTACTGGATGGTGCTGGGTTCAGCATAGCCTGGCCACACAGTCTTGTGTATTTCAAGGCGTTGCTAAGGCATTTTGGATGGGACAAGTCATCACCAAGAGTGACTCTCTGGGGCGACAGAGAATATTTAGTGCCTTGTCTCTCCAATCACTACAAACTAGTCATAATGACAACCGCAGATGGCTCTGTAATGGGATAGTTGGGGTGGGGGTGGCATTCTTGCCTCTGATAAGAACTCTGGAAGTGGATGGATGGATGAAGGGTGGTGGGAGCAGAGAGAAGGGAAGATTACTCGTTTCCTGGGGAAACAGGAGAGGCACCAGGTGGACTCTGAACTGGTCTCTGTGGATAAACCAATGTTTCGTAGCACAGAAGATGGGAGATGGCATAGAGCAGCAGAAACAAAGTAAGAGAGGCATGTCTGGGGAAGTAGGACAAGCAAGAGGAATTGGACCCTAGTCCTTGCTTCTTGCACTGAGGAAACTGCTTACAGGTCAGGGAGCACACTTGACCCTTAGGCTAGAGAGAGGCAAGATTCATGATCTCCTCGACACCCTAGGGCTAAAGTTTCCCAGTACCCTTCCACATGCCCACTGTCCTGCTATGCCTTCCCAATCCAAAGGCAGAGTAGGTTCCAAACATCTTGCCCGCTAATATCCAGGGCTGCCTAGGACAAGGGAAAATGTTGAGGGGTTCTTTAAAAGGAAGATCCAGTCTTTAAATGACATTGAAGCTTAAAATCTAAAACATTAGATTTCCTTACCCTCAAAGGACAAGAGAAAGCCTTCAAATGAGATCATGTTATACGTTAATTAGCAGCTCCGAATCTACAGTTTCACATAATAGAAATGAGAGAGAGAAGGACAAGCATCTCTCCGCCATACAAAAGGCATCAGCCTTGAAGCCCATCAAGCAGAGAGGAGTTATGACTGGGGGCTTGAGCTTCAACCTCCTCTGAAAAACACTTCCAACAGCCCTCATTTCTGAATGAGTTAGAGCCAAAATGGTCACTTGCCAAGTGAATCTTGACACAGAGAGATGAGCCCCAAATGAACTCTTACCAATTTCCAGAGTTCCGGTTTGTTGTTTCTCTCCAGACCTTTCACGTGTGTGTGCCTCATGGGTAGATGTGACAGCTCATCGGCACTTTTATCTGGAGGCAGAGAGGCCGTGAGTCCCATGGAGAAGCTGTGCTGTCCTCTCCAGCTCTGCATTTTCTGGGGTGTGGCCCAACCTTGGAAAATCTGCACATCAGCTCCACAGTTCACAAGACCTAGTTCATTACTGGGTCCCTTTGACAGACACCCTTTTTATTTAAAACAACTATTTATCTTGTGTTTACCTAACCCAAACACTAAGCACTAATGTGTGAAGCCCAGAAAGTGTACTAATTTTATTTACTCTTCAAATGCTATCTTGAATTAAGCATGATTTACAACCTCAGAGGTGCAGAGAAATTAATTCACTCTTTCTTGCTGATAAGGAATGAGGAAGAGATTAATAAAACTCCAGCTGCCTGACCACCAAAGCCAGAACTCTTGACTGCCATATTGTGTTGCTTTGAGAATGTATTTACTTGTATAGGTCAGAAAAATCATCGTGTTGCAGAAGTGCCACTGGCAAATGCTGAAAACTATCATTGGTTATAAAATCATCATGGGCATGGCTTTGTTTTGTTCTTTGGAAATCATGTCTTGGTAAACTCTTCCTGCCTCAGTAGAAACTGAGTAGAAGATGCTCCTTGCTCCTTTTTTTGGTTTTTGTTGGGCTGTGCTGGGGCTGGCTCTCTAATTGTTGCATGGACTTAGTTGCCCCAAGGCAGGTGGGATCTTAGTTCCCTGACCAGGGATTGAACCCATGTCCCTTGCATTGGAAGGTGGATTCTTAACCACTGGACCACCAGAGAAGTCCCCTTCCTTCTCTTTCTTTTCCTAGTTCCCTTCTCATTCTTATTGATAAAATGACTGTATCCAAACTTTGAAGAGTAACTGCTAATTCCATAGAGTGGAGGTGGGTTGATGTCACTTGGGAAGAGGTACAAATCCAGGCCTGGCTAATCCCACCACAAACACCCCTCTGCTGGGGGTGCCATGTTGGCCCTGCACCAACAAGCATTGACAGCTGGGGCTCCCTGAACCCAGGAACTGGTGATTAAATTATGAGCATCCTTATTCATGGATGTAAAAAGCCTCCTTGTGTTCATCTGGGAGCCTGTGATTAGCAGCACAAGCCCCGTAAGTAATTATTAGAGACAGAATAACTGGCCAAGCTATCCGCTTTCCACCTGGCCCTAACGTCTCTAAGGGTTGCATTTCCAGTCCACTTATTTTGCTTGACAGCGGGAACCTGAAAGGCCATGGGGCCCAGCTGGTTCTTAGGCTATCTTACCATTTTGTGCCCCTCGAATGATTTTACAGGTTAAAATGGAAAAGGAGGCCTGACTTCCACAGAGCCATGAGCAGAAGGCACGACTGAGATCATTATAGACTCTATTCTTTGGGATTTTTCACCAAAGAAGAACAATTTCCCCACCTCTACTGTCCCTGTCCTTGTAGAACTGAAGGCCAGTCTGTTTGGTGGCAAGTGGTGAGCAGCTGGTGGCTGGGCAATAAAAGTATTGTCTGTTAATATAGCTGTCAAGATATTGCTAAAAATGGTGTAATTTCCTTTCCTCGGTGTTGCTTCAGAGTTTGGGGTTGATAGAAGCTTGTAATTAGCACCTGAGATGGGATGAAATGGAATTCCTGAACCATACGTGTCTCTGGGCTTAAATGGGGGAACGTCTCTTGAATGTGGCTTGCTTCTATTTGCCGATGAGGCATTTGGTATTTGTTGGTGGGGAAAACTTAAGGCCACTTTAGCTGTGAGATTTGACCAGCACAGGTCTCTCTACTATGTACAGACCCCCATGCTAGACCTCCTGGGGAGACATGCTCTCAACCTGGTGTGGTCAATGGGGATAATGTATGTTCCAGAGTCTTTCAGGTACTCTTCCAAGGGATTTTCATGTATGGGGTTGTGGAATTCCCATAACAGGGACTCAAGAGGCTAGGGACTCTGGTCACTGAGATGGCAAACCCAAGTCTTCCAGGCTTGAGAGCTTGATTTCTTTACACGATCCTGTACAGATCATTGTAAGACAATTAATTTTTTAAATTTAAATTTATTTATTTATTTAAATACTTCCGTGGGGAAATGTACAAAGGTGTGTGGGAGGTTCTAGGAAGGCTGACCAGATTCCTAGAGTTCCCTGTACTCCCCCAGTGCTATCTGAATATTTTTGATCACACAGCACTATCAGTTAAAAAAAAAAAGAAACAGAAAATGAACATTTTCTTTAGTATGTTTTTTACCTTGCACATTGTATGTCTATATAATGCTAATATATTTTACACTTTAAAACATACATATTCAGGGTAAAAATTAAAAGGATGAGATGTTGCTTGGATTAATAAACAAATGAATGAAAATGTTCATAAAATGAAGAATGAAAAACTACCAAGTCAGTGGCCTCCTGACTTTTCTAAGAAGTTGCATGAAGACCATATCCTGGCCCAGAAAGGCCACAGGGCTGACTTATTTCTGCCTTTTTTTTTTTTTTAGGTTATTTGTCACTCAGAGAGTGGGAAGAAATGTTTCAAAGTCCCCTGGCTTGTAAGCAAGGGGGTTATGACCACTTGTTCAGATGTCTCCAAATCTTCGCCAATGATTCTGAAGGGCCTTATGAATTTTCATGGCATGAGATGTAGGACATTTGGGGGGCATGAGATGCAGGATACATATGGACCACACAGAGAAAGACAGTGTGTACCAGGGCGGACCACATAGTCACCCGTCTCTGTACTTTTCAACTTGTAAGAATATGGCTTTGCTTCTCAGAGGAGGGGAAAAGCAGTTAGGGGCGTTTTTGTAGGGTTTCCCTGGTGGCTCAGACAGTAAAGAATCTGCCTGCAATGTGGCAGACCCAGATTCTATCTTTGGGTTGGGAAGATGCCCTGGAGAAGTAAAAGACTACCCCCTCCAGTATTCTTGCCTGGAGAATAATCATGGACTGGTGGGCTACAGTCCATGGGGGTCACCAAGAGTTGGATACAACTGAGAGACTAACACACTTGTAGGCACTGAAAATTTTCAAGGCACCTTCCCTGTATAGGTAGAATAAACCAAGTCATATTCTTTGGACAATCATTTTGTATCAAGCCCTGTGCTGAATACCTGAAGCACCAAGAGGACTTTATCATGGTTCTTGTCCTCAAGCAGCTGATATTAGGAGGGGTCAGAAAGCTAGACTTGAAAATTAATTACATTGTATCAATAGTATGTATATGTCAATCCCAATCTCCCAATTCACCCCGACCCCTCACCTCTCCCGCTTGGTATCCATACCTTTGTTCTCTGCCCCTCTGTCTTTATTTCTGCTTTGCAAATATGATCACCTATGCCATTTTTCTAGATTCTACAAATATGCATTAGTATACAATATTTGTTTTCCTCTTTGTGAGAAAAGACTGTATGACAGGCTTTAGGTCCATCCATGTCTCTGCAAATGGTACAGTCTGACTATTGAGACTATGTCGAAATTAGATAACTAATGAAAACACGCTGTATAGCGCAGGGAAATTTACCCAGTGCTCCCTGGTGACCTAAATGGGAGAGAGATCCAGAAAAGAGAGGATATATGTAAACATGTAGCTGAATCACTTTGCTGTAGAGCAGAAAGTAACAATATTGTAAAGCAGCTATACTCCAATAAAAATTAGTTAAAATAATACATTAAAAAATAAAATTAGAATTCAAAGAGAAATGCCATGCAGCCTTGAAAAAGAAGATGAAAATGTTTCAGGGATACAGTGTTGAGAAAAAGGGACTCTTATCTATTTTGTTTGGTGGTGCGCTGCCAACTCCTAGAACAGGGCCAACAAAATAAGACCCACAGGCTAAACCTGGCCCCACCCCCTGACCTAAAAGTGATTTTTACATATTTATAGGATTATATGGAAAACAAAGAAGGCTATGTCCTAGAGATCAAATGATGTCAGCAAAATTTAAAATGTTTACTATCAGGCCCCTTACAGAAAGTTTGCTAATGCCTTGTATATTGTAAATATTCAGTAAACATTGTTTGAATAGGCAAATACGTATATACCATATGAAAGTGCATATAGAAGTCTCTCTTTTCCATGGGTACACACAGCAATGGCTTAGCAAAGCATTCTTAAATGATGTGCACCCAACTGCCAAAGTCCATTTTCTCTGATGACTGGGGAAGGTGTGTAAGATCAATTGAAAGAGGCCTTGTAAATAATGTGAAATTATGTTTCATGAGATTATATTCATGTATTACCTGTATAATCAAAATGTAAGTTAAAAAATATTCCTCCATCAAAAATAAAAGGTTTTTATCAGTAGAGAATGAAGGCTGGACACTAGTTACCAACCTGCTTTGATCCTCAGTTTTATTATCTGTAAAGTGATAATAAATGATAGTAAGTTCTCATAATTGAATAAGATAATGTATGAACAATGCCCAGCAGGCAATTAGCACTCAATGTTTGTTAGCTATCACCTTCAAAAGAATTGATCTCAATCCTGAGTCCCCTGTCTCAGTTAATGACCTCACTGCCATCTACCCAAGCCAGAGCCCTGCTAGACACCTGCCTCTCACTGCCCCCAGTCATGCAATTGATCAGCAAGTTCTACATCTTCTCCTTTGGAAAAAAAATTGTCATCTGATTATTGCAATTCTTACTGGTTTCTCCTGCTCTGTCCTTTTCCCCTTCTAATTCATCTTTCCCAGTGGATAGAGTACCCATCCTGCCCAGCTTACAGACTCTGATAGTCTGCTCCTGTAGCATAAAAGCCAAACTCAGAATGTGATATCCAAAGTTCTTCCATAATCTAGTTCCTGATTCCCACAGCATCCTATGCTCAGGTCTTCCTGCTCTTTCAGAAACGCTTCCAGTCCTTTACACAGCTATTTCTTCTCTCTGGCACGCCCTTCCTTACTCTCGCTCCTTCTCAAATATTAATCTATACTTTAAATATCGTCTCCTGTAGAATGTCTTCCTCAAATCCATCCCTCCATCCCTCCCTCTGTCCATCCATCCATCCATCCATCCACAAATGATCACTAAAGACTTGCTATGTCCTAGGAACTTCAGCTTAGGCTTAAAATGCAGCGATTATCAGCGTAAACACATGTCCTGCCCTCAGTGCAGTAGACTCTAAAGGAAGTGAAAAAGTATTAAAAAAAAAACCCAAAAACAAACAAAACCCTGAAATAAGTTAAAAATTAAAAACAAACCTGGAAAGCAGTTAAGACCCCTATACATAATTTGGTGTCAAAACTCAATTTGAATCCCATCCCCACAAATTACCAACTGGGTGACCTATTTTCTCATCTTTACAGTGGGAATAAAAATATTCACTTTAGAATGAGTTTGGAAGTTTACCATCCTCTGCAATTTTCTGGAAGAGTTTGAGCAGGATAGGTGTTAGCTCTTCTCTAAATTTTTGGTAGAATTCAGCTGTGAAGCCGTCTGGACCTGGGCTTTTGTTTGCTGGAAGATTTTTGATTACAGTTTCAATTTCCATGCTTGTGACGGGTCTGTTAAGATTTTCTATTTCTTCCTGGTTCAGTTTTGGAAAGTTGTACTTTTCTAAGAATTTGTCCATTTCTTCCTCGTTGTCCATTTTATTGGCATATAATTGTTGATAGTAGTCTCTTATGATCCTTTGTATTTCTGTGTTGTCTGTTGTGATCTCTCCATTTTCATTTCTAATTTTATTGATTTGATTTTTCTCCCTTTGTTTCTTGATGAGTCTGGCTAATGGTTTGTCAATTTTATTTATCCTTTCAAAGAACCAGCTTTTGGTTTTGTTGATTTTTGCTATGGTCTCTTTTGTTTCTTTTGCATTTATTTCTGCTCTAATTTTTAAGATTTCTTTCCTTCTACTAACCCTGGGGTTCTTCATTTCTTCCTTTTCTAGTTGCTTTAGGTGTAGAGTTAGGTTATTTATTTGACTTTTTTCTTGTTTCTTGAGGTGTGCCTGTATTGCTATGAACTTTCCCCTTAGGACTGCTTTTACCGTGTCCCACAGGTTTTGGGTGGTTGTGTTTTCATTTTCATTCGTTTCTATGCAAGAGGGATGGAATGGGGAGGGAGGAGGGAGGAGGGTTCAGGATGGGGAACACATGTATACTTGTGGCGGATTCATTTTGGTATTTGGCAAAACTAATACAGTTATGTAAAGTTTAAAAATAAAATAAAATTAAAAAAAAATTCACTTTAAAGGTCTGATTGCTGGGGTCAAATTTGATAAAGTATATTCTGCAAATGATGAGAAAATCCAAGTATGGACTCTCTTCACCCACAGTTGGATCCCCAAGTGAAAATCAGGGCTTTTCCTCCTTGTTCCTCGGCTTTTCCTCCTTGTTCCTCTATTTGCTGCAACCCAGCTTCATCCCTAGACAAGATGTCACAGGCAGCCAGAGGCATCATGTCTCCATAGCTGGAAATATCAGATAGAGACATCAGCTCTTTGCTAATAGGTCCAGGGTAGCTCCCACAAGAGAATCTGGTACCCT
The DNA here is from genome assembly GCF_019923935.1 of Bubalus bubalis. Taxonomy (NCBI): domain Eukaryota; kingdom Metazoa; phylum Chordata; class Mammalia; order Artiodactyla; family Bovidae; genus Bubalus; species Bubalus bubalis. Next base: position 96,543,888 of record NC_059167.1, read on the forward strand.
TGTAAAAGGACTAATTCGGACATGAGAGAGGGCTCCCCATTGCCTTCTTTTCCCTTTCTCCTTCCCTGCTTACTTTTTTCTATTTTCCCTGCCCCTGAGCTTTGGCTAATCACAAACTTTAAGGGCTGGCACAAATAGCCTTTGGAAAACATTCATGGCACCTTCATGGTCATTCATGGACGTGTGTGAAAGTGAAAAGTGAAAGTGTTAGTCGTTCAGTCGTGTCCGACTCTTTGTGGCCCCATGGACTGTAGCTCACCAAACTCCTCTGTCCATGGATTTCTCCAGGCAAGAATACTGGAGTGGAGAGCCATTCCCTTCTCCAGGGATCTTCCTGTCGGGAGCCACGTTAGGCATTACTGACAAAATGGAGGCACGGCCCCAGCCCTCCTCATTCCACAGGCACGGACCCAGGATGAAGGAATTAGGCCTTGTAATTCTGACTTGTTTTTTCCTCTCCTCGGCTGAGTTGACTGAAAAGGAATATTAAGGTTCTTATTGTTCTTGAGAGGAGCATGAGAAGGCACAAAGCCTTCTGCAACTGTGCTCAGAGAACAATTTATCAAGTTAATCATTGACATTTGTTTAAGGACTTTTACAAAAGAGTGTTCTAGGATGAGCACATAGGCTGTAGCTTGAGGCCATGGGAGGGATTGATATCTGAAGCCTATTTGTGAGGAAAATGTTTGTGGCAAAGGAGTTTACTGAATTTAGGGCTTAGAAATAATTAAAATAGTTAGAAGTTAAAGATTTAAGGAATGTTGTAAAGTTAGCATATTTTACTATAGCTTATAGAAGTTAGGAATTTTTAGAGACACTGTAACTAGAAGCCTTTTTAAGAGATAGTGAGCTCAGGATGTTAGGGGCAAACAGGATTTAGGAAGATAAGTAGTAAACCAAGGAATGTAGCATGAGTTACTATGTAATCACAAGTTAACTATAGGACACATTAGAGGAAGTAGATATAGATGGTAAGGCTGATTCTGAGAGAATCATGGAAGCAGGAACTCTGTTTGAAGAGCAACAATGATTTATGGACATAAGAAATCTGGGTGAGGGGGAATTGAAAATGTCAAACCTCTGACCTAATGCTTTTGTAAAAGTATAAAAGAAAATCTTAAACTTGAAATAAATAGGCAGTCCAAGAAGACTGAGTGGCTGCCTCATTGCCGACACTGTTCATCTCTTCAGGTTGAATCCCTGGCTGCTGGAGCTGGACTCCGGCATCTTCCCAACCCAGGGATTAAACCTAGGTCTCCCACATTGTAGGCAGATTCTTTACCATCTGAGCCATCGAGGAATCCAATAGCTTTTGGAAAACATTCATGGCACTTCCATGGTTATTTATGGACATGGGTAGAGCAGAAAAAAAATTGAATCACTTGATGTGCATGTTCCCAGCTAAGGTTGAGCAAGGCAATGCGCTCTGCCTTCTTGTTTCAGATTCACAAAGAGATGGCCAGAGATGGGGATGGTAAGGAGGCAGTAGTGTACAGCAAGCAACTCTGGCTCTCAGGCCAGCTGGACAGTTTGAATCTCATCTCTGGTACCTATTTGTGGGATAGCCTCAGGGAAATAATTTTTGAAACTTATTTTCTCTTTTGTAAATGGAAATAGAATCTTTTGGGATGAGTTTTTAGGATTTAAGACTATAATCTATGTGAGAGTGTATTTCCTCTAGGGGCAGTGATTCAGCATTCACAGTTTATTGTTCATGGTTATACTATATACCGTTGCTGCTGCTGCTGCTAAGTCGCTTCAGTCGTGTCCAACTCTGTGCAACCCCATAGACGGCAGCCCACCAGGCTCCCCCGTCCCGGGGATTCTCCAGGCAAGAACAATGGAGTGGGTTGCCATTTCCTTCTCCACTATATACCGCAACTACCGCAACTACCACAAATAACGAGAAGTGACTGTCTGCATCACTTATGAATAGTATATTGATAGATTTTGTTGGTATTTAAAAATAGATGTGTTTAACAGTTTTAGTCTTTTGGCTCAAGTATTTAGTCAATTTACATTTAATGTAATTAATGATATATATTTCATTGGTGTTTTAGATGCACATTTTTCCAACCTGACATCTCTGAAGTTGGAATGCATTCACTGTTGGCCAAGTAACAGTTGTGATTCAGTTGTCATTGCCTGAGCATGTGCAGCCACATCTTTAGAGTGGGTGCCAGCAGCTTGGAAGGAAATTCCTGAGACAGCAGTGGAGCCCTCTTTTATCACCCAAGCTCTTAATGACACAGAGTTTGAAGTTGTGTGGAAAAGCACAGACATCTTCAACTCTGACTCAAAATGAGAAAAGAAAGATTTAGAAGAAATAGATTCTGCATGTGAAGGAGCTTTAGAAATATCTTCACCTATTTACTTCACCTGATGCAAACAGTTGACTCTTTGGAAAAGACCTTGATTCTGGGAAAGAGTGAAGGCAAAAGAAGAGGGTGAGATAGGATGAGATGGTTGGATGGCATCACCAATTCAACGGACACGAACTTGGACAAACTCCGGGAGATGGTGAGAAATAGGGAAGCCTGGCATGCTGCAGTCCATGGGGTCGCAGAGTCAGACATAATTGGCAACTGGACAACAACAATGATCTCCTCTTGTAAAGTACAAAAACACAACTGCTTGTAGAGGCTGCACACACAGGGCGATATACACCAGACACACAGGAACTAACTTATGTGATTGGACATGTCAACGTACGTTCTCATCTTTGAAAGTTTGTAACTTGAAGGTTTGTATGTAGGGGACTCACTGTATTATGGAAAGTAGTTTTGATGGATAATATTTTTCTTTATTAAATGTGCATAAAATAACGATGCTTCTTACAATTAATTCCTCTTAAGAGTCCAAAATAGTGAAAGTCACTCAGTCATGTCCGACTCTTTGCAACCCCATGGACTATACAGTCCATGGAATTCTCCAGGCCAGAATATTGGGAGTGGGTAGATGTTTCCTTCTCCAGGGGGTCTTCCCAACCCAGGGATCGAACCCAGCTCTCCTGCAATGCAGGTGGATTCTTTACCAGCTGAACCACCAGGGAAGCCCTAAGAGGATGAGATGGTTGGGTGGCATCACAGACTGACTTTATGGACATGACTTTGAGCAGGCTCCGGGAATTGGTGATGGACAGAGAAGCCTGGCGTGCTGAGGTCCATGGAGTCTCAAAGATTTGGATACGACTGAGTGGCTGAACTGAACTGAGAGTCCAAAATGCAGTTCCTTGGATGTTTTATGTCAATTTACTTTGGGATTTCTACTTCCCTCCTGTTATTTTTCTTTTGGCATTTATTTTTGGATCACTTTACAAGTCTGAAAGCAACATACTCTGTTTTTAATCTTTAGTATTTACTTGAAAATTATATCATATATAATTAACTTATCAAAGTAGAAGTTAATCAAAACCTTTACTCTGTCCCTAGAAAATATAAAAATCTTAGTATTAACTCCGCTTATCTATCTGCTAAGGGAAATGCTATTGTAGTGAATAGTTTGTTATTTTAATTCTAGCTTTTAAATGTTAATGCCCTTAGGCATTATTGCAACTAGTTCATATAATTGTTGCTAATTTCCATTTGCCCATACTTACAACACCTTCCTTGTTCTTTTATCCTTCTTGTATCTCAGACTTTCCTTCTGGGGTCACTTAGTGCCTGAAGTAGTGAATCCTTTAGAATTTCCTTCAGTGAGGTTCTGCTGGTGACCAATTCTCTCTCACTCCCTTTAAAAACGATTTTATTTTTATTGAACCTAGAATTCTAGACTGACAGTGCTTATTTTTTTTTCTTCAGCACACTGAAAGTAATATTTCATGGGCTTTGGGGTTTCCATTTTGCTGTTGAGAAGTCAGATGTAAATGTATCCATTGAGCCTTTAAAAATCATGTCTTTTTTCTCTGTTCCTTTAAGAGCTTTCTCTTTGACTCGGCTTTTTGGAAAGGTCACAACAATGTCTAGATTTACTTTTTAGTATATTTTAATATATATTTAATATATTTTGCTTGGAATTATCTAGGCCTCTCTCATTTGTCCACTGGCGATTGTTTTGATCAGTTTTGTAAACTTCTTACCTATTCTCTCTTCATATATTGACTCTGAACTTTTGCCTCTGTTCTCTTCTTCTGGACCTCTGAACACAGGTGTGAACTTCTTGATATAGTTTTCCTTTCTTATTATTCTCTCTTATGCATTATTCATTTTTCCTTCTCCAAGCTGCATCCCACATAATTTATTTTCTAATTCTCTCTTCTGCTGTGTCCAATCTGTTGCCAAAATGCCCGTGAGTATTAATTTCTCATTACTGTATTTTTTAACTTGTAGAAGTTATATTTGTGTTTGTTTTCACATCTGCTATATCTTTTTTTTTTTACTACTTCCTTCTCCCTGCAGTTATTTTTTTAAGGATTTTTGATGTGGACCATTTTTAATGTCTTTATTGGATTTGTTACAATATTGCTTCTGTTACATGTTTTGGGTTTTTGGCTACAAGGCATGAAGGATCTTAGCTCCTTGACCAGGGATCGAACGTTCACTGCCTGCATTGGAAGGTGAAGTCTTAACCACCGGGCCACCATGAAAGTCCCTCCTTGTAATTATTTTTAGGTTTATCATTTATTTCTTTAAAATTGGTAAACATAGCTGTTTTAAAATTTAAAGTCTGTGCAGATTCATTTCCACTGTCTCTTGCTTCTAATTCATAAATCTTGTTTCTTTCTATGCCTGGTTATGTTTGATGGCACATTGTTCATTGCTCGTGAACAATTATTTGTAGGGGGTTCCAAATGACCCAGGAGATATCCCTTTCCTTTTTCCAAAAGTGCCCAGGGCCCCACCAGTCAGGATTGTCTCATGCCAAGTTCACAGCTTAAGGTTCCTGAATCCACCCAGCCTATTCCTTTCTGGAGTGTATATCCATAAAATGAAGGTCTACAGACACAATTTTTCAGGGTCATTTCCTCCTTTCATTTCTTTCCATTCTGCTTTGTTGAGTGCCAAAATCATATTCTCTGAATTTCACCTTGGTGGGGGAGTGTGAGTTTAGGTCTAGTTTCCCTTATCTGAAAGTAGAAGGCTTCAAGGACTCATTTCAGTGTGAGGAGGATGTCCTCTAAGAAGTCCCAGTTCCGTCATTGGTTCTGACCCCCTTGTCCTTCCACACCCCTTTATAGAATCCCAAATGGAAATGACAAATGCTCTCAAGGAAGAAGTGATTCTGCTGCTTGACAATTCTCCTGCTATCTCATTACACTTAGCCTGCAAGAAAAGACAATCTCATTTCCTTGAGTCCTCAACGCTTCAAAATTTTTAATGTATTTTTTAGACATTATTGTGGTAATTTTCATTGTTTTCATGGTTGATCCAAAGAATCTAGTTTCATTATTGCAAACCAGAAGGCACATTTAGGATTTGCAAAGATAAACATTTCAAAATGAAAAACAAATGCAGACTGTCATATAGAAATTCCTGGCCTAGCACACTATATCTTGCGGATACTCTGTTTTCCCTCCAGAAAAGAAGACATCTCTGTCTCACAGGGTTATTTTGAGGGTTAAATTTGATAATATGTGAGATTCCTAACTAAGGTGCCATTGCTGTTCAAGAAAGTTTATTAAGTCTGTAATCTAAGCTTAACCTGAGAACTTAATTTTTCCACCTACTGTCAATGCTAGGGGCAATCACTATGGGGTTAAAAAAAAATGACTTGTCACACAGCTGAGCAAGTCATCAGAAACACCCCCACCTCTTGGCCTCTGGGGGATTTCAGTCAGAAAGGATCAGGGTGGGCTCTCTGAGCTCTCCCAGAATGTCAGGCCCAGAGGAAAAGTCGAGCTGAAGTGCTTAGGGGATTAAAATAAATAAAATGCTTCACTGGAGATTAGGATTCAAGTATCAGTTTGATTTAATGATTCCAAAAGGTTAATGCACATCCCAGGCAGGCAGCCAGTTGCACTCAGCTGGTTTGGAGCCAGCAGGATTATGGCGAGGGTGCTGGTGTCTCTTCGGCAATTCCGGCTTATTTGAGCATCTAGATGAAGATAGTATGGATGGAAAGCAGGGAGGAAGAAGGAGGGAGTTGGAGAGTGGAGGAAATGAGGTCAGACAGGCGGGCAGAGTTGATCCAGATCCCAGAGGGGACTTTGGAGGGCATAGAAAGGCATTGACATTTGATTCGTTGTCTCAATTTCTGGTTTGCAAATAAGATTGTCTATACTATTTTTCTAGATTTCACATGCAGAGAACAAATATATGGATACCAAGGAGGGAAGAGAAGGTGGGATGAATTTGGAGACTGGGATTGACAGGATTGCCTGGAAAATCCCATGGACGGTGGAGCCTGGTGGGCTGCAGTCCATGGGGTCACGACTGAATGACTTCACTTCCACTTTTCACTTTCATGCACTGGAGAAGGAAATGGCAACCCACTCCAGTGTTCTTGCCTGGAGAATCCCAGGGACAGGGGAGCCTGGTGGGCTGCTGTCTGTGGGGTCGCACAGAGTCGGACTCTACTGAAGCGACTCAGCAGCAGCAGACTGACATACATACACCACTGATTCTATGTACAAAATAGATCACTAGTTAGAACTTACTGGATAGCACAGCGAACGCATGCTCTGTGGTGACCTAAATGGGAAAGACATCCAAAAAAAGGGGATATATGTAAACATATAGCCGATTCACTTTTCTATACAGTAAAAACTAATGTAATGTTGTAAAGCGATTATTTGTTCTTGTTCAGCCGCCCAGTCGTGTCTGACCCTCTGTGATTCCGTAGACTACAGCACTCCAGGCCTTTCTGCCCTTTCACCATCTCCTGAAGTCTGCCCGAGTTCACATCAATTATATCAGTGATGCCGCCACCAAAGCAACTATACTCCAGTGCAAAACAGAATTGTGATTCTAGGTGTAATGGGATAATATTGAAATACTCTAGACAATACATAAATGTCCATAGCAGCTTTATTTATAACAACTCCAAAAAAAGCAAACAAGTCAAATGTTCATCAACTGGTGATTGGATAAAGGAATTCTGGTACATCCATGCAGTGAAACACCACTCAGAAATAAAAAGGAACAAACTACTGATACACACAACAGCAGGGATGAATCTCAGGAACACCGGGCTGAAAGAAGTCAGACACAAAGAAGCACACAGAGCATGACTCCATCAGGCAGAATCATCACAGCGGACACAGAGCAGATCAGCCTGCTTGGGGCTGGGGAGGGAGGGCGGCAGACTGCGAATGGCACGCGGAGACTTTCTGGAGTAGTGGAGATGCTTTATATCTTGGCTACGGTGATGGCTATACAGGCATATACATTTGCCAAAAGCCATCCACCTGTACACTTCACATGGGTGTGTTTTATTTTGGGTAAACCACACCTTGGTAAAGTTCATTTTAAAACATCACCAGCTGCTAGATATAAATTATGTTGATCAAATCCTGAGCCAGAGAGTTCCAGGGTAAGGAGAAAATGAATGCACAGATGCTCGAGACACAGGCCCCTTCAGTTATTAAACTCAGTTTCTCAACTGGATATTGAGACTCTTGGTTTCTAAAGCAAAGGGGGAATTAAGCCTGGCCAGGTGCTTCTATCTTCACAACCATACTGTTCAGGAGCCTCTGTGGCAGAGGGGTCCTCGCCCTCACCCACACACAGGATGCTGTGCTCTGTGAGGTGGTAAATATCCTACACCAGGTGACCCAGCAGAGTTAAGCCTTAAACTCAGGTCCTGAGACACCCCTCTTGGCACTGTTCCATGAACTGGCAGTGATGGAAATGAAAACATTTCTAACAAACGGGTTTGGTACGATCGTCCTTCTCCATGGGAGCAGATGGTTTTCAGTTGTATTCGGAGGGACCACTGAGCTCAGTTGATCTGACTGGTTGACTCACTGCCCTAAAGCAGATTTCTCAAGCTCAGCACTATTAACATTTTGGAAAATTCTTCACTGTGTGGGGCTGTCCTTTACGTTTAAGAAGTTTGGCAACATTCCTGGCCTCTGTCCACTAAATGCCAGCAGGACCGCACCCTCCCACTTCCCAGTTGTGACAGCCAAAAATTTCTTCAGGTGTTGTCAAGTGTCCCCAGGAAAGAGGGTGTAGGGCACAAAATCATCCCCAGTTGAGAAACTCTGTCCTAAAGCTTTCCATGGTCCTCCATCAATTCACAAGATGCAGTCTGCACTCTGTAAAGACAGCTTGAAATACCTGTGCCATCTGCCCCTCCGCCCTCCAGCCTCACCTCCACTCGCCTCTTTACATCATCCGGTCCAACAACAACAGCCCATCAACCTGACCCACAACACTGCCCTCCTCCTTGCCTTCCTGCCTTTGTCCACACTGCACCCTCTTCCTAGAAGACCCACTAGTTCTTTAACTTTTATTTAATATTAAAAATTCAACTCAAGCATTACTTCCTTTTGATGGTTGCTTTTTTTATTTTGTTTTTTGATGGTTGATTTTTATTATAAATCCTTTTCTACTGTTCAATACTCTTACCATGAGCAAATATTATTTTTATTTAGCAAGAATAAAAAGTTGCTCTTCTAGAAAGCTTTTAGATAACATTTGAAACCATTTCTAATCTCTCATTGCCACCCTATGTAGTTCTGGGCAAGTGAGAACACCGTAGGGTATGCAGTGTCCAGCCCTCTGAGAAGTGAGACTCATTTCCTTCTACCATTGACTCCCTTGTAGAAGGGAATGGTAACCCACTCCAGTATTCTTGCCTGGAGAATTGCATGGACTGAGGAGCCTGGTGGGCTATGATCCATGGGATCACAAAGAGTTGGACACGACTGAGTGACCAACACACATACTTATTGAGTCCCCACCTCTTCTGGGGTCTATCACCTCTACCCAGCCTGGGATAACTTTCTTGCTTCTGGCCACACCTACAGAACTTTTTTTTCTCACTTCTGATGCTGGGAGGGATTATGGGCAGGAGGAGAAGGGGACAACAGAGGATGAGATGGCTGGATGGCATCACTGACTCGATGGAAGTGAGTCTCGGTGAACTCCGAGAGTTGGTGATGGACAGGGAGGCCTGGCGTGCTACGATTCATGGGGTCGCAAAGAGTCGGACACAACTGAGCGACTGATCTGATCTGATCTGATGCCATTTGTCACACTAGGAGTGACTGTTTACCTGTTGGCCTCTTGCATCAGCCAGGGAGCAATTCAGAAGCAGGTTCTTATCCCCCCCCTGTACTGGGGCTCAGCACAGACCCTGACCTGGAGACAGTCTTGGGAAAGGCCCATCTCATTGCCTTACCTGTGGGACCATCACACGCAAGAAAGTTTCCATCAAGATAAATGGTGACTCTGGAGTTTCTGCTGTGATAGGGGAACACATGACCCAAATGCAGGGGATGGGCCTGGTGAGCTCTCTGGGTTTTGTATTGCCTTATTGGTCCCGTTGAACAACTTCACTTGGGTGGGGAACACAGCAGAGTTTTATTATGAGATCATGCTCTAGTCGGAATAAATCCCCAGCAAAACAACAGTTGGAACTGGAGATTTGTTTTCTCGCTGCTGCTTACACAGCTAATGGATTTTGACAGGAACTTCCTGCACCATCATGGAAAAAGTGCCCTTAGCTGAGAGGGGTGACAGAGGATCACAGAGCAAGGGGCAACCGGGTCTGGGCTGTACTTGGCAGAGTCAGTCGGAGGGACAAGGGGGATAATCTCCGTTATCCTGAGAAAATGTCTTGGAAGCCCTGGGGACTCTAAGCACTGATGGGTGACTGAGGGCAAGGCAACTACTGGGGATTCAAGACAAGAAAGATCGCAAATCACTGCACAGCTGCCCGAAGGCCTTTCTATGGGAGGACACAACCAAGCCACCCAAGGCTTATTCTGCCCTGGGATCCTGCTTTGCTGTGTGACAACTGTGTTTCCACTCTGGCTGCCTGTAATCTTCTGAGTCTCCTCCCATGCCAGCAGCAGCTAGGGCAGTGTTTCCCACTGGGGCACCATCAGCATTAGGGCAGGGTCAAGCTTTTGCTTTGAGGAACTGTCTCATACACATGGTTGGAAATTCAGTCACCCTGGCCTCTGGTCACTAAAAGCTATTCATAACAATGCCCATCCCCAAGTCATCATGACAACCTCCCTGTTTGTGCCCAAATACCTTCTAGGGCACCAGAGTCCTTCTAAACTGGGGCCTTTCCTGTTACCTGCCAAAGGGGAGCATGGTTACAGCTCAGAGTGGGAGGAAAAAAGGTCCATGTTTGGGGTCTTTGTTTCATGAAAACTTGTCTTTTAAGCTTTAAAAACCCAAATACTCAATGACTAGGGCTGCATTTACGTCATAGACCTGGGTCAGCTGTTCTGATCCATCTCTGCTTGCCACATCCGGCCTTCACCTGACTTTATAAGTAAAGTGTGGTAACACACTCATTCAGGCTCGTTCAGTCTGTGTTTTCTGTGGCTGCTTTCATGCTTTGACCACAGAATCAAGTAGCCATGACCTACAGAGCTGAAACAGTTACTATCTGGCCCTTTAGAGAAAAATTTTTCATCCTGTGTCACAAACAATAGTTTGGGAAAATTATGTGACTTTTTCATGTTCCCAGAGGAGAAGGGTTCTTCTGCTTGGGGTGGAAGGATTGGAGGGGAAACAAGAGAACCATGATGTCAGTGTGTGCCTGAGAAGGGGATCTGCTTTAGGTCCACCACACCTCACAGCCCACGTGTGATCCATAGGGGTATAGAGGTGACAGACCCCAGAAGAGATAGGGAGTCAATGGCAGAGGAAAACTCAGTCTCACCTCTTGGGGGAGGGCTGGACACTGCATACCCTTCCCAGTGTTCTCACTTGCCCAACACTACATGGGGTGGCAATGAGAGATTAGAAATGGCTCCAAAATGTTATCTGCGGAAATGGATCTCAAATAGCTTTGTAGAGTTCCCACTCACCCAAGTGTGGTATAGGGAATAGCAAGGAGACAGGGTATCTGGTAGGCAGCTTCTCCAAGATTTCTATAGCCCTAGAGTGTGTAAGATAGTTGAGAAAGTTGACCAGGCCCTGTGAGGTTCCTGGTCAAGATGAGGAGAGCACTGAAGGTTTCTGATGCTAGAAATCAGCTGGGAATGTAGACTTATCAGAGGATGCCAGCCCGGGTAGTGGGAGACTTCCCCTCCCATGATATCTTGTAGCAAGCATCATTTCTTTCCTCAGCATAGATACAGCTCCAGAGATGAGGATGTGGACCTTACTAACTAAGTTGTCATTTCTTGCTCCTGGTGGAATGGATACACAAATAAAAACTAAGTTTACTTATTTGAAAAATAAGTTGATGTCACTGTGAAGACAGGTTTGTGGATTAAGAATCATACTTGCAAAAACTCCTAATCCACATTTCTTTTGTACTCCCCTGGACCACACACTATACAGTGTAGGCATATGAGGCAGAGCATTGATGCCAGGGATCCACTGCAAGGTTTTAGGCAGAGAGAGCATGCTCATGCTGTAGACGGGGCCATCTGGAGCACATGGAGACCGGGCTGGGGTAGGAAGAGAGTGAATAGGTGGGTACAGTGCTCCTAGGAATGCATAGCCGGAAGTGACTTAAGAGAGACATGTGAGAGGTTGGGCAGATGGCTCTAGTAGCTTGTCAGCTGCAGGAAGAGGACTTGCAGACCATATTTTGAAAGGTGTTTCCATCAATCCTCTGGATTTTGTAACTACACCAAATGCTGCCTCCAAAATATTCATGAGGCAAGCTTCATACTGTGATCACCTCACCCAGCTAAAGAAAAGAAGCATCTGAGAGCATCATTTTGCACAACCATGATAAGCTACAGTTGAATCCCCAGAAGTAAGAGTTCATCTTTGCTGAGCACACCATAACTTAAAAGAACTTTTACACAAATTATCTGTGATGGCTCAGTGGTAAAGAATCCACCTGCAATGCAGGAGATGCAGGAGACGCAGGTTCAATCCCTGGGTCGGGAAGATCCCCTGGAGAAGGAAATGGCAACCCACTCCAGTATTCTTGCCTGCGAAATCTCGTAGACAGAGGAGCCTGGCGGGTTACAGTATATGGGGTCGCAAAGAGTGGGACATGACTCAAGTGATGAGCGTGCACGTGTGCCAGACCTACATCTTACAGACCTGCAAAATCTCCTCACTTGAAGATGAAGGAAACAAGCCATGGGAAAGCCAAGTGATTTGCTCCAGATCACATAGGTCATAGATTTGATGAGAACTGTCATTCTCTTCTTGAGTCGTTTGCCTTTGTCTTCTAATCCAGGTTTGCCCCTTGCCAAGTGGTGGATTTTATTATGAACAATGATAATAAGAGAAAGAGGGGAAGAAAAGGAAGAGAAAGAAGAAGGAAGGGGAGAAGAGAAGTAATTACTACCCCTCTGCCTGTTGAACTTGGTGATGATCTCCATTCTACTCTGTGCTCATCTCCTGAGACAGAACATTCTAAAAGGTAGAGACCATAGATTCTGGAGTCTGGAAAACTTGGCTTTGAATGTCATCACTCAACTAGATCTTTGATCTTGGACAAATAGTTTAATATCTTGTGCCTCAGTTTACTAATCTGTCAACTGGGGATAATTGGGAGGATTAAATACTGTGGTGCATGTAAAATGTTGGCACATAGTGAGTGAAGTCGCTCAGTCGTTTCCGACTCTTTGCAACCCTGTGGACTGTAGCCCACCAGGCTCCTCCGTCCATGGGATTCTCCAGGCAAGAATACTGGAGTAGGTTGCCATAATCCCACCATTAATGTTAGCTATAATTGTGCTTTATAATTAGTTTCTATCACTGGCACTCAGTTTTGGCTTTCTGTCCACAGCTCACTCCAGGCCTTTGGGAAAGGACTGCCCCTGGTCCAGCATTGACACCCTGGCGTTGAAGAGAGGTCCCCTCACCACTGGAGGCTCTGTGAATGGGTGAGTGAGGGATGGAATGATTCCATCTCTTCAGTAACACCCCTAATACCCACTCTTCTCCCCATTTCTGGACGTGGTTTTCAATCTGAAACAGACTTTGATTGTTTTTTTTTTTATAATTTTTAATTTGTATTTATTGATGGTTGCCCTGGGTCTTTGTTGCTACGAGCAGGCTTCTTCTAGCGGCGTTAGGTGGGGCTACTCTCTAGTTGCGGTGCACGGCTTCTCACTAGGGTGGCTTCTGGTGGAAGCACAGGCTTCCAGGCAAGTGGGCTTCAGAGGCTGTGGCTCACAGGATTGCTCTGTGGCATGTGGGATCTTCCCAGACCAGGGATTGGACCTGTGTCCCCTGCATTGGCAGGTGGATTGTTAACCACTGGTTCAGTACTCTTGCCTGGAAAATCCCATGGACGGAGGAGCCTGGTAGGCCACAGTCCATGGTGTCGTAGAGAGTCAGACACGACTGAGAGACTTCATTTTCACTTTCACCAGGGAAGTCTGGATCTTAATTTTTGATGTTCGGTCCTGCAGCCTGACTTTTCCTGACCACTGGCTCCCGGTCAAACTGTCTGGTTCTCAGGTCCAGGGTCCCAGCCTGCTTTTAGTTCCTGCCCTACTTACACCTTGGCCCTGGTCCTTGTCTGCATTTTAGTTGTCTGTATGCTCTTGAGCAATTGACTTAATCTCTGTGCCACAGCTTTTCCAATTGTAACATGGGGATTTTATAACAGTATTTTAGAGATACAGTATCTTAGAGCAGTTTTAACCCAGGACGATTTGCCGCTAGGGCACGTTTGGCAATGTTTGGAAATAGTTTTAGTTGTCAAAACTGGTGGGTGGTTGCTGTTATTGGGTGGCATCTATTGGGCAGATGCCAAGAACACTGATGTGTATTTACAATGTACGGGGCAACCCCTCACAACATAGAACTACCTAGTCAAATTGTCAAAAATGCCAAGATTAGAAGCTTATAGTTACAGAGCTGTCATGAAGGCTAAATGATAAGATATTGGGTTGGTCAAAAAGTTGATTTAGGTTTTTTGGTACCATTGGAAAAACAAACATTTTGGTTCACCCAGGATATAGAAAGAACTCTTAAATGTTAGCTACTACCACTACTGCTATTATTATCACTCCTATGCTTGCCTGTAAAATGGGTCTCATTCACTCATTTATTCATAGATACCTAATAACCCTCTGCCATGTGCCAGGACAGTTCTGAAAGTAGCAACGGACAAGACTGAGGGCTCTAATAGAACTTCCCTCCAGGTATAAGTGTGGGGGGCAGACAAACTAAAACATGAATAAACAAACAAGGAAACCTCAGGTGTTGATAAAAGACTGCTGATGCAAGGGGATCTGGGAGGAGAGGTCAGGCAAGATCGGAGACAGAGTGAAACCGTGCACCTCAGGCTGGGACTCGAACACAGGGTTTTTAAATTAGAATCGCTCACCTGGTGTCTGGACTTCCTGAGGATCAGGTTCTTGGTGGTTCAGCACAGAAGGAATTCAGCGAGAAACAAAGTGATAGGCAGGAAGTAGATTTATTAATATAGGATGCTTGTGGGGGGGATACAATCAGGCCAGTGAGGGGGCTCTGACCCGAAAATTAAGTGGGCTACATTTTTAATTAGAAAGTGGGGGAGGGAAGAAGACTGTCTTCTTCCTCATTCTTTGTGTAGATATCAGGCTTAAATCATTAGCTCCCCTTTCATACTGAGCAGGAGAGTTTGACCCTATGACATCAGACTAGAACGCCTATGGCACTTGGAGAGTGGTAACATATACTGCTGCTGCTGCTGCTGCTAAGTCGCTTCAGTCGTGTCCAATTCTGTGCGACCCCATAGACGGCAGCCCACGAGGCTCCCCCATTCCTGGGATTCTCCAGGCAAGAACACTGGAGTGGGTTGCCATTTCCTTCTCCAATGCATGAAAGTGAAAAGTGAAAGTGAAGACTCTCAGTCATATCCGACTCTTAGCGACCCCATGGACTGCAGCCTACCAGGCTCCTCCATCCATGGGATTTTCCAGGCAAGAGTACTGGAGTGGGGTGCCGTAACATATACTAAAACATGTTAAATCATCTCAGGTTTCAGTATCATGAGGCTCTCCTACTTTGGAATGTCACCCTTCCCTTTTATTCCTTGCTGGACTTGACCAGCAAGGGGCAGCTCTCATTTTTTTCACTTAATGGCCTGGGGCAAATCTCGTGCTTTTATTAATGGCTTTATAGTTAAGCAAGCCTGCTTCATTCCACGATGTTTCAACAGCTTTCTTGAGTGATCACTCACTTCCAGTGGCCTCCCAGAGTTTCCTAAGTCCCCCTCTCTACCTGTAATCCCCTGGTGGTACTTCAATTACCTGTGTAACTGTCCTACTCTAGCCCTGTCAAGGGAGTGAAACTGAACGTCAAGAAGGAGCCAGCCTGGTAAAGACCAGACACCAGGCCATTGCAGGCAGAGGGCACCTGGGCTTAGATGGTGCCGCAGTAGTGACCTGAGGCTATGAGAAGAGAAAGGAGACTAGTGTGGCTGGAGCAAGGTGGGACCCAGGGGAGCATGGTCTCAGACGAGGCTGGGGAGAAGCAGGGGCCAGGCAATGTAGGGCTGTGCATACACTAGTAAGGGGATTGGGTTTTATTTTAAGAGCAATGGAATACATCGAAGTGCTGTAACTAGGAGAGTGAAATAACCCCATTTACATTTGTGTGGAAGAATAGTTTCAAAAAGGCAAGAGGAGATGAAGCTTAGACTTGGAGAGTGGCAGTAATAAGAGGGGATTAGATGGATTGAGGATTCCTTTGGGAGATAGAGTTAATGGGATATACTGATTACAGGTTGAATGTAGGGAATGATGAGGGTGGAATCAGAGCTACTGCCTTGATTTTGGCTTGAGCAGTTAGGCATATGGTGAAATATTTCACTAAGACAGCAGAAGCTTGATGGAAGGGCAGTTTGAGGCTCTGCTAAATTTTAGTTTTCCACTGAGCATTTTTGTGGAGTTTCTCAACAGGTGGCCTGGGGTTCTCTTGAAAGGGCAGAGCTGGAGTTGGAGACCTCATAGTCATTGGTACTAGCTGATATTTACAGGTTGGCAGATGGATGTGATAGTCTAGGGAGTGTCTGTCGCCTGTGGCTGGGTCTAGAAGAGATTATGGAGAACTTCAAGCAAACTTTGGAGCTTGGCAGAGGAGGAGCAGCCAGGGAGGTAGGAGAACAGCTGCAGAGTTAGGTGTTCCTTGTATGTGTGATCATGGAGTGTTAAGGAGGTGGAAAGAGAAAATTGATCTGGAACACACAAATATCACAGCCGCCCATCACATGAGAGTGAGAGGTGGGGCCAGACCCTCAAACCCAAATCCTGAAACCAGCGTGCCCATCTAGGGAAAGGAAAAGGGGACCAGCACTCCTTGTGATCCTCCTGGAAGGTAGATTTGATTATCATCCCATTTTGCATATCAGAGCTATGAGGACCAGAGAGGTGAAACAACCTGCCTCCCCTCTAAATGTTGAACTTCCTCGGGGTTTGTTTTGAGTTCCTTTCTCTTTCTACATAATTGCCCTGGGTTATCTCACCTAGTTCCAAGGCTTAAGGCGTGTTAAACTGACAGCATATTAAAAAGTAGAGATGTTACTTTGCCAACAAAAGTCCGTCTGGTCAAAGTTATGGTTTTTCCAGTAGTCATGTATGGATGTGAGAGTTGGACCATAAAGAAAGCTGAGCACCGAAGAATAGATTCTTTTGAACTGTGATGCTGGAGAAGACTCTTGAGAGTCCCTTGGACTGCAAGGAGATCCAACCTGTCAATCCTAAAGGAAATCAGTCCTGAATATTCACTGGAGGGACTGATGCTGAAGCTGAAACTCCGATACTTTGGCCACTTGATGGGAAGAACTGAATCATTTGAAAAGACCCTGATGCTGGGAAAGATTGAAGGCAGGAGGAGAAGGGGAAGACAGAGGATGAGCTGGCTGGATGGCATCACTGACTCAATAGATAAGAGTTTGAGCAAGCTCTAGCAGTTCGTGACGGACAGGGAGGCGGGGCGTGCTGCAGTCCATGGGGTTGCAAAGAGTCAGACATGACTGAGTGACTGAACTGAACTGATCTCACCTAGTTCCAAGGCTTAAGGCATGTTAAACTGATAATCTCTGAAGCTGTATTTTCAATCCCAACCTCTCCCCTGGATTGTAGACTCATTTACTGCTTACTCACCCTCCCTACTGGGTTGTTTCCCAAATGTCTGTCTAAACATTGAAATCCAATCCCCCACCCCACCATACATCTTTCTCTCCCATCTATTTTTCCTCCTGGCCTTCTCTCTCTTGGAAAATAGCATCAAATTCACTCAGTTGTATCATTTTAGACATCTTCCTCATTTAGCCCTCAGAACTCATTTATCACTCAGATTTATTTTTCTGTATCCTGAGTTTCCCTTGAATACACTCACATCTCTCCATCTTCACCGTGGTCCCCTCCCCTCCAACCACTGCCACATCCATTCTCTTGGGTGACCGCAGTTGCCTTCTAAGTGGCTTCTCTGCGTTCACTCTCCTTTTCCTCCAATCTACCAGCATCCAGAGGGATCGTCCCCAAAAATGTAAAGTGGAATACGTCATTCTTTTGCCTAAAAACTCTTCAATTCATTCTTTTTTATTTGATTTTTTACTAAAGTATAGTCAACTTGCAAAGTTGTGTTAGTTTGAGGTATAGAACAAATCTTCAATTCATTCTTTTTTTAATTGGAATATAGTTGATTAGTAATGTTGTGTTAGTTTCAGCTGTATAGCAGTGATCCTGTTACACTTTTACATCTATTCTTCTCCAAATTCTTTTTCCATTTAGGTTATTATGGAATATTGAGCAGCTTTTCCAATACGTCTTTGTTGATCATTTATATTTAATACAGCAGAATGTAGAGGTCAACCCCAAACTCCATTCTTGAGACAGAAATCCAAGTCTCTGATGGCCCGCCTGGTCCACATGTTCTGGTCCTGGTTGCCTTGCCACCTGCATCTTGTGCCAAATGCCTACTCCCCATCCTTGCATATCCTCCAGCCCCTGTGTCTCATTTTCTTGTCTTGCCCAGCTCTTTCCTGCCTCCAGGCCTTTGCCTGCACTGTGCCCTTTGCCAGCAGAATTCTCCTTCCTGCTTTTCTGGCAGGCTCCACATAGTTCAGATCTCTTTTCAAACCTCTTGGGAGAGGCTCTGACCACTCTCCCCAAGGACAGTCCTGTTTTCATTAGCTTATCTCATCCCCTCCTTCCTTTCTGTGCTGGCACCATTTCATTATGACAACCTACACTTGTTTATTTGCTGATTGAGTTATCAGCCTCCCCTATTACTAGATTCCAAGCACCACAAGAATAAGAATTTTCTTTTTCAGTATTATTCACCACTGTATCCTCTGTGCCTTGCCTTGTGCCTGGCACACAGTAGGTGCTCCACCATCGTTACTGGATGCTGAGTGAAGGCCACAGAGCCGTTAAGCATCAAAGCTGCTGTTTGGTTGTGTATAGGGTGTCTCCATGACTTCTCCCCTTGCTTTATCCTGATTCACACTGGTTATCTGCCTTGAAAATACATACTCTTGTGTTTATAAATAACCCTCTGGCCTGTGTAGCCTGACATGGGGTAAGAATTTCCTCCCAGTGTTGCTTGTCTGTTCAGTCCCCTCACAGAAGGCCTAGGTTTGGGATTCTGGGCTCTGGAACGCCTTCTGGCATTTTCTGCTCAGTGAGCCCATCCATTCCCATTTTCTTCAGTGGAGCTGAAGATATAAATTGCAAAAAGGCCTTCTTGCAGATTGCTGGGAGAGCGCATGTTCCTGGCCAGGAATTCCTCTGCTGCTGCTGCAGGGGCAGCGGGGCAAGCTGCACTGGGGGCGGCGCTGGCTGCACTGTTTGTCACTGCTCTGTGTGCCTAGCGATGGGCAGAGCAAGGGCTGGGGCAGCTGCCGGGCCCGGCTCTGGGGCCGGCAAGCACGGACGGATGAGTGGAGGACAGTCAGGGATCCAGAGCACAGCACACAGAACTGAAATGCAGGACCCAGTGTCCATGCTGCTTACTGTCTAGCAGGTTGAGTGACTCAACCTGGGTTGACTCTGAGCTGCATCAGGGGTGGCCAGATGGGAGAGGCAGCACCACGAGATGTGTTTATACATAATGGGAGTCTGACCACAGGCTAGTGGTCCTGGAGGACTGGGCAACTCCAGGAGACTGGCCAAAGTTAGCTGGTTACCCAAGCCCCAGGTTACAGTCTGAGGTTAGGAAGGAAGAACTCTAAGATATCAGATCTTAAGTTTGGAAACAGAAAGGCCTTAGCAGGAGTCTTTTTTTTGTTTGTTTTTTAGTTGAAGTATAGTTTATTTACAATGTTGTGTTAGTTTCAGGTGTAAGCAAAGTGATTCAGTTATACATACATATATATAATACATACATACATATTATATATAAATATATATGTACTTGGCATCCAGTCCCATCACTTCATGGCAAATAGAAGGGGAAAATGTGGAAGCAGTCATAGATTTCCTTTTCTTGGGTTCTAAAATCAGTGAAGATGTTGACTGCCACCATGATATTAGAAGATGATTACTTAGACCTGGGTTTGATCCCTGGGTTGGGAAGATCCCTGGAGAAGGAAATGGCAACCCACTCCAGTACTCTTGCCTGGAAAATTCCATGGACGGAGGAGCTTGGTAGGCTGCAGTCCATGGGGTCGCAAAGAGTCAGACATGACTGAGCGACTTCACTTTCACTTCTTGGAAGGAAAGATATGACAATCCTAGACAGCATATTAAAAAGCAAAGAATCACTTGGCTGACAAAGGTCTGTATAGTCAAAGCTATGGTTTTTCCAGTAGTCATTTAAGGATGTGAGAGTTGGACCATAAAGAAGGCAGAGCATGAAAGAATTAATGCTTTCGAACTGTGGTGCTAGAGAAGATTCTTGAGAGTCCCTTGGACTGCAAGGAGGTCCAACCAGTCCATACTAAAGGAGATCAACCCTGAATACTCATTGGAAGGACTGATGCTGCAGCTGAAGCTCCAATACTTTGGCCTCCTGATGTGAAGAGCCGACTCATTAGAAAAGAGCCTGGTGCTGGAAAAGATTGAAGGCAGAAGGAGAAGAGGGTGACAGAAGATGAGATGATTGGATGACATTACCGATTCAGTGGACATGATCTTCAGCAAACTCCAGGCTATGGTGAGCGACATGGAGGCCTGGCATGCTGTAATACATGGGGTTGCAAAGAATCGCACATGACTTGGTGACTGAACAGCAATATATATATATAACAATTATATTCTTTCTTAGATTCTTTCCCCTTATAGGTCATTATAAAATATTGAATCTAGTTCCATGTGCTATATAGTAGGTTCTTGTTGGTAATCTGTTTTATATATTGTGGTATGCATATGTGAATCCCAAACCCTTCTTGTACCCTACCCTTTGGTAACCATAAGTTTGTTTTCTATGTCTGTGGATCTATTTCTGTTTTGTATATAAGTTCATTTGCATCTTTTTTTTTTCAGAGTCTGCCAATAAACAGCATCATATTTTTGTCTTTGTCTGGTTTTAATTCATTTAGTATGATAATCTCTAGGTTCATCCATGTTGCTGCAAATGGCATTATTTCATTCTTTTTTATGGCTGAGTAATATTCCATTATAGACACACACACACACACCCTATCATCTTTGTCCATTCAGCTATGATGTACATTTAGGTTGCTTCCATGTCTTCACTATTGTAAATAGTGCTGCTATGAACACTGGGGTACAAGTATCCTCTTGAATTATGGTTTTCTCCAGATACATGCTCAGGAGTGGGATTGCTGGGCCATATGGTGATAAGCTAGGGTCTTGATTTCTCTCCTTACCATATGTGTGAGGTTAGGTAAGTCACGTCATCTCTCTGAGCCTTGGGTTTCTCAGCTATGAAGTGGGGAGAAGCACCCTGGCTGCCAAGAGTGCAATGGTGCTCAGAGACAAGGCCTGGAGAGTGTCCTGCATGGAGCCCGGCACTTACAAGGCTTTAACACATTGGCAGCTACTTGTGGAGCAGGGCTGCGGACTGAGACTCAGAAAGACCTGGCAAACTCAACCTGATCAGGCTCCTGAAAATGACAGAATGTAAGGGACCCAGGGAGTTTTCCTGGAATACCTTAGGTTCACCAGGTCCCAGACTTACTGGGGAGCACCTTGGCTTTAGGAGGGCAGCTTGGATGCCCTAGGGATGCACCTGAGCCCTCCTCTGTGGTTCAATAGATAGCACTGGGGGTAGAATGACCTGGAAAGATGCAGTGAGGGCCAAGATGAGCTGTAGGGAGTAAACAACAGGGACCCACATTTGGGGATCCTTATCATTTTATATCATTGTTTATTCTTTTAATAAATAAGGAGAGACTTCTATATGCTGAGACTTTTATTTAAAGATGTTAGGGGAGCTCGCATTCCATCATTCACTCACTCATTCATTCAGTCAGATAAACTTGCTATACCTCTACTCTGTGGGGGGCCCATGGTGTGAACACAGAGGTGAGTAAGGCACAGCCCCAGCTCTCGGGGAGTAGATAGGATGAGAGGGGACCTACTGAGTCATGACCAAGAGCCCAGTGCTCAGAGACACTGTTGGGGCCTTCCTCAGCCGGCCACCTCTGCACATACAGACACATGATCTGGGATGTCACTTCATTTCACTGGTCTTGGTTTCCCCATGGGTGGTTGTGAGTGCTGACTTTAAGGTGACTAAGCAATGCTTGAGCAGCAATTCGCTCCCAATAAACGTTAGTGATGATGGTAACAGTGATGACAATGATGAGCAGATGTGGACCCAGTAGAGAATTCTGGGGACAAGGCAGTTAGGACAGGCATTGTAGGGAAGATCTTTTAGTCTAGTTTTCTAGAGGATGAAGAAAGAGTCCCCAAGTGGACATGCTGGAAAGGGCAGTTCTGGGAGAGAACTGCAGGTGTGAAGGTGTGAAGGCAAGACGTGGCCAGGATTAGTTGGGCAAAGACTCCTAAATCAATCAGGACCTCCTTTTGCCGCACAAAGAGAGCATGGAGTTCTAAATTGAGACCTTTCAGGCTGCATGTCATTCACTGTCTCACACAAAGAGACAGATTTCCAGACTTGTTCCCCCATCCAGCTTTAAGCTCACCTTCTGTCCACCTCTTGGGCTGAAGAGTTGGACCAGCCTCTGGCAAATATTTATGTTGAATTATTTGGAGACAGCACAAGATCTACAGATATTTTCATAATCTCTTTCATGGTTTATGCAGCGTGCCACCTGCCTTTATCTGCTGAAAAGGAAAGAAAGATTTTAAAGAAAATGGGCTGGAATGAGCAAAGGGAAATGACATGGGAATTTTATTGAAAAAGCTTGCTCCAGAGACATGGAACTTGAGCCCAGGCTGAACTGAGAGACAGAAGACATTCTGGGTCTGCTGATAGTGCTTTGCATATTCAGCCTGCTTTACAATCTCCTAAGCACTTCCACAGTCATCAGCTTTCAAAAGCCTCACAAAAATCCAATTAGGAGAGACCACAATCCTTGTATGACAGATAGGGAAACAAAGGCTGAGAGAGACTATAGGATCTACTCAAGGGCTCACAGCAGTATGTAGCAAAGTTGAGGATTTATTTCCAAGAAAGAAGAAAGGAAGCCTTGTGAAATTTTGGCTTTAAAGTGAGTTAAAGGATAGTTGCCTTAGAAATCATCACTATGAACAAAGCTAGTGGAGGTGATGGAATTCCAGTTCAGCTATTCCAAATCCTGAAAGATGATGCTGTGAAAGTGCTGCACTCAAAATGCCAGCAAATTTGGAAAACTCAGCAGTGGCCACAGGACTGGAAAAGGTCAGTTTTCATTCCAATCCCAAAGAAAGGCAATGCCAAAGAATGCTCAAACTACCGCACAATTGCACTCATCTCACATGCTAGTAAAGTAATGCTCAAAATTCTTCAAGCCAGGCTTCAGCAATATGTGAACTGTGAAATTCCAGATGTTCAAGCTGGTTTTCGAAAAGGCAGAGGAACCAGAGATCAAATTGCCAATATCCACTGGATCATGGAAAAAGCAAGAGAGTTCCAGAAAAGCATCTATTTCTGCTTTATTGACTATGCCAAAGCCTTTGACTGTGTGGATCACAAGGAACTGTGGAAAATTCCGAAAGAGATGGGCATACCAGACCACCTGACCTGCCTCTTGAGAAATTTGTATGCAGGTCAGGAAGCAACAGTTAGAACTGGACATGGAACAACAGACTGGTTCCAAATAGGAAAAGGAGTACGTCAAGGCTGTATATTGTCACCCTGCTTATTTAATTTATATGCAGAGTACATCATGAGAAACGCTGGACTGGAAGAAACACAAGCTGGAATCAAGATTGCCGGGAGAAATATCAATAACCTCAGATATGCAGATGACACCACCCTTATGGCAGAAAGTGAAGAAGAACTAAACAGCCTCTTGATGAAAGTGAAAGTGGAGAGTGAAAAAGTTGGCTTAAAACTCAACACTGAGAAAACTAAGATCACAGCATCCAGTCCCATCACTTCATGGCAAATAGATGGGGAAACAGTGGAAACAGTGACAGATTTTATTTTTCTGGGCTCCAAAATCACTGAGGATGGTGATTGCAGCCATGAAATTAAAAGATGCTTACTCCTTGGAAGGAAAGTTATGACCAACCTAGACAGCATATTAAAAAGCAGAGTCAATGCTATGGTTTTTCCAGTAGTCACATATGGATGTGAGAGTTGGACTGTAAAGAAAGCTGAGTTCTGAAGAATTGATGTTTTGGAACTGTGGTGTTGGAGAATACTCTTGAGAGTCCCTTGGACTGCAAGGAGATCCAACCAGTCCATCCTAAAGGAGATCAGTCCTGGGTGTTCACTGGAAGGACTGATGTTGAAGCTGAAACTCCAATACTTTGGGCACCTGATGTGAAGAGCTGACTCATTTGAAGAGACCCTGATGTTGGAAAAGATTGAGGGCGGGAGGAGAAGGGGATGACAGAGGATGAGATGGTTGGATGGCATCACCAGCTCGATGGACACGAGTTTGGGTGAACTCCAGGAGTTGGTGATGGACAGGGAGGCCTAGTGTGCTGCAGTCCATGGGGTCGCAAAGAATTGGACACGACTGAGTGACTGAAATGAACTGAAAGGGTAGTTGAGGTTTTCACAGCATTTTATAAAAAGCTTATATAAGCTCCTTTCACTCTACATGGATGAGGTAATGCAACCCATCGATTCTTTTATGCCACCTGAGGTAGGTACAGGGCAGCGGGCCCACATTCCAGTTTCTGTGGGTGCCTCCTGGGTAGACATCTTTGTTCGTAAGCTCCATCTTCCTCATTCCCTCGGCTGGCTGGATGAGATCAGGGAGAGCTTGGAGCCATCACAGGATGACAAGTACGTGAGATGAATGCAGTCTGGGTTCCTGTGTCACTACTCGGAAGAGAATGGCTTGATCTACATTAGACCCAGACAAGAGTGGGACATGCCCTGTGATGGTGTTAATCCACAGAGATTGTGTGTCCTGCAGCAGAACATAGACCATACTCACCAACACACTGCCTCACTGTCTGAACTTTCCACCCGCTTCCCTAGGGAAGGTCTACTCTTTGCATAGGAAGAAAGAATTCAGTTCCTCATTGCACATTTTCTACTCCTGGCTTCATCTGAGTGTTTGTGGGGTGTTTTTGCTCTGTCCAGGCTCTGAGTTAGAGTGATAAGGAAGCCTCTGCAATCCAGGTTCTGCACCATCTAGGACTAAATCTAGGTTTTCTCAGAATGTTCTAGAAATAATACACCTGGACAAGTCTCTTCAGGACAAAACACAGTCTACTCTCCCATGAGAAAACACACTTCTCCAGTTATGTGACTCTGAGCTTCCTTCCTAAAAAGAAGCATTTCTGGCATCATGACGCTAAAGCATGTCTGTTCATAAAAAGCCCCTGGGGAATGCAAGCAGAACTTTAAGCCAGCCCTCTCAGGAATAAATGACAGTGCTTTCATTTTATAGGAGGGGAATGAAAGACCCAGAGAGAGAAAGGGGCTTGCGTAAGGCCACTCAGCTCTTACCCGGAAGAGGCAATTATAGAATTAAGATCTTATTACTTCTTACCCACTTTCCTCTCTTCTGTACCCTAAGGGCACCCCAGGGTGCATGGACTTGGTCCATTCTTGCCCTTGTATGACAAGACAGTAGATCCATATTTATTTTCCCACTTAGAATACTGTAAGCAGCACAGTCTTTGGATTTATAGAGGAGTAGGTTTGGAATCAAAGCCTGCTTCTTAAAATTATAAGCTGCGTGACCTTGAAGAGGCCACTTGCCCTGTCTGAATTTCACTTTCCACATCTGAAAATGAGGATAACCCCTGCCCAGGTGGATTAGACAACACCTGAAAAGTGCCTGATACATCATAGGAGCTCAAAATATGTGACTTCTACTCTTTCACTTAAAAAACCCTGTGCTAAGGTTGATGGGTAAGTAACTATGAAGGAAGTTGCGTCTTCTCAAGCCACAGGGGCAAGGATACCATTGGCCACACTGGCAGCAAGCATTAAGAAGCCATGTACTGGTGTTTCCTGAAAAGATAATAGAATAAGATGAAATAAATAAACTTGAAAGATTTAAAAAAAAAAAAAGAAGAAGCAGCCATGTAGCTTCTCAGCCATAAAAAGGAGTGGATTTGAGTCAGTTCTAGTGAGGTGGATGAAACTAGAGCTTGTTATACAGAGTGAAGTAAGCCAGAAAGAGAAAAACAAATATCATATATTAATACATATATAGGGAATCTAGAACAATAGTAGTGATGAAGTAATTCACAGAGAAGAAATGGAGATGCAGACCTAGAGAACAGACTTGTGCACACAGTGGAGGAAGGAGAGAGTGTGACAAATTGAGAAAGGAGCATTGACATATACCCACTAAGAAGAAGAAATCAAGTTACTCAGTCATGTGCAACTCTTTGCGACCCCGTGGACTGTAGCCCACCAGGCTCCTCCATCCGTGGGATTCTCCAGGCAAGAGTACTGGAGCGGGTTGCTGTTTCCTTCTCCAGGGGATCTTCCCGACCCAGGGATCGAACCTGGTGCTGCAGCCACCAGGGAAGCCCTACATACACACTATTGTGTAAAACATAACCAGTGGGAAGCTGCTGTGTAACACAGGAAGCCCTGCCGGTGCTCTGTAACAACCTAGAGGGGTGGAATGGGGGGTGGGGAGGGAGGCTTAAGGAGGGGATGTATGTATAATTATGACTGATTCGTGTTGATAGATGGCAGAGACCACCACCACACTGTAAAGCAATTATCCTCCAATAATGCAAAGAGAAGCCATGTAGTGTTGTGGTGAGCACGGGAACTCAAAATCTCACTGACTGGTTTCAAAGCCTGGCTGTGACTTCGGGCACACCACTTAAACATTCTGTGCCTCAGTTTCCTCATCTGTCAAATGGGGATAATAATAGTACCTACTTTAAAAGGCTGTTGGGATGATTAAAAGAGTTAATGTGTTTAATCATATAGTACAGTGCCTGGCAATGTTATTTTTATCATCATCTATTGCAGGCTTACCCTGTGTCAGGCACTGTCTCTTTTAATCCTGGGAACTGACATTGTCCCTATTTTGCACATGAAGGGACTTGAAATCACTGTCCAAGACCCAGGGGGAGGCACAGGGGGGCTTTGAACCTAGTTGGCCTGACTCCCAGCCTGTGCTCTTGTCACTGTTAAGCGGCTTTCCTTCAGCTTGTGACCCAGGATGGATATGCTAGGACACCCAAAAGTGCATCAGACATGCTCCCCAGACATTCTCAGAGGGCTCAGGAGGCCAAAAGGCACTGTGCAGATAGAAAAGCATCAGGAATAGACACCACAGGAAGGGTGGAGATTGGAGATGGTATGTGGCTAAGGGTCTTGAATGCCTCACTGAGAGTTTGCACTTTAATCTGAAGACAAAGCAGGGGGGTGGTTGCTGAAGATTTCTGGTAGGACAGACCTGGACAAATAGTGTGTGTGGGACTTCAGAGAAGAAAGCAGCTAATTGTCTTGTGTCCTGCTGGGTCAGGCTGTATGAATGGGGAGCAAAGAAGAAGGGCCTGAAAGCCAGCAGGTAACTGGGGATTCTCAGGTTGAACACGCCTTGTTAGCACTAAAAGTGGAGGCCAGAGCAGCTTAGCAGAGATTAAAGTGAACTTCAGGGTGGGTGTGGTACAGGCTGGCTGGCGGTGCTTACCTTGGACACTTTGGCCTCTACCCTCACATGTGTCTTTGCTGGGGCACCTCAGAGGAAGATGGAAATCCTCTGAAGCAGCAGAGAAGGGAAGGGTAAGGGGAGGGACACATGGGGATTACACTTCTAACAAGAACTTTTATTTTTGTGCTAAATTCCTTTGGGAGAAGAAAACAAAAGTCAACTCTTGGGGCCTCTTTCTCTTTATAAATATTTCTATGAAAACTGAGTTGCTCGTATGCCTTAGAGGGGTCCAGTCCTTGAGAGAAATTTTGGTGGACCATACCTTTTCTGTACTGGTTATGTGAGCAGCATGTCAGGAGTTGGGGCCCTCAGGTAACAGCTTAGTTGCCTGGTGGGTTCCATTGCTGGCTTTTATTTGTGTCTTGCATTGGTAAGAGGAGGGCTGGCCTCAGTTTCCTCATTGGTCAAATGGGGATAGCAAGAATGCCTACTTTATAAGGTAATTGGAAAGATGAAAAGAGATGTTTACAACACTGAACACGATGCCTGACATTTATTGATGCCTCCATCAATACTATGTTTATCACCATCTAATGCAGGCTCATTCTGAATCAGGTATTGTCTCTTTCAATCCTGGGAACTGATTTTGTCTGTTTTGCATGGAAAGAGACTTGAAATCATCATCCAGGGTCATACAAGTCCCAGAGAACTCCAACCCCAGGCCCTGGCTACACTGGGTGGGTGTTTCCCTGCGGTAACCAAAGCCATGGAACAAAGGAGGAACCCACATCACGGTTTGGGGGGCAGCTTAGAGGGTGGACCCGGGGATGTGGACTCCCCACCAACAGGCATCAACTGGCAGGTCAGAACCAGAGAGCAGCAAGCGCAGAGTGAAGTGGGCCGGTCAGAGGTTCAAAGTGGGAGCTGTGGGCTGTGTGTGCCAGACACCCCCTTGCAGGGCCACGGGTTAGATGGCTACATTCATCAACGACTGCTAGGTCAAAACTACCCCAACACCCAGCGACTTAAAACAACTGCTGCTTACTTTGTCTCACGTGCCTGTGCATGGGCTGGAGGTTGGCTAATCTAGGCTGGATTTGGCTGGTATGACTCTGTTTTAAGTGTCTTTTATCTTCTTGGGAACAGGAGGCTAACCTGGGCATGTTCTTCGCACGGCAATGGCAGAGATGCAAGAAACGTGCCCCAAGGTACAAATACACTTCAAAACCCTGATTGTGTCATTTCCACTAACCATCCATCACCTAAAGTAAGTATGACATGGCCAAGACCAATGTCACAGGGAGTGGGGAAAAGACCTCCCTCTTGAGTGGGAGATGGTAGAATCATGCAGAGAACACGTGGAGTTAGAGGGGTGAAGAATTGGGGCTCATCTACCACTGTGGTCTCAGATAGGACTTACATAGGTCTAGATACCTAGCAGACTTCTGCCAAAACAAGAACTGATACTGTTCGCTTTTTTAAAATATTTGTTTGTCATTTTACCAATCTACCTTAGTCTTTCACCCATTCTTGAATAAAATGCCTATTTCCTTGGAATTTCCTTGGAATTTGACTGAGAGCCTCCACTCGAGTTTATGTTTGTGTTGTTTTCACATCATTAATAATGTCTGTGCATGTCAATGCTATCTACTAAGGATGAAGGAAGCCAGTGCCTGACTCTTAAGCCAAAGAATGTAGAGATCAGAGAAGAGCTTCAACTTGGGGTCCCAATCCAATCCTGTCTCCAGGGAGGGCTGCCGTCACCTGATCCTCTGAAGGGAGAAGCTCATTCATCTGTGCATTCATTCATTTGTTCACTTGTTCAGCAGCTCTTCTCTGATCACCTTCTTTGGTACAGGTACTGGTTTAGGATCGGGGAATCTACAGAGAAAATTCTAACTAAGGACACAAAAAATAAAAATATCAATATATACTCAATGTAGAAGTGCTAAGAATTTGAAATTTGATAAGTGCTATGAATTTGAAAACGCAGAGAACTAGGGTCGTGTCCATAGTGGGACGGACGTGGGGTGGGACTATTTTGGATGAAGTCAGGGCCAGGCTCTATCTACTAAAGCATGTTTGAGCTGAGGACTGAGGGTAGCAAAAGGAGCCTGTTTTAAGAGTCTAGAGAAGAATGTTCCAGGCAAAAGGAACACTGAGAGACCAGTCTGAGGCTTAGGTGGAGCCACATTGAGAAGGCTCCTGTTAGGAGCTGATGGTAGGAATCTATGGACCCTGGTAGGAGTCTGAATAGTCTAAATGCAATGGGGTGCCTTCAGGAGGTGTTGAGCAGGGATGAAGTGTGGTCTTAGTAACATTTTAAGAATAATAGATTGCTGGGTTGAAAATGGATTGAAAGATAGCTTGAGTGGGAGCCAGGGAGACCAGCCAGGAAATGACATGTTTTCTGTCAAGGCTTGAAATCTCTTTTCAGAGGCAGCCTCTGCACATATGGAGAACTGGGAAGGCTTAGAGGAAGGGAGAGACTTTAGGGCACCAGAGATAAGGGGGAGATTCTTTATTAGCATCTCTCTGACTCCACAGTGTAAAGATGGAGTTCAGGCATAGGGAATGTGGAATCTGGGACCCGGATCACACTGTATTTTCTTTACCAGTTACCTCTGATGGCAGGTGTGGCAGAGAGGGCTAACTGACCACTGGGGTCTGTGTTTCTTCCCATGTAGAGTTGTTACTGGCAGGTGACTGCCCCACCATTGGCTACATGTCTTGCTCCCTCGAATCTGGGAAGAACCATGCGGTTCATCCTGAGCAGAGTGAGATGCTAGTAGAAGTGAAGTCTGTCATTGTGGCATCAAGCTGGCTATGTGGCTGGTGTGCTTTCACCATGAACTCTCCTTCTTTTCCATGGCGACCTTTGTTCCCAAGTGTTGGGCTGATTTCATAAGGAGGAGGAGAAATGCCTAATTGGGAACCAGCATTTTCAACTGGCAGACTTCAGCTGGACTGGGTGGCAGATGTCACCCATAGAAAGGCATGTCTCCACTGCCCCCAGCAAATCCTTATTGTCTTCCCAATCCTGAGCCCAGGACACAATGGCTATTTCTCACTAGCCCTGATGCTTTGCTTTTAGAAGAAGAATATTTCTCTATAATCCACCCCTCTCTCAAAAGAGGAAAACCAAAGTGTTGAGAAAAAAGGGGCCATGTGTTTCAAGAAAAACTGGAGAGAACATTCTTTTTTGGTAGAAGATAAAAATATTCATATGAGTTTAATATGCAAATAAAGCAAGTCTATATTGAAAGGATACAAATGATGACAACATTAAAAAAACAAACACTTAAAATTATATCCAGTATATGGGAAAAATGTGTGATGAGAAGATTAATGGACTGAAAAGGCAGTGAAATCATGACAAGGTTTGCATTTGAGTGCCAATAAAATCAGCTCTAGTGAAAGTAAGTAGGTACATTTGATCATTTGATCCACATCACTCATTGGGGTTACTTGCCTGGCCCTTTAGACGTATGAGCTGGAGACCCTAGGCCATCGGCAAGCACAGTGGACCTCTGGCAGCTCTGGAGAAATGGAACACAGAGAGAGACCAGGGCAGAGCTGAGGAACGTGGTCACCCTGCCCCTAAGCGCCATGCCTGTCTTTCCCACGCCCTGCTCCCGGTCTCCCCTTCCACTCCGCCTCTCACCCCTGCGCCCTCTGTTAGCTCCCAAAGGAGTCTGAAGGCTCCCGGCGGTTTCCCACTGCATGCTGCTCTAGGCACTTGGAGGAGGTAGCACCACTCCCTTCTGGGTGTCTGAGGCTGGTTCAGCTGGCAGAGCGCTGAGCCCGGCCACAGGTGCAGCCCTCCGGGGACTGTGTACAAATGCAAAATCTCAAATCCCTCCTGGGTGCTCCCTCCAACTGAACACGGAGATCCAAGGAAAACAGATTTATAAGGAGAGAAGAGATTTTAAAAGCTGAATTTTATACACTTTTTAAAGTTACTTTCTATTAACATGGGTGTGTGCTCAGTGTCAGACTCTTTGCCATCCCATGGACTATAACCCACCAGGCTTTCTGTCCATGGGGAGTCTCCAGGCAAGAATACTGGAGGCGGTTACCATTTCCTACTCCAGGGCATATTCCCAACCCAGGGATTAAACCTGCATTTCCTGCATTGGCAGCCGGATTCTTCACCACTGTGCCACCTGGGAAGCCCACTTTCTATTTATAGTTATTACAAAATATTGGCCATGGTCCCCTTGCTGTACAACACATCCTTGAGCCAGTCTTATACCCAGTAGCCTGTGCCTTCCTCTCCCCTACCCCTGTTTTGCACTCCCCCTCCCAACTCTGGTATCCAATTATTTGTTCTCTGTATCCATGTCTGCTTCTTTTTGTTATATTCACTAGTTTGTTGTAGTTTTTAGATTTCACACGTAAGTGATATCATACAGTATTTGTCTTTCTCTGACTTATTTTGCCTAGTATAATGCCCTCCAGTCCATACATGTTGCTGCAAAAGGTAAAATTTTTTTCTGTTTGACGTCTAAGTAGTATTTCATCGTATATGTATGCCACGTCTTCTTTATCCATTCATCTTTTGATGGACACTTATGTTGCTTCCATATCTTGAGAGTAAATAATGCTACTAGGAGTATCTTTTGGAATTAGTGTTTCTGTTTTCTTCAGATATATACCCAAGAGTGGAATTTGCTGGGTCATGTAATAGTTCTACTTTTCAGTGTTTTGAGAAGCCTCCATCCTGTTTTCCACAGTGGCTGCACCAATTCACATTCCCACCAACAGTGTACAAGGGTTCTCTATGTCCTTGTCAGCATTTATTATTTGCATTTTTTGTGATGGTAGCCATTCTGACAGGTGTGAGGGGGTATCTCATGGTGGTTTTGATTTGCATTTTCCTGATGCTTAGTGAGCATCTTCTCAGGTGCCTATTACCCATTTGTATGGGGTCCTCTTTGAAAAATGTCTATTCAGTTTCTCTGCCCAGTTTTAATTGGTTGTGTTTTTTTGATGTTAAGTTGTGTGAACTGATTATAAATAGTATAAATTATATATAATATATATTAAATTCAATATATTATACCATATATAGTAATCCTTTATCAATCATATCATTTGCAGATATTTTCTCCATTTGGTACATTGTCTTTTTGTTTTGTCAGTACTTTCCTTTGCTGTGCAAAAGCAAAAGCTTTTAAGTTTAATCAGGAGGAGGGAAGAAATTTTAGAGAAAAGGATATTTAAAAAGAAAGATAGGGAGGAATGGAGGAAGGTAGAAAGAGAAATGGATACTGTCCGAGCCCCATTGGGTAATCATGACACTAAATGCCAAAATAGGCCAATGACCTTGAAAGTGTCTAATGTAGATCCTAAAACATTGCCTAATGTATAAAATAGAATAATGGGAAGGTCAAGGGTTTTGGAGTCAAGGCCGACCTGAATTGAAATCCTGGTCCCACTATCTATGCTCCTCTGACCTTTTACAAATTTGCTCCCTGTCTGAGTAACAGTTTTCTCATCTGTAAAATGCAAGTAAAGTTCCTTACCTTCTAGGAGGTTGGGAGGCATAACGAGATCACATGCATAGGGGCAGGCACAGTGCCTGGCACATAGCTGTTGCTCTGGGAAGGTTATGTTTTCCCCTTGGCTCAGTTGCACTGAAGCAATTCCAGGCAGATACAGCTGGGCTCAAAATTCCTTGAACTGCGCTGTGATAACAGCAAAATAGAGGAAAGCCACACTCCCATGAGTAACTTCAAGCCTGAACTGAATGGCTGTATTCCCTTACCTTCCATCGTTATTGCACATTTTCCGTGGGTTACAGTGGAAATAACAAAGTATTTGGAGTCTGACTGACCTGAACATGCAGGTCTTAGAAACCCAGACTTCTGGAAAACAATAAGAAAGCTACCTTTCCCCTGGCATCTACTATTAGCCTGACATTATTTAACCACTCTGTGCTGTGGCCATTACTATTCCTGTTTTATAGATGAATAAATAGAAGCTTCCAAAGGTGAAGTGACTTGCTCAAGATCACACGGATAGGAAACGCTGACCCTGGGGTCCAGCGCTGACCTAGAAGGCCTTTATTCTTCCCCGTGATGAACCCAAGGCCTCTAGAACCCACCCTGCAGGGACTTTGCCCTTTTGCTGGACTGCTGTCCCCTACCCCATCTCTCTCCTTCTCATCAGGCCCCCAGCTGCCAGGAGAGTCTCAAGTGTCTGAAACTGGGATCTCATCTAAGTTGTTATCTGCACTTGCCTTAAGGATGCTCCCTCTCTGGAGTGCCCCCTTCTTTCTCATAATGTGATGAGCTTATCATGAAGCCAGGTGTGGGAATTGGGACATAACAAGTGCGGTGCCCAGTACCCCTTAAGCTTCTACCCCTCTAACCCTCCTACCTCTGAGTGGGGACCACATCCCAAAGTGTATGCTTTTGACCAAAGATTTGAATAGACATTTTCCAAAGCAGACATGCAAATGACCATTAAGCACATGAAAAGATGCTCAACATCAGGAATCATTAGGGAAACACAAATCAAAAGCACAGTGTGATACCACCTCACACCCTTTAGGAAAACTACTATTAAAAAAAAATGACAAAGAGAAAATAACATTGGAGCCCCGTGCATTTTTGGTTGAAGTGTAAAATGGTACAGCCACCATGGAAAACAGTATGGCAGTCCCTTAAAAACTTAAAAACAGAACTACTGTGTGATCCAGAGATTCCACTTATGAGTGTATGCCCAGAAGAACTGAAAGGAGAAACTCAAAGAGATGCTTGTATGTTTATACATAACATAACAACATAACAACTGCTAAAGGATGGAAGCAACCTAAGTGTCCATCGACAGATGAATGGATAAGCAAAATATGGTATATATGTATTAAATTCAATATGTTGAGTGTGAATATTATTTAGCCTTAACAAAGGACATTCTGACACATGCTACCCATGGATGAACCTTGAGGGCATGATGCTAAGTGAAATAAGATTTCACAAAAAGGCAAATACTACTAATACATGATTCCACTTAGATAAGATACCTGGAGAGGTCAAAATCACTGAGGCAGGAAGTAAAGGGGCAGCTGTTGGGGGCTGGGGGAGGAGGGAGTGGGAAGTTAAGTGTTGAATGGGTATAGACTCTCAGTTTTGCAAGATGAAAGAGTTCTGGGGATGGATGTTGGTGATAGTTGCCCAGCGATGTGAAGGCACTGAAGATCATGGAGCCGTATACTTTAAAATAGTTCAGATGATGAATTTTATGTTTATATGTTTTTAACCACAATTAAAAAAAAAAAAACATGGCTCTGAGACCTGTGAGCCTTTATTATTCATTCTCTTTTAGGATCTTTCACTTATTTGAAATACCATTTTGATGATTAAAGGTTACATTTAATCTGCCTCGTTTGTGACGTCTTGTGTCTCCCGAAGCCTGAGGAGGGAAGAATGCCATCGTGTGACCGCTTCATTATGTAACACTTCACACAACACCCGGGAGGAAATGACTCCAGGAGAAGATAAAAATACACTCTGAGATTTAAAAAAAACAACCCAACAACTGCTGCCGTCTCCTTTTTCTCCATGACTTCAAATCCAGACAGGCAAAGTGAGTAATTAAAAAAATTCGGGTGTTATTTAGAGTGAACTTGAATACCAACCAAGTACCCACATGAGCAGCATGGCAGGCACGTCGGCATGGTGGGTCCTGCCGCCCAAATGCCTAGTGTTCCAAAAGACTTCCCCACAGAGTCTAGATTCTGTGTTTAGGTGTGCAAAGCCTGTGTTCAGTTTTCTCTCTCTTTTTTGTGTGCCAAAAAAGATGAAAAACTCACTTGGCTCATAAACTGTCTTTCACCTTCATTCCCCAGTGTGTGGATAACCTTAGATGATGTACAAAGTCAGGCAAATGCAGATTTGGGGAACTTGAGAGGGCCAGGTATGTATGTCCATAGACATACACAGGTAAGTAGCAGCTATCTGGATATGAAAGATAAATAGAAAGAGAGAGGCAGACTCAAAGAGTGATATAGTTACATTCTGCCATTAGGATGTGCCTAACAGCATAGATCATTGCAACATATGGTGTTGAATAAATAGTGCAAAGAAAAGGACAGTACTCTTGGAGCACCCTCTAAATGTGTCTTAAATGTTTGGCTTTTACATTACTTCCTCTAATATTCTTTCATTATAGGCCTAACAATAGTTATGTTGACATAGTCAAAGTGATGGGAAGAGGACTACTTTTGGAGAATGAAACTTGTGAGGACTATGATTATCCTTGCTTCTGGGGTGTGTGTGTGTGTGCACACATGTGCAAGCATGCGTGTATGCATGCGTGTATTAAATACCACTTATGCTAAGAGATCCAGGAGGGTTACAGGCATGAATAAAACACAGTTCCACTTCCCAGGAGTTAACAATCTTGAGAAGCTGAAGACAGACACAAAGGTCACCATATTTCAGAAGTTGCTAACCCAGCTCCCAGAGGGATCGGGCAGGCTAGTGGAAGTGGATGAAATGGACCAAGTGGTATTAACTGCAACTCAGAGCACGTGTACCCCATCCAAAAGAGGAATCTGGAACTTGTCTCTGCCTGATTGTTACCCTGCAGTAAAGCAGTCCAGGATGGTGGGAGCCTCTGATTTTTAAAAAGCAACCCAAATACAGTTTTTGAGTGTGTGTGACAGTTCCCAATCCTGATGTCTGCCAGTTAATTTCATTTTTTAACAAGCAGTGTGCAGGCCAAATGTAACACAGTGAGGTCTAGGTCCAGCCAGTGCATCCAGTAATAACCTCTGATATCATAAAATATGAAGACAATAAAGGAGGAGACAGACTAATTTCATGAGCTGAGGGAGGGCTTAGGGAGGGGGAGAACTTCACAGAGTAGATGATATCTGAGCTGGACCTTGGGAGACCAATTTGCCAAGAAGAAAACTAGAGGGAGCAGCATTTCTGGCAATAAGAACAACACGCACCAAAGCACGGGCTTGCCAGGTGGAACGAGTGGTAAAGAACCCGCCTGCCGATGCAGGAGATGTAAGAGACACAGGTTCAATCCCAGGGTTGAGAAGATCCCCTGGAGGAGGGCGGGGCAACCCACCCAGTATTCTTCCCTGGAGAATCCCACGGACAGAGGACCTTGGCTGGCTACAGTCCATAGGGTCACAAAGAGTCGGACACAACTGAAGTGACAATTACTCGATGTGACTGAGGCAGAGAATGGGTAGGCTTGCTGGACCCGAGGCTGAAATGGTATTGAAACCAACTTGTGATGAGTCTTGAATGCCAGCACAAAAATGCTGTTTTTAGGGCAGTGGGGAGATATTCTGGATTTGTAATAAGAGGGGGATAATATAACAAGATTTTGTTAAAGAACAGTCACTGATGGGCCTCATAAAAATGGGAAGGTGTGGAGACACTGGAAGAATAATATTGTATATTAATTTTAGCTTAATAAAAAGTCAAAGGAATATGAGGCAGAATAGAATTCCTTAAAAACCTGTAGAGTGAGAAGTAAATTTTTTTAAAGCTACTGGGATCTGGAGGACTGCTTGTCATTGCAGCAAAATCTAGCCTATTCTTAAAGGAGAAAAGGAAAGAGATACCCATCTGAATGCAGGGTTTCAAAGAAGAGCAAGGAGAGATAAGAAAGTCTTCCTCAGTGATCAATGCAAAGAAATTGAGGAAAACAATAGAATGGGAAAGACTAGAGATATCTTCAAGAAAATGAGAGATACTAAGCTAACATTTCATGCAAAGATGGGCTCAATAAAGGACAGAAATGGTAGGGACCTAACAAAAGCAGAAGATATTAAG
The DNA here is from genome assembly GCF_019923935.1 of Bubalus bubalis. Taxonomy (NCBI): domain Eukaryota; kingdom Metazoa; phylum Chordata; class Mammalia; order Artiodactyla; family Bovidae; genus Bubalus; species Bubalus bubalis. The sequence continues at coordinate 96,580,835 of NC_059167.1, forward strand.
AAGAGGTGGCAAGAATACACAGAAGAACTATACAAAAAAGATCTTCACAACCCATATAAACATGATGGTGTGATCACTCACCTAGAGCCAGACATCCTAGAGTCTAAAGCCAAGTGGGCCTTAGGAAGCATCACTATGAACAAAGCTAGTGGCAGTGATGGAATTCCAGTTGAGCTATTTCAAATCCTCAGAGATGATGCTGTGAAAGTGCTATACTCAATATGCCAGCAAATTTGGAAAACTCAGCAGTGGTCACAGGACTGGAAAAGGTCAGTTTTCATTCCAGTCCCAAAGAAAGGCAGTGCCAAAGAATGTTCAAACTACCTCACAATTGCATTCATCTTACACGCTAGGAAAGTATTACTCAAAATTCTTCAAGCCAGGCTTCAACAATACAAGACGTGAACTGAGAACTTCCAGATGCTCAAGCTGGATTTAGAAAAGGCCAAGGAACCAGAGATCAAATTACAAACATTCGTTGGATCATGGAAAAAGCAAGAGAGTTCCAGAAAAACATCTATTTCTGCTTTATTGACTATGCCAAAGCCTTTGACTGTGTGGATCACAACAAACTGTGGAAAATACTTAAAGAGATGAAAATACCACACCACCTGACCTGCCTCCTGAGAAATCTGTATGCAGGTTAAGAAGCAACAGTTAGAACTGGATATGGATATTATCACCCTTCTTATTTTACTTATATACGGAGTACATCATGAGAAATGCCGGGCTGGATGAAGCACAAGCTGGAATCAAGATGGTTGGGAGAAATATCAATAACCTCAGATATGCAGATGACACAACCCTTATGGAAGAAAGCGAAGAGGAACTACAGAGCCTCTTGATGAAAGTAAAAGAGGAGAGTGAAGAAGCTGGTTTAAAACTCAACGTTCAAAAAATGAAGGTCATGGCATCTGGTCCCATCTCTTCATGGCAAATAGATCAGGAAACAATGGAAACAGTGATAGACTTTATTTTGGGGGGCTCCAAAATCACTGCAGATGGTGACCGCAGCCATGAAATTAAAAGACGCTTACTCCTTGGAAGGAAAGTTATGACCAACCTAGATAGCATTTTGAAAAGCAGAGACATTACTTTGCCAACAAAGGTCCATCTAGTCAAGGCTATGGTTTTTCCTGTGGTCATGTATGGATGTGAGTGTTGGACTGTGAAAAAAGCTGAGTGCTGAAGAATTGATGCTTGTGAACTGTGGTATTGGAGAAAACTCTTGAGAGTCCCTTGGACTGCAAGGAGATCAAACTAGTCAATCCTAAAGGAAATCAGTCCTGAATATTCATTGGCAGGACTGTTGCTGAAGCTGAAGGTCCAATTCTTTGGCCACCTGGTGTGAAGTACTGACTCATTGGAAAGGACCCTGATTGATGATGGGAAAGATTGAAGACAGGAGGAGACGGGCATGACAGAGGATGAGATGGTTGGGTGGCATCACCAACCCAATGGACATGAGTTTGGGCAAGCTCCGGGAGTTGATGATGGACAGGGAAGCCTGGTATGCTGAAGTCCATGCAGTCACAAAGATTCGGACATGACTGAGTGACTGAACTGAACTGAACTGATATTAATTTCAGGTGAAGGACATAGTGATTCAATATTTTTACACATTTAAAATAATCACCATAATAAGACCAGTTACCATCCATTACCATGCAGTTGTTACAACATCATTGACTATATCCTCTCTGTGTATATTTTGTATGTTACATCTCCATGAATTGTTTATTTTATAGCTGGATGTTTGTACCTCTTAATCTCCTTCACCTATTTCATCCATCCCCCAACCTTCCTCTCCTCTGGCAACCACCACTTTGTTCTCTGTATCTGTGAGTCAATTTCTTTTTCATTCTGTTTGTTTATTTGTTTTGTGTTTTTAGATTCCACGTATAAGTGAAACCATACAGTGTTCATTTTTCTCTCTCTGACTTATTTCACTTAGCATAGCACCCCCAGATCCATCCATATTGCTGCAAAAGGCAAGATTTCATTCTTTTTTATGGCTTAGTAATATTCATTTATTTATCAATCTTTCTCCATCTGTCAATAACACTTATGGACACTTAGGTTGCTTCTGTAACTTGGATATTGTAAAGAGTGCTGCCATGAACACTGGGATACATATACATTTTCAAATTAGTGTTTTCATTTTTTTAGATAAATGTCTAGAAGTGAAATCTCTGGATCATATGGTAGCTTAATATTCATTTAGAGGGTAATGGAGTTTCCACCATCTGGCATATAACCAATCATGTAGTAGGGACAGCAATATGGTAAAATGCATACCGGTTTTTAAAAGCTTCCATCCATAAAGGACATGGTCACTTATAATCACTTTTGTTTCACCCATACAGGTGACATGGCAAATGACCAACTTAAGGGGATCAGAAGGTATAATCTTATCTTTTTCTCTAAAGGTGGGAAACCAGAAATGTTGGTAACCAGTACTACAAACTGACAAATTTAGTGACTGACATGGTAAGACAGTCATTACCTTCTTGAAGAAGGGTAAGGAGGAAACTTCCATTTGTGGACATGACAGAGGAACAGATACTTCCTGCCGCTAATAAACATGAAGTTGTACAAAGCATATGAAGTGACTGTTTTCAGACGTTACAACAGAAGTCCAAGACACTGAACCTCGAGAAAAGGAAGTCATGCAGAGTAAATCCCCTTGTTTGCCTGGGCTTTTTGCCTGTGATCACTTTCTGGGTCACTGTGCAGGCTATGTGGAATCAGAAGAGCAGGACAGCCTCACTGACCTGACAGCAGAGACCAGAGTTTCATGCCACTAAAGTGACAGGGATTTGCTGGCCAGGCTGCCAGAAAGGAGGGAAACAGGTAGAAGAAGGGCCCCCAAATCTGCATGTGCGTTCACCTGGCCAAGGCCTAGGTGACTCGTGCATAAGCAGGATTCCACCACAAGGCTTTAGGATCAGCCCACACTTTCAGCAGAGATGCTCAGAAAGGACATGCTTTATAAGGTCCTAATGTAAGGGCCATAGCTTGGGACTCTAGACAAAGCCAAAGAATAAAGTCAATAAAGGACCATTAGAGTATGCTAGTACTTTAACTGCATACCAAAGCAAAACCCACATCCTTCAAAGATGAAAAAAAAAATTATCCAGTCTCCCTTTAATGTGTTAACCACAATGTCCACAAAATAGAAGGCACAGGGAAATGTGACTAAGAGTCAAGGAGAAAAACCAGTCAGTACAAAGAGACACCGATTTCCCACCTTTAGGGCATAAGATAGGATTAAAGTGAGTGAGTGAGTGAAATCGCTCAGTCGTGTCCGACTCTTTGTGACCCCATGAACTGCAGCTCACCAGGCTCCTCTATCCATGGGATTCTCCAGGCAAGAATACTGGAGTGGGTTGCCATTTCGTTCTCCTAAGATAGGATTATACCTCCCTATTTCCTTGAGTTGGTCACTCGCCATGTCACTTGGCTCAACAAAAGTGAGTAGAAAAGACACGTGTCATTTCTTTTGCAATAAGCAGACAAGGATGAGAGTAAAATGGTTAAAAAACTTTTTGTTGTTGCTAATTGACTTGAACAAACCTCAGTGACTTATAGAACAATACCAAGTGGCCTGACATATGGGTCACTGGAGCTCCAGAGGGCAGGAGAAAGAGACAGTGGGTAGAAGAAATATTCCAAGAAGATTCCCAATTCATCAATTCCCACATTTGAGGAAAACATGAACCTAAAGATCCAAAAATCTCAGCAAAACTGAAGACTTATAAAAATAGATAAAGCACACCTACACACATATTATCAAACTACTAAAAACGAAAGAGAAATTATTAAAAAAGCACCCAGAGGGCAAAAGACACATTATAAATAGGAGAACAGCAAATGGATAATGACTGACTTCTGTCAGAAGCCCTCAGAGGACGACTGGATAGCATCTTTAAAATGCTGAAAGAAAAAGTAAGTTAACCCAGAATACTATACCTGATTAAAATATCCTTCTAAAGGAAGGTAAAATCATGACATTTAAAAACAAACAAACTCTAAAAGAATTTATCTCTGGTAGAACTTCACTATAGGAGATGCTAAAGGAAATCTTCCAGAATGAAGGGAACGGACATAAGATACAAACTAAGATCTCAGAGAGGAATGAAGAGCATCAGAAGTGGTAAATATATGGATGAGCCTAAAACACTAGGTCTCTTCCTTCTCTTAATTTCTGTAAAAGACAATTAACAGTTTGAGCGAAAAATAATAATATTAATGTTATTATAGGGTTTACAATGTATGAGGAAAAAATATACAATGATCACACAAGGCCTGGGGGTGGTAAATCATGCAGCTAAAGATTCTTACATTTTATTGAAATGGTATGTTAACTTTAATTATACTGTGAGAAGTTAAAGATACATACTATAATTCATTGGGCATCCAGTTAAATATTATGAAGTGATAAGGACAACAGGAAATAAACTTTTAAAAATAGTTGATTAACCCCTTTAAAGGCATGAGTGATGGAACAGAGGAACAAAACACAGAAGGGACAGAAAATAAATGGCAAGATGATGACATTAAACCCAAGTGTATCAATAATCTAAAAAAAATTTGATTTTATATTGGAGCATATTTGATTAGCAATGTTATCAGTTTCAAGCATATAGCAAAGTGATTCATTTATACATATGCACATATCTGTTCCTTTTCAAACTCATTTCCCATTTAGGTTATTACAGAATGCATGGGGAAGAACAGGAGAAAGACACTGATAGCTGACGAAACAATGGCCTACAGAAGGTAGACCAGGGTGGGAGGAGGGGAGGGGTAGATTGGGAGTTTAGGATTGACCTGTGTATACTGCTGTATTTAAAGTAATCAGCAAGAACCTGCTGTATAAGCAGAGAACTCAGCTCAATATTCTGTAATAACCTAAATGGGAAATGAGTTTGAAAAAGAACAGATATGTGTATATGTATAAATGAATCACTTTGCTATATGCTTGAAACTGATAACACTGGTAATCAAATATGCTCCAATATAAAATCAAAATTTTAAAAAGAATGTAGGTGTAATTAGACTCAGGAGAATTCAGGCTCCCATATACAAATGCATCCTTTAGGCACTGACCAAGGAGGTGATAGGATTAAAATCCAGGCCATGTTCGATTCTCCAAGCTGTGAGTCCTAGCACAGAGTTCTGTCTGCAACAAAGAACCTTTTTCTTTCAAAGATGTCCATTGTGGGAGGTGGGGTGTGCTGTATCTGACTAGAAGGACTGCCTTTTTCTAAACTACACAAATTCCTGCATGCACTGGCTCTGGCCTCAGATAGGAGGTACGACTACTCCTTGAAGGCAGGTGAGAATGGGGAGCGTGGTGCAGCTATGATGACCTTGACAAGTGAGTAGCCTGGGGAGGACAAGGCCTTGTGTGGGTGCTGACCTGGAGGCCTTCTCCCCTTCTTTTGTGAAGCAGGGTGTTTTTTTACTACTTCCCCTGGGCTGCCGTAACAAAATACCACAGAGGGGCTTCCTTAACAAATTTATTTCTCACAGTTCTGGAGGCTAGAAGTTCAAGGTCAAGGTGTTGGCCAATTTAATTTCCAGACAGGGGTCTGCTCTTGGAATATAGATTCCGCCTTCTTGCTGTGTCCTCACATGGCAGAAAGAAAGAGGAGTGTAAGGGAGAAGAGAACACACGGGTCCTCTGGTGTCTTTTCTATAAAGAATCTAAGGCTATCAGACTGGAGGTCTGCCCTCATGATCTCAGTTAACCTTAACACCTTAACCTTAACTTTAGCCTTTCCTAAAGGAAATCAGTCCTGAATATTCATTGGAAGGACTGATGCTGAAGCTGAAACTCCAGTACTTTGGCCACCTGATGCAAAGAACTGACTCATTGGACAAGACCCTGATGCTGGGAAAGATTGAGGGCAGGAGGAGAAGGGGATGACAGAGGATGAGATGGTTGGATGGTATCACTGACTCGATGGACATGAGTTTGAGCAAGCTCTGGGAGCTGGTGATGGACAGGGAAGCTTGGTGTGCTGCAGTACATGGGGTCGCAGAGTCAGACGTGAATGAGCGACTGAACTGAACTAAACTTTAACACTTACTACAAATACAGCTACCCTGGGGGTTAGGATTTCAACATGTAAATTTATTTGCCTCCAGATGAAACAATTCAGTCAATGATAGACTTTTCTTGTCTGACTGAGTTTTTGGGGAACTATGCCAGTGAGAAATAACCACAGGATTCTGACATAACAGCTTTGAGGAGAAAAAGTAGGTGAGAAACTTGTTCTGCTTAATGGACAGAGGTGGGGTTTGGAGAGGGGCCATCAAAGGCCCAAGGCTTGAGCTGAGTCCAGACTATCCTTTGAAGTGACTATCCTTATGGAAAGACCCCCCCACCACTTAGACCTGGTCCCTTTCTGGGAGAAAGAAGGGATGTATGAAGTGGGTGGGGATGGAAATCCTGCAAAGGAGCTGTGCCCCAGGAGGAACCAGGGATTGCATCTGCCTGAGGTAGAGTATGCTGAGACCCATGACAATTTTCTGTTACAGGGGCTCAAACAGGTTTGGTAGGGGATCATATAAGATGTGTGTGCGTGTGTGTGTGTGTGTGTGTGTGCGCACGCGCGCGTGCGAGTGTGAGGGCAGCCATGGAGACAGGTGCTAGACCTTTCCTGCCATTCCAATGCTTTCCCTTCTGTCTTCAACACAATCAATAGGCTTCTTGTCATAAAGAAACAAAGCTCAAGAGGGTCCCATAGGAGGGGCCATATGGGAAAATTGGGAAGAACTGAGATCAGACCTTCTGTGAATGCTTGGAGCCTGTCTGTAGATCTGGGGAGAGCTCTCTGGGATAGGAGGATGGGGGAGGAATGCAGGGGAGTGGGCATCCCTGGGTTTTTCCCTTCCTGCCATGCCAGGATTGGGTCAGATGTGTCTGTTGAAAGTGAGTCCCCTCTGCCCCACCAAATGCTGCCACCACCAGAAATTTTCAGATATCTGGAAAAAGTCAAGGCAGAGAAGAAAAGGAAGAAGGTGTATACTCTCAGGAAGCATCTACCAAACCATGGAGTGGAGAGGGGTCTCCAGCTGGCTACAAGTTAAAGGTAGGCTGGGGGCAGCTTCCAGGGTTCCCAGAACCTAGACGGATATATCTGTTTTTGCAGTGGGATTCACAGAAGCCCTGCATTTAAAATGTTACCATGTGGAAGCATTCATTCTACCAACATCCGTGGGCAGCTGCAATTTGCTTGACCTTGTGCTAGTTATGGAGAAAAGCCCCACAGAATGTAGTGCTAGGAGCCTCCCTTGAATGCTGACAGTCCTTTAGAATAATATCTCTTCTGAAGTAAGCCAAGAAAATGGACCACACTTTTTACTACCTAATGCAGAAACAGTTTTGCTCATTCAATTCAATCATTCAACATTTATTGAGAGCCACTAACTGGGTTCTGTCCTGGGAATACAAAGATAAATAAAATATGATCCTTCCATCAAAGAGCTCCCATTCCAGTTGGTCTGTTCACTTCTTAGGAGCAAAAGTTTAGACACTTGGTTTTATTCAGAGATTACTCATTGATGTTCCCTTTCAATCTCTTCTCTCTGTCTTGTAGGCCTTCAGTTCAGTTCAGTTCAGTCACTCAGACATGTCTGACTCTTTGCAACTCCATGAATCACAGCACGCCAGGCCTCCCTGTCCATCACCAACTCCCAGAGTTCACTCAGACTCATGTCCATCGAGTCGGTGATGCCATCCAGCCATCTCATCCTCTGTCGTCCCCTTCTCCTCCTGCCCCCAATCCCTCCTAGCATCAGGGTCTTTTCCAATGAGTCAACTCTTCACATGAGGTGGCCAAAGTACTGGAGTTTCAGCTTCAGCATCATTCCTTCCAAAGAAATCCCAGGGCTGATCTTCAGAATGGACTGGTTGGATCTCCTTGCAGTCCAAGGGACTCTCAAGAGTCTTCTCCAACACCACAGTTCAAAAGCATCAATTCTTTGGCACTCAGCTTTCTTCACAGTCCAACTCTCACATCCATACATGACCACAGGAAAAACCATAGCCTTGACTAGATGAACCTTTGTTGGCAAAGTAATGTCTCTGCTTTTGAATATGCTATCTAGGCCTTGAAGTGAAGTGAAGTTGCTCAGTCATGTCCGACTCTTTGCGACCCCATGGACTGCAGCCTACCAGGCTCCTCCCTCCATGGGATTCTCCAGGCAAGAGTACTGGAGTGCGTTGCCATTTCCTTCTCCAGGGGATCTTCTTGACCCAGGGGTCGAACCCGGGTCTCCCTCATTCCAGGCAGATGCTTTAACTTCTGAGCCACCAGGGAAGCCTCAGGGACACTCAAAACTCCCATGCTAGAATGTGGAGAAATTGGAATCTTTGTGCACCACTGAAGGGAATGTAAAATGGTGCTGGTGTTGTGAAAACAGTATGATGGCTCTTCAAATAATTAAAAATAGAATTACTATGTGATCTTGCAATTCTCCTTTTGGATATTCACTCAAAAGAATTGAAAGAAGAGACTCAAAGAGATATTCATAAACCTATGTTCACAACAGCATTATTTACAATGGCCAAATGTTGGAAACAACCCGTGTGTATTCATAGATGAATGGATAAACAAAACGTGAGACATACATTCAATGAAATATTATTCAGCCTTCCATATCACAGCATATGAAACGCTGTCATATGCTTCAACATGGATGGACTTTGAGAACATTATACTGAGTGAATTAAGCCAATGACAGAAAGATAAACACTATGATTCTACTTTTGTGGATTCCACTTTGAAATAGTCAAAATCATAGAGACAGAAAGTACATTTGTTGCCAGGGACTAGGGGAGCGGGAGATGGGGAGTTATTGTTTAATGAGTATAGAGCTTTAGTTACATTTCTATTGGCAGTACAAGGGTTCTAATTTCTCTGGAGATTGAGTGGACAGCAATGTTAGTGAACCATACACCCTTGAAAATAGTTATGATGGCAATTTTTGTGTTAACATATATTTTACCACAATTAAAACCAAACCATCACACAGCACATGAGACAGGGCTGTTACTGCATCCTTAATAATGCCCAGAGCCAGGTACTGATTGCCCTGCTTGTCTAACTTTCAACAGGGCCAAGGCCATGCTCTTGGGAATAGTGGGTGAGCCTCACTACAGTCTGACCACACCCACCATGATGGCCTCTGCTGGCCTCTCCAAGACCCTGTCCAGCTGCACTGCACTCCTTAGACAAACGGACCGCACTGGTTTGTTCACGAAATGAATTTTTGTGCTCATTTGCATAAGACACACGTTAGAGGGATAAGTTGAAAATCTTATTGAGGAACAAGAGGGCTAAGTTGTCTTTCTAGCAATTGATCTGATTGCTGCTTTAATGGAAAGCACTTTTGGTATACTTTTAAGAACCAGAGTGAGACTAGCTGAGCCACACAGGATTAAAACAAAATGCTGATGGCATTTACACTTCTGTAGCTCCTAACCAGGATTTCCCCTGACTTTTCCAGTCGCACCTTCCTCAGAAGTGTGCGAGTTTGGGGCTGTCTCCATCTTACAGGTGAAAATACAGAGGTTTCTCTGGAGGAAGGAACTTGCCCCAGGTCACGCAGCTCATAATGGCAGATGCGGGGCTGGGAACTCACCACACAGCAGTGAGTAATTTAGAGCAGACCCTTTCTGGAAGAGGGTAGCTTCAAATATAGAACCCAGAACTTGGTCAGCCTTTTCTCCCTGGACAAGAACAGCCTCTGACATCTGGGGTCTGGCCATGAGCCCAGAGCTGGGCCTCAGTGTTTTTCTGTCCAGTGAGAAAACCATTTCTCATAACATCACCATCAGACAAGGCCACTCTGTGACCACGATGATGATCAAAACAAAAACAAGACCCCTCTGTAACCATGTCTGAACAAGGACAATTACATAAACATTGTCCAGACCTCACAGTCCCAAACCTCCTCCTCTCCTTGTTATTATGAGTGGCTGTTGCTTCTTTACCAATGACACTGTCAGCTTGTCTCTGGTCTGCCCTCCCAAGAGATAAGACTTATTGAAATACCCAGTCATTTAATAATCCCTGCTTCCATGAAACATCCAATTCAGAGTAAAATCCCACTTTCTTAAGTTCTCCCCCCAGATCACCTAACACAAGCCCAAATCTTTTAATAAGTCCTTTCTAACATTCTCTTACTGAGATGCCCTGTGTATCCCCAGTTTGTACTCTACCTTGCTTCATGACTAACAAACCCCAGTTGGTTAACTACAGGTGTTTTCCTGATGGTCTTTGACTTCAAGTCATTGATCAACATCCCAAAGTCACCAATCAGGGGAGGAGTGAGGAAGTGGGAGGGGAGATGCCAAGTGTGTCTCTCACATTTTCTCCCTCTCCTTTATGGAGACTGAGGAGAAGGGAATAAATGTGATGTCCGCTAATGGTTATCTTGCTGACTCAGAGGACACCGAATGCCTTCTATATCGACCTGCCAGCTGGTGCCCCTTGGCTGAATCTCAGGTGATGGGGGAGTCTCAGCTTCCTCTTTCAGCTCTTTAGCTCTGCAGGAAATTCTTCTGCTTGATGTCCCTACGTGGTTCCATGGTTGGCACCCCATCTTCTGGGAATATCCAATGAAACACTACAATGGAAAGACTCCTAATGAATGAGGGGACTGCCCAGACATAACAATGACAAAAACAGCCACCCCCAGAATGACTTATTTACCCAGAGGAAGAAGCAGGAGAAGAAAAAGAGATGGCAGAGGGCAATTTACATTGCCAACACGGTTTCAGTCATCTGTCTGTGTTGTTGCTCGCCACCACGGTGGAAAAGTTAGATCGGGAAGCCCGAGGTGTAAGGTGAGAACATCAATAAAAGGAATCTTTGTCATGGCCCCCATTTACACATCTCTCTTATGTACCAGGCACAGAGTAGGCACTTTGCCCATAGGCTTCATTTAACTTCCAGAAAATAAAAACCTTTGCGGAAGAGTGATTTCATTACAGCTGTTGCTCCTGAAAAGAGCAGGACTCAAGGATACAAGGACTTGCCCCAGGTCACCCAACTAGAGATGTCTGTCTGCTGCCAAATTCTACATGCCAAACCACTACAACAAGGCCTTTCACCATCCCCTAAAATCTAAACTATTTTAACTGCTCTGGCTAACCACCTAATCACTATTTTTTTTTAAAAGGAACATTTTATTATGTTAACCAAACCACTACTCTGCAATTAACTCTAATTACACAGGCAATTAAATTGGCAGTAAGATTATTTTGCTGTTTAAAGCTGTTTATGCTGACACTAGATTTTTCTCTAATTAATTCTTATTTCTTGGTTATAATGGTTATTTAATTAACAGGGCTTCTGACTCTGCCTGCACATTTGTCTAAGCACCAGTCTGTCCCCTTGCTCACGTACCTGAGCACATCACGTCTGCTTTGACAGGGCATTCCAAGGTGAGGACAGAGAATTGGCCAGTTCTGTTGAGCCACGAGAAAGCAAGCTTGGCTTTATTAATTTGTCACTCAAAGGTAGGGAGGAAATGATTCCAACACATGGAGGTGGGTAATATAATTTATAGTATTTGGTTAGCCAAAAATTTTGTTCAGGCTTTCCCCTACCATCTGACAGAAAACCCCACACAAACATTTTGGCCAATCCAATATGTTAGGTGCTGTACGTGATTAATGACCCCAATCACTACTATGAAACTGGGGTCCTCAGTGGTCCCTCAAGGTCCTAGAGCTAGCCTCGGGGTTTGAGAATGTCCTAGTGGGAACAGTGAGTCCACACAGGCCACCTCAATCTGTGTCTGACTAGATTCATACCAATTTAGGGTGGCCCTGTCAAAAATGCCTTTATCATCAGTGGTTGATCATGCCAGTCAGAAACTCTGATAGGAAGTTGAAAAAGTTAGAGAGCTGGGTGCCAATCAAAGGGCTGATATTAAGACAGCCATGGGCTATCAATAGAGAAAAATTTAGTAAGAGTCTCCTGGGTGTGATAAGTTTAGAAATCATTGGTTTAACTATATGCTATTCAGAAGTTGACTTTACAAATATTAGCTCATCCAACTCTTTATTTTCCTTCATTAAACTTGTCCTGTGTAGGTACCCTGAGACTCACCCCTTCCACATCCATGACCAGATCCTTTTGACCTTCACTCACAAATCTCCTTTGGGCTCAAAGAGGGTTGCCAGATATTACAAATACTGCACGAGACGCGTGTATGCATGTGTGCTAAATTGCTTCAGTCGTGTCCAACTCTTTGCAACTCATTGTGGACTGTGGCCTGCCAGGCTCCTCTATCCATGGGATTCTCCAGGCAAGAATGATGGAGTGTATTGCCATGACCTCCTCCAGGGGATCTTCCCGACCCAGGGATCAAACCCAAGTCTCTTACATCTCCTGCATTAGCATATGGGTTCTTTACCACTAGCGCCACCTGCAAAGCCCAGCATGGGACATACTTACTCTAAAACATGGTTCATGGTTTATTGAAAACTCAAATTTAACCAGGTGTCCTGTATTTTTCACTTGTTAAATCTGGCAACTCCACCCACCTCTAATGGAAGACTACTCTGTTGCAAGAGAAGGTGGCCACTTCCCAAAGCACTTTCCCATGGTCTTATTATGTTTTAAAGGATCATAATGAAATAATAGTATGTAAACATTGCTGAAACAGATTTTTTTTAACCTTTCCGCATATCAGGACTCTTACTATACATAAATATTATAGGCTATTACATGAGAGCTATAAAACCTTGAAAAAACTTACCTGTATTTTGAGAACGCTTTCATGACGGTGGGAAAGAGAGCTGTGAAGAACACCCTCTGCCAGGAGTTGAGAGCTGCTTCTCAGAGACCCTGGCCAGTGCTAACCGGCTGCTTTGCATGGCCGCAGTCTCTCCAGGACACACATTCAAAAGATCGGGCCCGTCTGAAGTCCTCCAAGGGCCAGTAACTTCCAACTAGCCCAGGCCTGGTGGAGAAGGTAAGACTAACCTGGGCCCCCTTGACTCCCACCCCAGTGTTGCCTCCACGCTGCCGCCCCACCCAGCAGCAAACGCCGTCTTCAGGAACTCAAAAATAGCTTCTCCTCACTCGATAGTGGGGAGTTTCTAAGCTGAGGGTCGTTTTCAGTCTCTGTCCCATGTCGTTAGCCATCTTCAGCTCCATGCAAGGCCAGCTTATCCCTTAGACACAGTAGAGCCCACAAAAATATTTGCATGCCTTAGACAGGGAAAAAAATGAACTTGTGGGTCAAAGAAAATTTTTTTTAGTACAGGATACTAACATATTTGTCTTTATACCCATACAAAGTCATCAAGTATCATCAAGTGTCAGGTTTAACTTTCTTTTTATGAAGGAGGGGACCCGCCAAGGTAAAAGTGCCAAGGCCCTATGAATGTTGTAATGCAGCCCACCTCTTTTGAACTCTGAAGACAAATGCTTTTTAGACTTGTTGCCATAGGCCTGGAGGAAGGTGTCAGTCATGTTATGGAAGGGGATCAGACTTGTGTTTAACCATCTATACGTCTCCCTCCAAGATAACTTTCAAAAAGCCTTAGAGTGCAATGGAACACAAAAAGCTAAAGAACTAAGAGGAGCTTCCTAGAAGCCAAAAAGAAGAGGGAATTCTATTCTTTTACAAGAGGTGCAGTATGTAGATGGTAAAAACACAGTGCTTAGGAAAACCTTTCATGCAGATACTCAGATAGATTCTAGGCTGTGGGGGTAGAAGGTGATTGCTCCCCTTCCTTCTGAGCAATATTATCCAAATTGTTAGCCCAACATGTGAGGCCCTTGATGATCTGATCTGCACCTGGCTCTCTGACCTCAGCTCACTCTGGGCTCCCTCCCTCCTTATAAAGCTACTGAGCATGGTCGCAGCTTTGAGTCTTTGTACTTGCAGTTCCCTCTTGCTGAAAAGCTTTTCCCATTGATCTATGTGTCCTTCCGGTCTCCCTTCCAAGGTCAAAACTTCAAAAGGGCCTCCTCTGACCTCCTGGCTGGTGTTTCTCCCACATCGTCCTCTCATTATGACACTGCCTTATTCTGTCTGTAATATTTATTATGATCTAAAATTCCCTATTGGTGGGATGATTGTTTGTCATCCATCTCTCCCGCTGGCCTGGAAGCTCCTTGTGACCTCTGCTATCATCTTCTGCATCTGTCTGCCTTCTGCCTAGAACTCAGTAGTCATGTGGTGAATTATTGAATGAATGAATTTGGGAAGGCGTATTCTGGTAGTCGGCAGGGAGCTGGCTGTGCCGTGAATTAGTGTCGTGATAGACTGCAAGTTTGCAGGGGCAACTTTGGGGCTAGGAGTTGGGACAGAGTAGGGTATTCTGGGTAATTACTCAGACAAGAATTTACAGTCCCAGGAATCCTGGAGGAGGAAGAAAAGGGCATGCTCTTAGTTTTTTCCTAACCACAGGCAATAATCTGTCTCTACATCAGAAGAGAACATTTTCTGATTGAGTCCTCTTAAAAATCTGTCTCTACAGTGAAGGGTCTTTCTGACCAAGAAAAGCATCTCTTAGTTGAGCCCTGCCATCCCCAGGCAGGACTCTGATGGCCACACATCCAGGAGGACAAAACCACACAGCCCCCACATTGCTATATTTTCACGAGATCCTTCCTCTGATGGCAATGTAAACACTGTGAAATATTGAAAACATCAGCAGGTCACACTCAGTGCATTTGTTCCAAAGCCGCATTCCAGCCAAGTCCTGGGCTTGATGCATCATCCTGAAAGCAGCTATATTTAGGCCCACGAATGTTTCTATTTGTCAGTGAGCTCCAAGGAGTAATTCCAGAGAACGTCTCTAGTGTCCCGGTCTCCATGGAAACTGTTCTCTCGCTTTGAGTGGCAGCCCCAGGATCAAGGAGGAGGATCTGTGCCACTTCCTCTCTACTGCTGACACAGAATCTGAATTCTGCTACATGAAACTAGCGTGGCCTGTTCCCTGGTCCCTAGTCCTGCTCTGGAGAGAGTGGGTCAGAAAAGTTCAGGGCAGAACTAGCTTTACGAACATCTCTTCATCTCACTGTTCTCATTTTTACACCTTTGTTTTGAATTTCTACATCTTTACTTCGTGTAATAGGATAATTGGGAGTATGCTGCTGCTACTGCTGCTGCTGCTGCTGCTGCTAAGTCGCTTCAGTCGTGTCCGACTCTGTGCGACCCCATAGACGGCAGCCCACCAGCCTCTGCCATCCCTGGGATTCTCCAGGCAAGAACACTGGAGTGGGTTGCCATTTCCTTCTCCAATGCATGAAAGTGAAAAGTGAAAGTGAAGTCACTCAGTCGCCCGACTCTTAGCGACCCCATGGACCGCAGCCCACCAGATTCCTCCGTCCATGGGATTTTTCCAGGCAAGAGTGGGGTGCCATTGCCTTCTAAATTGGGAGTATAGAATCTATGTATTCTAAAGAAAAGCATCTGAATGGAGAAAAAGAAAGGAAGGAGGGAAGGAAGGGAGAGAGGGAGGGTGGGAGGGAGGGAAAGAAAGGAAGGAAGGAAGAAAGGACAGAAGGAAGGAAAGAAGGAAGAAAGAAAGAAAAGAAAAAATGATAACTATGTGACCATAGAAAAAGATGGTAACCAAATTGTTGACTATGTGCTACCTGAGGAGGCCGGTGTCTATCCAGGGCAGGGGGACACTCACGTATGTTTTGTAGTACTTGCATTTTTTCCAACAGCAGTCCTGGGTTTCTTCTATAATTGATTAAAGCAGGAGGAGTCACTGTTAATGAATGCACTCTGAGTTGGTCATGTGTGCTCCCTCCCAACCATTCCAACTGTTCAACCCCGTTTTACTTTTATCATCTGGAATCTCTGAAGCAATCATGGCAGCCCAACAATGGGATCGAAGCAGATTTCCAAAGTCAACAGCAGAACCATTTACTTGTTTCTAGAACCTCACTCCTCCACTCACCTTGACCTTAAGTTCAGCCATGCCAGACCAATTGCCTAGGTCCCCATTTCTAAAGATGTGTGCATGACACATGCATAGCCTTTGATGTAGTAGACCTCAATAAAGTTAAAATAAATAGATTGAAATTTGGTTTCCATCAAGGTTACAATTTGTGCATAGTTTAACAATCAAATAGCACCACAAGACTTAATGTATAAAAATGTGACATTTTCCGCTTCCCAGGGGAAAGCTGGTTCAGCAGTGTGAGCTCTTCCTTCTGGCAGTTCCCTTTGTGTTCTAGTAGAGAAGGCAATGGCACCCCACTCCAGTACTCTTGCCTGGAAAATCCCATGGACGGGGGAGCCTGGTGGGCTGCCGTCTATGGGGTCGCACAGAGTCGGACATGACTGAAGCGACTTAGCAGCAGCACCAGTGTTTCCTGAAGTCCCACTTTTAGACCATCCATGGACTTCTTACTATGGAAGATAATGTGGATTTAGATCTCTTCTACATCCTCCACTCCAACATATGCCTTCTCCCCACCCATCTCCCCAGTGAGGTTGTGCCAGAATGTTTAGTTAGAGTGAGTATTCTATGTGGGTCTCCAGCATTGCAGGCAGCTTCTTTACCATCTGAGCCACAAATACACCCTCTAAATACACATTTATGCTCATATATATTACTATTCACAGCTGAGTCTTGTATGACTGTATTTTCTTTCTTTTATAACTATTTGATATATCTGGAATGGTCTCTCTTTTTGATGTGTTCAGTTTTTTATAATGCCTGTCATTAATTCATTCTAGAACTCTCCGACAAAGGTGCCAATCTCCTCTCAATACATGCATCAGGGATTTTATTGGCTTCATCTTTTCGTGGTGACGTTTCTCTAGGAGGCAACTTCTCCACTCCCACCTGGACTGGCTGCACGGCTGCTTCCTTGGTTCTCTGTTCTCCCCCTCCTGGGTATTCCTTTCCTTTTTTTTCTGGTTCTGCATCCCACATTTTCCTCTGTCTCGGATATTCTCTCTTACTTTAGCAGAGCACATCTTCCAGTTAATTCCTGAAAAGGGAAGCATGTTTGATTATTGGATGGGTATAGGATTCCAGAGTGAACACCATATTCCTGCAGCTTTGAGAATGTGGCTTCAATTTTCCTATTGTTCTTGAGAATCCAATGCCATTCTGACTCTCTGCAAATAACCTGTATATTTCACTCATCCCACCCACTGATTTCAAGACTTTAATTTTTCCCGGTACTGTTAAATTTTCTTAATGAGGTGATTTGTCCTTTTTTTTTTTCATTTTTATACTGTATACTTGGTGGGCCCCTTGGAATTCAGTCTTAGGAAACTTTCTTATGTCATTTCTATGGTAAATTATGCTCTTTGTTTTTAATTTCCTTTACTCTGAAACTCCTATTTTTATGAATATTGAGCTCCCAAACTGATTCTGTAGTTTTTAGAAAAATGTTTTTATTTAAGTATAGCTGATTTACACTGTTGTGTTAACCATGTTGTGATTCAGTTACACATCTCTATATTCTTTTTCATACTCTTTTCCAGTAGGCTGGCCACAGGATACTGAATATAGCTCCCTGTGCTATACAGTAGGATTCACACATTTCTATTAACTCTTCTTATTTCTTTTTCCATTTTTCCCCTTCCTGTTCTCTATTCTAAGTCATGATTTTTACTTTATCTTCCTAAACTTTCTCATGAATTTTAGTTTCATCTGTCACATTTTTAATTTCTAAAAAGCCTTTCTATTCTCTGAGCATTTTTATTTTCTAGCCTTTTCTGTTTCATGCATGTCCCATCTCTTATTTTTGCCTTTTGAGTATATCTTTTGCTTTTTAAAAAAATTGGGGAACACAGGTATACCTGTGGTGGATTCATTTTGATATTTGGCAAAACTAATACAATTATGTAAAGTTTAAAAATAAAATAAAATTAGGGTTAGTCCAGGTTCGATGCACGATACTGGATGCTTGGGGCTGGTGCACTGGGACGACCTAGAGGGATGGTATGGGGAGGGAGGAGGGAGGAGGGTTCAGGATGGAGAACACATGTATACCTGTGGTGGATTCATTTTGATATTTGGCAAAACTAATACAATTATGTAAAGTTTAAAAATAAAATAAAATTTAAAAATAAATAAATAAAAATAAAATAAAATAAAAAAATTTCTTTCTACTTTCACTCCTAGTGGATTTCTGGTTGGTTGCTTGTTGGATTGGTTAGTCGGTTGGTTTGGTTTTTCTCTTGAATGGCTCAAATATCTGGTGGTACTTGGCAGTCCATTGGCGTTACAGAGTGAGGCATAGAAAGAAGATTCAGAGCTCATGGACAGGACTGGTTGACTAGCTGAATGGTGGTCTTCACGGTGGGGTGATTTGGTCAAGTTAATTCATCAGGGAGCAGCTCCCCACAACTGTAGTTTTCTGTAGGCCTTTTTTCTTAGATTAGCCTGTTTCCTGCAAATTAATCCTATTTTTTACTTGGAATTGGTAGAGAAGCCCGGATGAAACTATTCTTAGCCCCAAGATGGAAAAGGTGGCTGGTGGAGGAGGCATCGACTCACCGTGTGGCAGGTGATTTTCATCTGATCTCCATGATCAGTATGACAGTTCTAGCCTCAGCTGTATCTGGAATCTCAGACTCCAGTCATTATCTGGTTCAACACCACCAGGAGTTGAAACCTCAAGTCTTCCACAAAGATGATGGCGAGTCACATCTCTGGAAGCATGGGATGGGTCAGGGGTCCCAGTTGAACTGCTTTTTATGCAAAATGCTAGCTACATCTTTTGCTGTCAATCTCATCTTTCCTATCCAGGCATCTCTTTTTAGGAATTTACTGGAAGGTATGCTCTGCTAATACAAGAGAGAGAAACTAAGACAGAACCAAGTCTCCTAAGGTTCTGTGGGGTGACTCAGGTTACGTTTAAGTATTCTCCACTCTTAGTGGAGAGTTCAGTTTTCTCTTCTGCCAGGTCAGTGATCTCTTGACTTTCTATCTTCAAACTTCCAATATTTTATTTCTCTGGTCTCCTCTCCCAATCTCCATCCTTGTGGGTTTATGTCTGTTTTCAAATCTTTGTGGGGTATCAGGAGAAGGCAGAAGTAAACTTGTGTTTAAGTCCAAGCAGAAGTCTTCATAATGACATTTTCTGTGTATTCTGAACACAGGATGTATTTGCAAGTCTCTTTGCCTCTCGCCTGCCTGAAATACACTCTCCTCCCTTGGCTACTCAGCAAGTTGTCCCTGTGCATCTCTCAAGACCCAAGTCAAACGGCATCTCAGCTCTCTAAGCAGATCTGTCTCATGCTCTTGCAGTCTCTTGTGGCACTTTCCCATGCTTTCCATCACATATAGATAATAGCAACTATGAGAAGACGCTCCCTTTTTTGTTGGTGTCATGGCTCATAGTCATTCCTTTCATGTTTTCATAACTGAGTTTTATATGTCAAGTTTTTTCTAATTTAGCTACAATATATCAAGTACTTTTCTTTATATGGAAATGCATGTTGGTCAGTTTTTTTCTGAATGTTTGCTTTGCTGAGTGCTTACTGTCCTTCCTTCCCACAAATGTTACTCGAGCTGAGTAATATCCAGGGGTCAGAGCAGAGGCAGCCTTTGGAGAGAAAAGAAGGCTCTTGCTCAAGTGCCTATATACGTGACCCTATATACAAGACAGCAAAAGAGACATAGATATAAAGAACAGACTTTTGGGCTCTGTGGGAAAAGGCAAGGGTGGGATGATTTGAGAGAACAGCATTGAAACATGTATATTACCATATGTGAAATACATGACCTGTCTAAGTTTGATGCATGAAACAGGGCACTCAACGCCAGTGCACTGGGATGACCCTGAGGGATGGGATGGGGAGGGAGTTGGGACGGGGGTTCAGGATGGGGGACACATGTATACCCGTGGCTGATTCATGTCATTGTATAGCAAAAACCACTACAATATTGTAAAGTAATTAGCCTGCAATTAAAATAAATTAATTAATTAAAAAAAAAACAGAAGGCGCTTGCTCAAGTATAAGTGTAAGGGTGTCTTTTCTGACTTGTTGCCACGGCTCCGTTAGTTGGAGGGCATGTACGCTCCTGCCGACTCCTTCTCTGAGTGCGGTGCCCTTGCAAGCTTCGGATGCCGAGTGGAAGCAGGGGCAGCGCATAGGCAGCATCACTGCTCCTGAGCATCACCCCCCTTCAGTGCCAGCCTGTAGCAGCAGCAGCATGGAGCTCGCCCACTGCTGTCCTCCCCCTAGCCCAGCCAGTCTGAGTTATTTCCTCCCAACAGCCTTTGCCTAAAAATCCTGTAGCATCTCAAACAGGCTGGCACTATATAGTTGGTTCTATACTCTGGGGTATAGAACCAGAGTGTTCTATACTCTAGGGTGGTAATTCAGAAGTCACCCATCCTTGCTTTAACACTTGACCAAGGAGGGCCTCATTCCCCGCACCTCAGCTGAGCTGTTCATCAAGGTATCCAGCCTCCCCAAAGGTACAATTGACATGATTCAAGGGATGCTTACCTTCTAAGAACAGGAATTCATTTTATTATGACGTAGATTTCCCATGTTACTGCACTCTTTTGGTAATTTTGCTGGGGATTTAGAAGGAGTGGAGAATTCAAGGCATGGGGCTCTGAACAGGCCATATCTGTCCGGCGGTTGAGAAAGCGACTCTCATCTTTCTGCTCCTGATGTTTACCTGGTGGTTTTGTAAATGCATAAACCAGGTACTTGAGGACACATGTTCCCAATTGCGTATCCCTTCTAAAGGTACACAACCCATTTCATCCAGGCTCTGGGTGTTCACCATGGAGGACAGCTGTCACACCAGCATCCTCATCCCCGTGTATTTATTTTTCCTGGGATGGTCATAGGCTTTGCTTCTGTTTTGAGTGTGTCTGGGTTCAGAATCCAAATGCTTGACTGACGTCCATATAAAGTGATGGCTTGTTGGCAAGTAGAATTCGCTGCCTTTCTGGGTCTGTCCCATCCCATTTTGGTGGGTGGATAAAGCGACGTGATCCAAACAGAAGTCAGGACTGGACCTTTCACAGTCAATTAGGGCGGGCAGACAGAAGTGCAGGCTCCTTTGTTCCTCTCGTGGTGACAGTGTGAGCCATGCAGTTGTAAAAGCCAGAGATTTTGAGGCCAGACTCCCCCCACCACAGGATCTGAAGCTGGAGTACTGTCTCATAGGAACTCTTAGAGGAGCCACTAGCAATGTTGAAAGGAGATGCAGAAAAGGCTGCTTTCCAATTAAAAGCTTGGTGGGGTGGCTGGGTGCCTTTGCAAGAGCGGAGGTTATAGGTACTAGATACCTCCACCACCATCATCTTAATAGCTACTATGGGCCTCAAACAAATATGGCTTCACTTATTTCCTATACTCACTGCATAAGGTAGGTATTAATATTTCAGTCTATAAATGAGGAAATTGAGGCAATGCTTAGCCAAGTAGACATCCAACAAATAGTTTGTTATTTGGTCGCTGAGTCGTATCCTCCATAGCCCGCCAGGCTCCTCTGTCTATGGGATTTTCCAGGCAAGAATACTGGAGCAATTTCCATGTCTTTCTCCAGGAGACCTTCCTGACCCAGGGATCAAACTGGGTCTGCCATATTGCAGGCAAATTCTTTACCACTGAACCACCAGGGAAGCCCTTACTGAGTAAATAAGTGAATGAATGAAGGGACTTGCCCAAGGTTGTACAGCAAGTAAGTGGAGAGTGGAGAAAATTCCAGATGAGTCTTTTCACCATGTGACAAGAAAGGCAGTATAAGAAGGTCAGTGCATGGCAGGGTCGCCACCCACCCTGGTTTTCCTGGGACTTGTCCATATTTAGCACTGAAAGTCTTGTCCTGGAAAACCCCTTGGGCCTGGGCAAACCATATCGGCTGGTCTGCCTGGTGTACAAGATTTTCTTGCGTTTTGGAAAGTAAAATAAGGATTGGTTCAGGAACGACTAAGATTTGAGAAAATGATGAACACATAACCAACAGGTGTGGTACTTGGCAGCCCACCAGACATTTCCCCATCCATCATTTCAATGTTCAGAGGATCCTGTGTGTTAGCCTTCTGTAATTTCCCATGGAAACTGAGATCAAAAGTATGCATTGGTATGTTCCAGGTCAACTTGTGGGTAAACACCAGGCATGACATTTTTTGGGGAAAAGGAGAGGATCATTAACGAGGAAGTTGGTGCAGGCATGTGGATTTGGGGCAGTGGGGTGCGGACTCACAGCTCCAGGAGGGGCATCGGGAGCAGCCGTGTGGCCTCTTGCCTGCCAAATTGGTCCCCATGGTGTGATAAGGAGTCACAGGCCCTACATTAAGGGCCAGCACATTCCGGCTAGGCTGTTCCCAGCTATGCTTGACCTTGAACAAGTCACTGATGTCTGAATTTTGGATTTTTCAGTTATGCAGGGGGGTTAATGATTCACACCTGACATGACGTTTGCCAAAATTGGATGACATAGATCATATAAAGTACCTTTGATAAGAACTTGAGAGAGGCCCACTCCCATTCAGAATGCTGATATCTTTTTCTTTGTTGCAAATGGCAGAAATCCAATTTTAAACAACTAAAAAGAAAAGCAAATGTATTGACTTATGTAACTAGGTGCTTTAAGGTTCAGCGTGGCATGTGGATGGAGGGGTCCTCAAGTCCCCATGCTTAGTTGCCCGACGCCCCATCCTGTCTCTCTGTCTCTCTCTCTCTGACTCTAAGCTCTGTTATCTTTGTGTACCAGCCCACTCTCACTCACTCTCTGGCCAGGCCCACTCTATGCAGCTACCAGTGGCTCCAAGCATACATTTTACAGAATAACATCCAAAAAGTACTTCCCTCTCCCAACATTCACAGATCCATCCTGGGAAGGATACAGATTGACCCTGCTTGGGCATGGTCTCAGCCCTGGACCCATGCTTGTGTCCAAGTGAACTTGACTCTCACCTAGGACATGGGTCTACCCTTCTCAGTGTGACCTGAGATGAGCATTTAATTTATCCTCAAAACTGAAATTATTTGGGGGGAATGATAGCTTCATAACTAAGCCAGGACAACAGGCAGAAACCAGACTGAGCTAAGTAAACTGGGATGCTTGGTGACCCTCCCAAGTGCCAAAAGAAGTGAATGAGAAAAAATATAGAGGAATCCCTGCCACACCCAACATATATACATATACAGTGTTCTCTGTGTATGTGTTTAGAAAATAGTATTCTGTTTCCAAAAGCAGTGTATCTGAAAACATTTGCCCTGCATCCTTAACTGAGACGGTGATGGTTCTAGCAAGCATCTTTCAAATCTTTGGGTAATTTAAGCAATGGTAGACCTGGCCTTGATGATTCTTATTATTGATGCTTGCATTTGACTGCTACTGTTTCTTCTTCTATAGCTCCCACAAACTCCAGTACTTTTCAGTTTTGGGGACAGCCAGAGGCCCAAGAAAATCCCATGGACGAGCCTGGTAGCCTGCAGTCCATGGGGTTACTAAGAGTCGGACACGACTGAGGGACTTCACTTTCACTTTTTACTTTCATGCATTGGAGAAGGAAATGGCAACCCACTCCAGTGTATTTGCCTGGAGAATCCCAGGGACCGGGGAGCCTGGTGGGCTGCCGTCTATGGGGTTGCACAGAGTCGGACACGACTGAAGCGACTTAGCAGCAGCAGCAGCAGCAGCAGCAGTAGCAGAGGCCCAAGAACACAGCCTGAGGCCTCTTGCCATTAGCACATCCCCACTGATGGCTTCTGAATGCCTCCCTGCCAACCAGTTGTAGTAACCAATTTAGAGGTAAAAGGTTCAGCATCCTTCTCAAAATGCTTGGAGATGGGGTAAACCCTCCAGAACCCCCTTTCTTCTCTTCCCTCCCCAGGGCCACAGGAATTAATAACTTGAGTTGCAAATCCACACCATCTGGAAACTATAAAGATTCATCACGAACCTCATCATCACCAGTCTCAGATGCCTCATCTGTAAAATGAGAAACATCCCTAAAAAAGCTTTTTAAAAAACAGTCTGGCATGAAAGAAGCCCTGATTTAATGGCAAATAATTTTATTTCCACTACTATTTGGCATAACTCACCACTGGATTTGAACTTTCTAGGGCAGCTCTTGTTCCCTGGCAACACTTCTTCCATTTGTAACATTTGTTCATGCTCTGAATCTTCACTGCTTTACCAAACAGCTCCATCCAGACCCATCTGAGGGTTCCCCCATCTGTTCTGGTTAATCGGACTCATCACAGGTATCTCCCAG
This sequence comes from Bubalus bubalis, assembly GCF_019923935.1. Taxonomy (NCBI): domain Eukaryota; kingdom Metazoa; phylum Chordata; class Mammalia; order Artiodactyla; family Bovidae; genus Bubalus; species Bubalus bubalis. The sequence goes on from NC_059167.1 coordinate 96,605,047, forward strand.
CCCATGCCGTTTTCTGTTTAGCATCTGGACCAGTGAATTCCCCGCAATGCGTGCTGGAGAGGCTGGCCGTGAACAGGAGAAGGGATAACAAAGTGCTCTCCAAAGGGAAGGCTGAGTGAGGTCTGTTCTATACGTCTCTGAAAATCCTTTTGGCAGTTCTAAGCTATCTTATGGTCTTGCTTCAGTGACCTGCTAGAGTGCATCCCCTAAGCTACGTCTCTGAAGCTTCTCTTTACTGCTACTTTTTGACTCCATCACCTGTTTTTCTTCCTCTTCTCTGGTATCAAAATAACAAGAGCTAATAGTACGCTGTGTCAAGCATTGGGCTAAATGCTTTACATCTTTCTAACAATGCTATGCAGGAGGTTCTTTTATTGCATCATTTTTGCCGTCAGAAGCCGAGCACAGGAAGGCATGGCAGCTCAGCGAGCTCAGAGGCTGCAGAATGACGGCAACGGCCGCAGCACTGGCATGCTGAACCCTGCTGAATGGCCTCCCGCGGCAGCGGCATGCAGGGGATGACAGATAGCCTGTAGGAAACCGTGCCGTTTCAGAATATCTAGTACAAAACACTGTTTTCTTTTCCCCTTTCAATTGCGTTATGGACTTGCTGTTATGTTACTCTTCAACTGTACTGAGAAGGGAAAACAGAACCCTGCCCCACATAGCTCCTGCACCGATAGAAAATGCAGAAATAAGAAGATGGAAAAAGTCTACACAGGAGGATGATAGGAGAAACTCCAAGATAAAGCAGGAAGGATGCTACATGTGAAAATCCTGGTCCAGTCAAGAACAATGGGTTCTAATTGATCTAATACCTTAGTTAATAGTTACCAAAGGACTCAGGTAAAGTAATTTTGCAAACAATAACACACACAGTTCTGCTTCTCTGGAGAACCCTGCCTAATACAATAACATTCTTGAAAATGGAAAATTATAGAAACACGGGACAGATTAGTGGTTGTCAGAAATTAAGGAGATGGGGTCAGGCAGGAAGCAGGCAGGGTTATAAAAGGGCTACAGAAAGGATTCATGTGGTGAGGGAGTTGCTCTGTATCTTGACCATGGAGGTGGCTATGAACCTAGATGTGTGATAAAGCTGCAGAGATGCAAACACACACACACACACACCCCACATACACACACACACACCCCACATACACACACACACACACACCCCCACATACACACACACCACATACACATACAACACACACATACATACATACAAATGAGTACAAATAAAACCAGGGCATTCTGACAAAGATTGGTGAATTGCATCAGTGTCAATCTGGTTGTGATATAGTACTACAGTTTGCAAGATGCATAATGGGGGGAACTGAGTAAAGGATTTCTTGGAATTATTTCTTCCTACTGCACCCAGATCTATAATTATCACCAAATAGAAATTTAACTTAGTATAGACAATGTGTAAAACTATGGAATTTCCTTAAAAAAAAAACAAAAAATAAAGTTACCATATGAGCCAGGAATCCCACTCCTGTGCATGTATATGGAGAAAACCCTAATTAGGACATGGAAGCAACCTAGATGTCCATCAGCAGACAAATGGATAAGAAAGCTGTGGTACATATACACAAGGGAATATTACTCAGCCATTTAAAAGAATGCATTTGAATCAGTTCTAATGAGGTGGATGAAACTGGAGCCTATTACACAGAGTGAAGTAAGTCAGAATGAAAAACACCAATACAGTATATTAACACATATATATGGAATTTAGAAAGATGGTAATGATGACCCTATATGTGAGACAGCAAAAGAGATACAGCTGTAAAGAACAGACTTCTGGACTCTGTGGGAGAAGGCGAGGGTGGGATGATTTGAGAGAATAGCACTGAAACATGTATATTACCATATGTGAAATAGATCGCCAGTCCAGGTTTGATGCATGAGGCAGAGTGCTCAGGGTTGTTGCACGGGGATGACCCTGAGGGATGGGATAGGGAGGGAGGTGGGAGTGGGCTTCAGGATGGGGAACACATATACACCCATGGCTGATTCGTGTCAATGTATGGCAAAACCACCACAATAATGTAAAGTAATTAACCTCCAATTAAAATGAATTAATTAATTTAAAAAATTCATAGGACTGTACACCAGAAAAAGGTGAATATGACTACATGTAAATTTTGAAGAATTACATATATTGATCTCATATGTCAAATGCTTATCATGATTCTTTCATTTTAATCTTCATAATAACCTCACAAGATAGGTCACATTATTATCATCCCTGTTTTAATAATACAAATAAAACAGCAGCACAGAGAGGTTAACTAACTTTCCAAGGCCGCAGAATTTGATAGAGACAGAGCTTTGATTTTCACCCCAGCAGTCTGACTCTAGAACTGAATTTTTTTCCACTGTCCTATGCTGGCTTTGCAAAAAGAGAAAGGGGCTTCATTTTCCTCTATCAATGAAAACCACATGACCTCCTTGGCAAGGAGAATATCAGCTAGAACTACTGAGTGGGCCAAAAACTATGTTTGGGTTTTTCTGTATGATGCAATGTAAAGCAAACTTTTTGGCTAACCATGTGTAAACGAATCAGCTTGCAAATGGAGCAGAGCATGTGCCACCAAGACCAGAGTTTTCTGGGCCATAAAATGTCTTAATCGTTGTTTTATTAACTTGTTTTTAAACTTTGCAATTTTCAATTGTCTTTCAAATAAAATGCCTTTTTGTTAACATACTAAAAACTTCCAAAATCAACTCTCTAATGCCTATGGACACTGGTTTGAAAATCTTTCTTTAAGAGTCCCTTAAAAAATTCTGACTCTGATGTAAAGAAAATAGAATACATCAATAGGAAGCTCAAATAAATTGTTTAAAAATTAAAAAAAAAGAAAAGACACATGTACTGTAATGTTTATAGGAGCACTGTTTACAATAGCCAAGACATGGAAGCAATCTAAATGTCTTTTGGCAGATGAATGGATAAAGAAGATGTGGTATTTATATATATATATACATACATATATACATATACATATATATACACATACATATATACATATACATATATACATGCACACATACATATATATATATACACACACACACACAATGGAATATTGCTGCGATGTGTGCTGTGCTCAGTCATGTCTGACTCTTTGCAACCCCATGCACTGTAGCCTATCAGGCTGCTCCGTCCATGGAATTTTCCAGGCGAGAATACTGAAGTGGGTTGCCACTTCCTACTCCAGGGATCTTCCCAACCCAGGGATCGAAACTGCATCTCTTTGGTCTCCTTCATTGTCAGGCATATTCTTTACCAAAGCACCACCTGGGTAGCCCCAGTGGAATATTACTCAGCTATAAAAAGAATGAAATTTTTCCTTTTGCCATGATATGAATGGGCCTAAAGAGTATCAGGTCACCCTGGTGGCCCAGTGGTAAAGAATCTGCCTGTCAATGCAGGAGATGCATGTGTGAGTCCTGAGTTAGAAAGATTCCCTGGAGGAGTAAATGGTAACCCACTCCAGTATTCTTGCCAGGGAAAATCCATGGATAGAGGAGCCTGGCAGGCTACAGTCCATGGGGTCACTAAAGTGTTGGACACAACTTAGTGACTAAAGAACAATAACAGAGATTGTCAGACTAAGTGAAGTAAGCCAGACAGAGAAAGACAAATATCATGTGGCATTGCTTATATGTAGAATCTAAAAAAAAAAAAAAAAAGATATCAATGAACTCTACAAAACAGATAGACCTACAGACATAGAAAACAAACTTAATGTTTACCAAGGGGAAAATGAGGGAGGCAGATAAGAGTTTGGGATTAGCACATACACATTATTATATATAAAATAGATAATCAATAAGGACCTACTCAAGGCTTCCCTGATGGTTCAGACCATAGGGAATCTGCCTGTAATGCAGGAGACTTGGGTTTGATCCCTGGGTTGGGAAGATCCCCTGGAGAAGGAAATGGCAATCCACTCTAGTCTTCTTTTTTTATTTGTTCACTCCAGTATTCTTGCATGGAGAATTCCATGGACAGAGGAGTCTGGTGAGTTACAGTCCATGGGCTTGAAAAGAGTCAGACCTGACTGAGTTACTGAACACTTTCACTTTCAAGGAACTACTCTATCGCACAGGGAATGCTGCTCAATATCACAATAAACTGTGGAAAATTCTGAAAGAGATGGGAATACCAGACCACCTGACCTGCCTCTTGAGAAATTTGTATGCAGGTCAGGAAGCAACAGTTAGAACTGGACATGGAACAACAGACTGGTTCCAAATAGGAAAAGGAGTTTGTCAAGGCTGTATATTGTCACCCTGTTTATTTAACTTATATGCAGAGTACATCATGAGAAACGCTGGACTGGAAGAAACACAAGCTGGAATCAAGATTGCCGGGAGAAATATCAATAACCTCAGATATGCAGATGACAACACCCTTATGGCAGAAAGTGAAGAGGAACTCAAAAGTCTCTTGATGAAAGTGAAAGTGGAGAGTGAAAAAATTGACTTAAAGCTCAACATTCAGAAAACAAAGATCATGGCATCCGGTCCCACCACTTCATGGGAAATAGATGGGGAAACAGTGGAAACAGTGTCAGACTTTATTTTTCTGGGCTCCAAAATCACTGCAGATGGTGACTGCAGCCATGAAATTAAAAGACGCTTACTCCTTGGAAGGAAAGTTATGACCAACCTCCATAGCATATTCAAAAGCAGAGACATTACTTTGCCAACAAAGGTTCGTCTAGTCAAGGCTATGGTTTTTCCTGTGGTCATGTATGGATGTGAGAGTTGGACTGTGAAGAAGGCTGAGCGCCGAAGAATTGATGCTTTTGAACAGTGGTGTTGGAGAAGACTCTTGAGAGTCCCTTGGACTGCAAGGAGATCCAACCAGTTCATTCTGAAGGAGATCAGCCCTGGGATTTCTTTGGAGGGAATGATGCTAAAGCTGAAACTCCAGTACTTTGGCCACCTCATGCGAAGAGTTGACTCATTGGAAAAGACTCTGATGCTGGGAGGGATTGGGGGCAGGAGGAGAAGGGGACAACAGATGATGAGATGGCTGGATGGCATCACTGACTCGATGGACATGAGTCTGGGTGAACTCCGGGAGTTGGTGATGGACAGGGAGGCCTGGTGTACTGTGGTTCATGGGGTCGCAAAGAGTCGGACACGACTGAGCGACTGATCTGATCTGATTTTGTAATTACCTATAAAAGAAAAAATCTGAAAAAGAATAGATATATGTGTGTGTGTGTGTGTATATATATATATATAATACTGACTCACTTAGCCATACACCTGAAACTAATCACATCATATCAGATCAGATCAGTCGCTCAGTCATGTCCGACTCTTTGCGACCCCATGAATCACAGCACACCAGGCCTCCCTGTCCATCACCAACTCCCAGAGTTCACTCAGACTCATGTCCATCAAGTCAGTGATGCCATCCAGCCATCTCATCCTCTGTCATCCCCTTCTCCTCCTGCCCCCAATCCCTCCCAGCATCAGAGTCTTTTCCAATGAGTCAACTCTTCGCATGAGGTGGCCAAAGTACTGGAGTTTCAGCTTTAGCATCATTCCTTCCAAAGAAATCCCAGGGCTGATCTCCTTCAGAATGGACTGGTTGGATCTCCTTGCAGTCCAAGGGACTCTCAAGAGTCTTCTCCAACACCACTGTTCAAAAGCATCAATTCTTCAGCGCTCAGCCTTCTTCACAGTCCAACTCTCACATCCATACATGACCACAGGAAAAGCCATAGCCTTGACTAGATGAACCTTTGTTGGCAAAGTAATGTCTCTGCTTTTGAATATGTTATCTAGGTTGGTCATAACTTTCCTTCCAAGGAGAAACTAATACTACATTGTAAATAAACTATACTTCAATAAAAAATTTAGTTTAGAAATAGGAATAATCATCTTACATCACAAAACTGAGTTACAGATTGATGAAATGATGCACATAGAAGCATCTGGCTGGGGTCTGGCTGGTAGGTCTTCAAGAAATGATGTTATTTCTCTGCTAATAGGGGGTTCTATTTAGGGCAGCATCATTAAATAATATACAGGGGAGTGAAAAGTAAAGCTCTGATCATAGTTGAAATAGGAGGCAAGTAGACAGAAAATCAGTTATAAGGAAAAGCAGGCTGCAATAAGTCAATTGTATGATTTAGTATATATAAAATTAGGCACTATGTTCAGGCTTCCCTCTTGGCTCAGATGGTAAAGAATCCACCTACAATGCAGGAGACCTGGGTTAGATGCCTGGGTCAGGAAGATCTCCTGGAGGAGGCCATGGCAACCTACTCCAGCCTTCTTGCCTGGAGAATCCCCATGGACACAGGAGCCTGGCGGGCTACAATCCATGGGGTCACAAAGAGTCAGACACAACTGAGCACTGAAACACACCACAGCACTCAGGCACTGTGTTCACCCAAAGGAACAAACTGGACAACTTGTTCATTAGCTAAGAACCTACTTGTTTGTCAATGCCAAGTTCTGCTTCAAATCTTTGTAAGTGTGAGTGCTTCTGAGCTTGTGGAGAAGTTTCAAATTCTTAATTTGTCCCATAATTTTAATGAGTACCTTTGAACAGCCCAGTTTTTTAAAAATATAAATGTATTTAATTTAAGTGGAGACTAATTACTTTACAATATTGTATTGGTTTTGCTATACATTGACATGAATCTGCCATGGGTGTACACATGTTCCCCATTCTGAACCCCCCTCCCACCTCCCACCCCATCCCATCCATCCCGGTCATCCCAGTGCACCAGCCCCAAGCATCTTGAATCATGCATTGAACCTGGACTGGCAATTCATTTCGTATATGATAATATACATGTTTCAATGCCAGTCTCCCAAATCATCCCACCCTCTCCCTCTCCCACAGAGTCCAAAAGACTGTTCTATACATCAGTGCCTCTTTTGCTGTCTCGCATGCTGCTACTGCTGCTAAGTTGCTTCAGTCGTGTCTGACTCTGTGCGACCCCATGGACTGCAGCCTACCAGGCTTCTCCGTCCATGGGATTCTCCAGGCAAGAACACTGGAGTGGGTTGCCATTTCCTTCTCCAATGCATGAAAGTGGAAAGTGAAAGTGAAGTCGCTCAGTCGTGTCTGACTCTTTGCGACCCCATGGACTGCAGCCTACCAGGCTCCTCCATCCATGGGATTTTCCAGGCAACAGTACTGGAGTGGGGTGCCATTGCCTTCTCCCGCTGTCTTGCATACAGGGTTATCATTACCATCTTTATAAATTCCATATATATGCATTAGTATACTGTATTGGTGTTTTGCTTTCTGACTTACTTCACTCTGTATAATAGGCTCCAGTTTCATCCACCTCATTAGAACTGATTCAAATGCATTCTTTTTAATGGCTGAGTAACACTCCACTGTGTATATGTACCACAGCTTTCTTATCCATTCGTCTGCTGATGGACATCTAGATTGTTTCCATGTCCTGGCTATTGTAAACAGTGCTGTGATGAACATTGGGGTACACGTGTCTCTTTCAATTCTGGTTTCCTTGGTGTGTATGCCCAGCAGTGGGATTGCTGGGTCGTATGGCAGTTCTATTTCCAGTTTTTTAAGGAATCTCCACACTGTTCTCCATAGTGGCTGTACTAGTTTGCATTCCCACCAACAGTGTAAGAGGGTTCCCTTTTTCTCCACACCCTCTACAGCATTTATTGCTTGTATATATTTTGATAGCAGCCATTCTGACTGGCGTGAAATGGTACCTCATAGTGGTTTTGATTTGCATTTCTCTGATAATGAGTGATGTTGAGCATCTTTTCATGTGTTTGTTAGCCATCTGGATGTCTTCTTTGGAGAAATGTCTGTTTAGGTCTTTGGCCCATTTTTTGATTGGGTTGTTTATTTTTCTGGAATTGAGCTGCAGGAGTTGCTTGTATATTTTTAAGATTAGTTGTTTGTCAGTTGCTTCATTTGCTATTATCTTCTCCCATTCTGAAGGCTGTCTTTTCACCTTGCTTATAGTTTCCTTTGTTGTGCAGAAGCTTTTAATTTTAATTAGGTCCCATTTGTTTATTTTTGCTTTTATTTCCAATATTCTGGGAGGTGGGTCATAGAGGATCCTGCTGTGATGTATGTCAGAGAGTGTTTTGCCTATGTTCTCCTCTAGGAGTTTTATAGTTTCTGGTCTTACGTTGAGATCTTTAATCCATTTTGAGTTTATTTTAGTGTATGGTGTTAGAAAGTGTTCTAGTTTCATTCTTTTACAAGTGGTTGACCAGTTTTCCCAGCACCACTTGTTAAAGAGATTGTCTTTTTTCCATTGTATATTCTTGCCTCCTTTGTCAAAGATAAGGTGTCCATATGTGTGTGGATTTATCTCTGGGCTTTCTATTTTGTTCCATTGATCTATATTTCTGTCTTTGTGCCAGTACCATACTGTCTTGATGACTGTGGCTTTGTAGTAGAGCCTGAAGTCAGGTAGGTTGATTCCTCCAGTTCCATCCTTCTTTCTCAAGATTGCTTTGGCTATTCGAGGTTTTTTGTATTTCTATACAAATTGTGAAATTATTTGTTCTAGCTCTGTGAATTTTTTGAATCTTAACAAAAACCAGACTCCCAGAAAGAGTTGTGCATGTGGTTAGTCTCCAGAAACAGGAAGGATGACAGAGTTTTCCGTGTCTGCAGAGCTCTTGGTGTGCCCTTTCATGCGGGGCTGACTCAACCTCCCTGCATCCATGGTTTTCCCCCTCTGGCCATTTGGCTTCATTAATAGGCTCCTAGTTGGCCAACAGGAGGAAATACAGAACTCCTTTTATTTCCTGGGTTTTATATGAGGCATATCCTTTCAAGAGAATCTGCCAGTGCCCTGGGCTAGTTCTTAGGAAGTAAGCAAAACAAGTTTTTCTGTCCAATGTTTCTTTCACAGGAGAATGAGAATTCAGGGAGCAAACTGAGAAATACAGTGGTATGGGGATTGGACACTGCAGTCTTATTTTAATCACTCTGCACCCAAGGACCCAAGGTAAACAGGGAAGAGGGTCTGGTCTAAAAAGGTTCTTGATTGCCAACTACAGACGCTACTCTAGCCCGCTAAAGCAGAACAGAGTTTATCACAGAGCAGTGGTGGTTTACAGGGAACACTGGAGAACACGTCCAACTAGCCACCAAACTTGCTTTATTTAGTTTAGTTTTTTGTGCACACACGCAGGCTTCCTTTAAACCCCCCAGGTGGATAGGTGTGGCCAGGTCACTAAGTACTAGCTAATGGTATGTGAGCTGCTCCTCTCCCAGACCTGGACCATATGGACCACCCACGTGCACACCTCCAGGATCCTCACGTTAATCACTTCAGTGCAGACAACCATGGTAAACGTAGAGGCCACATGCTGAGGATGGAACAAGCCTGGGTTCCTAAATAACTGCTTAGAAGGAAAGCTACTCGCTGATCAGTGATGTAAGGAGGATCATTCCTGGTTTTAAATTAATTTTTTAATTTTATCATGATTATAGATTTGCATACAGTTGGAAGGACAATACAAAGAGATTCCCATGTATCCTTTACTCAGTTTTCCCCAATGACATCTTGCAAAACCGTTGTACTATATCACAACTGGGATCAACATTGATACCATTCACCAATCTTTGGATATAAGAGGTGAATAGACTTCTCTTGTATTAAGCCATTGAGACACTTGAAGGGGTATCTGTTACAGTAGCAAGCTTTACTCAGACTGGCACTTTGAAATTTCTAGAAGGGGCAGGGAGGCCTATCTAGATGCTGTAGAGCTGGGTACAAGTAGCTAGGGGATAGACCCACTTGTCTTAATCAGTTCAAACTGCTATAACAAAACATCAAGAATACCTTATAAACAACAGGAATTTATTTCTCAGAGTTCTGGAGACTGGAAATCTGAGATCAAGTGCCAGGATGGTAGAGAGAGGCCCTCCGTCTCGGTTGTAGATTTTCAATAAATCCTCACATGGCAAGATGGGGAAGGGAGCTCCGTGGGACCTCTTTTATCAGAGCATTAAGCCTACTCACGAGGGCTCCACCCTCATGACCTGATCACCTCTCAAAGGCCCCATCATGTGAATTTGAGGATGGAGGCAGGGTGTGGGGGAGAGTAAGATTTTAATATACGAATTTGAGGGAACAAAAACATTCAGGCCATAGCACCAGTCATACTGTGAGATAATTCTAAAGGAAATTCCACTGCAGTATCTGATGCTGTTTAGGTATAATGAGACTTGACCAAACCCTCCACCATCACTTCCCTGAAAGAGCCTAACACCCCTGCCATCAAGCTTGCCCCAAGATTTGCTCTCCCCAGTGCCATGATGCTTACTTCCGTCTTCTGATACTTGCCTCAGTGAATCTTTTTGGTGGACCCGGATTACAGAAAGAACCCTAACTGCAAGGGGAAAATGTAGTTGAGAGCTTTCCTGCCTCCATAATACAGGAAGGTGTGCCAGAGCGGGGTTGAAGAATCAGTCTATGGAATCTGGACAGTCTATGGAAGCCGGACCCAGAAGATGTGGACTTAGTTGGGTGACTAAATGATTATGGTTTCAAGTTGAGTGCTGATTGCCACAATAATCTGATGTCGGGGTCAACTGCTCAAGGCTCTTTCTCTCTCCGACCTGGCCTCCTACCTGGTCTATATCTTTCAAGTTAAAGTTAGAAACTTACTAGTCTTCCTTCTTACTTCGAGGTGGTGGATATTTTTATCTTCTTTCCCGATCTTTGAGACAGTCTCTATCTTTAAGGTGAATATGAGCCCAGTTCATCATGGGATTTAAATGGTAAAACCCTTGAGGGATGGGCAATTGCATTTCCCTTGGTTCCATGTTCTTCCTACACTTTTTGAATTTCCTTCATGATCACTGTACAGAAAGCAGCAAGTTTGGAGTTATGGTCAGGAGGTGGCAGGGAGATATCCATTTTTAGGCAACTTTTTCCTCTCTATATTCTCACCTTCAAGGGAACAGCAGGCCTCAAACTTTCTCAGCAAAGTAATACAGCAATCACTCTGCTTTGTGACTAAACACATGGGCTCTAGAGCCAGATCACCTGAGTTCAAAATCAGTCCCTGCCACTTTACACCTGCTTGAACTTGAGTACTTTTTCAACCTTTGTGGATTTCAGCTTTCTCTGTAAAATAGAGCTGATGGCAATGCCTCCTTACATAGTAGTGATGAAGAGCAAATTAGTTAATTCATGTAGAAGTCTTAGACAGAACCCACCACATTTTAAGTGACCCATGGATGGTGGCTGCCAGGAATATGATTTCACGAAACAAATCTAACCATGCTGCTACCCTATTTTAAAATGTATTTTTATAGTAATAATCATGCTTTATTAAATCTTTCTTTCCTCTCTCAGAAAGGGGTGACTTCACAAAGCTTTCTGCATTGTGAAATATGGTTTTAAATTTTTGGCTTGTTTTTATCCCTTCCCCAGAACACCTTTCTGATTTTATGCTAAGGACCAATGGCAAACATAATTAGAAATGCTGATATGCAAGCTGTAGGAGACTTTTGAGGAATAAATCTATTCCTTAGAGGGGAGCTACGGAGAAGCAGATGTATTTGAGCCCACATTGTCAAGCTGTTACAGTTTGGAGAGAATACAAGGAGGTCAAAGGAGGAAAGAAAATGTGGGAAGATGCTCAGAGTGAATGGATGGAAATGGGAGCAAACAGCACATCCTCCATGGAAGCCAGCTGTGAGTCCAAAGCTCTGCCCTTGGACTGTGCTCTGGATGTGCTGACCTGAAGGCAACAGGTTGGTGCCCAGGTACTTCTGGTGCTGAGAAGCTAAGTCAAACCAAGTGCATCAAGTGAGGGGCTTAGAGGGCTTCCCTCCAAGCTCAGCCGGTAAAGAATCTGCCTGCAGTGCAGGAGACCCAGGTTCAATTCCTGGGTCAGGAAGATCTCTGGAGAAGGAAATGGCAACCTACTCCAGTGTTCTTGCCTGGAGAATTCCATGGACAGAGGAGCCTGGAAGTCCATAGTCCATGGAGTCGCAAGAGTCGGACACGACTTAGGGACTAAGCCACCACAAAGGACTTCAGTCATTTTCAGTTGAGTCACTCAGTCCTGTCTGACTCCTTGAGACCCCATGGACTGCAGCATGCCAGGCTTCCCTGTCCATCACCAACTCCTGGAGCTTACTCAAACTCATGTCCGTCACGTCGGTGATGCCATCCAACCATCTCATCCTCTGTCATCCCCTTCTCCTCCTGCCCTCAATCTTTCCCTGCATCAGGATCTTTTCTAATGAGTCAGCTCTTTACATCAGGTGGCCAAAGTATTGGAGTTTCAGCTTCAGCATCAGTCCTTTCAATGAACACCCAGGACTGATCTCCTTTAGAATGGACTGGTTGGATCTCCTTGCAGTCCAAGGGACTCTCAAGGGTCTTCTCCAACACCACAGTTCAAAAGCATCAATTCTTCAGTGCTCAGCTTTCTTTATGGTTCAACTCTCACAAGGGACTTGGAATTCTGCAAACCTGGGCTCAAGTCTTAGCTCAGTCAACTTGCAAAAGAGAGTGATTGAGATGGATTCCCCCCATGGATCCTCCGTCCCTTTAGCTGTAAAATCAAAATCACAGCATCTCTCTCTCCAGGCTGTTCTGAGCATTCACTGGCATAACAGGAATGAAAGCCCTAGCATAGTCCCTGGTATGTAACAGGTTCTCTAAGAATGTTGAGCAAATTGGAATGTGTACTTTATATTCTCAAAGAAAAGGAATTTTATTGAAAAGAAAATTGCTCTTCAAAAGTCTTGCCTATGGCAGTAATGGTATGAGGTGGGGGGCTGGGGGAGGCAAAAGACAAAAAAGAAAAAAAAAAACACCTCTAAATAGTTTCATCTCCAGCTTTTGAATCTTCAAAGTGAACTCTAATTTGGCTCCTTTCAGCCCTTCTGAGGACTGAAAGCCTTTGCAGATAGACAGAGCCAAGGATGCCCGCCTCTTCCATTGTAGACACTGATTTATCATTCACTGCAGGAGCAGACATCTGCTCTGAGCGTTCTTTGGGGGCATGACAGAAAGGCGTCGCTTTGAATCGAGCGGATTCTGCAGCCATTCGGTCTCTAACAGGAAACAACGACAAGGTGGCCCAGTGCCAGCGGGAGCCCGCTGCCCACCCACTGCTGGGCTGGGCCCTGGTGGGGACAGAGGCGTCCAGTGCTGCCCAAGAATCTCTTCCTTAGGCCCCTCCTCCCCCAGCACTTTGTTTCTGCCTGAGGACTGGAGCATGCCATGTCGTTCCCTGCTAACTTAGTTATGATTATGGATCACGACTGGTGATGGACAGGGAAGCCTGGCGTGCTGCAGTCTGTAGCGTTGCAAAGAGTCAGACATGACTGAGCGACTGAACTGATGGATTATGAGTTGTGTCTTCCTAAAGTTGTGTGTTAAAGTCCTAACCCCTCAGAACCCCAGAACGTGATTCTATTTGGAGATAATGCCTTTTAAGTGGACAGGGAGGCCTGGAGTGCTGCAGTTCATGGGGTCGCAAAGAGTCGGACACGACTGAGTGACTGAACTGAACTGAACTGAACTGAAGTTAAAATGAGGTCTTTGGCGGTGGGGCAGGTGCGGGGGGGGGGCAGTCCAGTCTGGCTGGTGTCCTTATAAGGAGCATAGGACACAGGGAAGACAGGTGAGAACGCAGCAGGAGAGGGCCGTCTGCCAGCCCGGGTCCCCAGGAGGAGCAACTCTGCTGACAGCTTGATCTTGGACCTCCAGCCTCTGCAATTGTGAGAAAATAAATTTCCGTTGTTTAAGCCGCCCCATCTGCGGGGCTTCCTTAAAGCAGCTCTAGCAGATAATACAATTATCTGATCTCCAAGTTCAGGTGACCAGCACCCACACCACTTTATCCCATGACTCTAAAGAAGTCATGGATGAAAAGTGTGTGTGGGAGTCTTGCAAGAACTGGGATCTGGGATTGTACTATGAACAGCTACCATTTTATAGAGCTCTTTCCACATGCTCCTCCTCACTCCCTGCCACATGCCAAGGGCCTTCCCTGTGCTCTTCCATTCTCACCTGCAGATGGTGATACTCCTTCACTGTTCCCAATGCACTGATGAGAAGACTGAGGCTCTGAAGAGAGCTGGGTTTTGCACCAAGGGCTGCCTAGCTCCAAGCCCAAGCATGTGGATCCTTAGGCTACCAGCGGGATGCAAGGCGGGGGCAGAAAGGAAACTTTGACATCTGTTTCCTCTGCTTCATCATTACTGCAGGCTGGTTTCCCGGCCTTGACTCTGTGACCCTCTGGGTTATCTCCACTTATCCCAAAGGGTGGGCACTTTTCCATATCAGTTTAATTCACTTTAATTTAGAAAATGAATGTGCGCGTGCGCGTGTGTGTGTGTGTGAGGAGGCATGTTTCAATAGTGGAAGAAGGAAGCATTGTCATGAGGTCAAATACAATCGTAAGGAATCAAATCACAAAATTTGGGAATCCAGGCCCCATGGGAATACACAGCTCCCCTGATCCTGTGATGTTGCGGTGCTGTTAGTAACCCAAGCACAGAATTTCCTAAAACACTGAAAGCCTGCTTCATGACTTTGTTCCACTTCCTCAAGGGAGATGGGACCATCCCTGAGGAAAAGAACTGGGGCCTCAATTCAATGGCCCCAGAGCACTCAGCGCTGGTTAAACCATCCAGCCCCTTCTTCTCACCTTCCCCTGCTATTTGTTGTGGTTGTGATACCACCTCTCACCACCTCCGCACCCCCTGCACACACAGACCTCAGGGCTGGGGCACCCTATAAGCTGTTTGCAGCTGCATAGTGAGGACAGAACAGCAGGGAAGCTCTCTCCTGAAAGATGCACAAACCTCCATGGAAATGCAAAGTGGGGAATATTTTGCTCTGCTTTTAAGAATCTGAGAACATATTGCAATGAGGGTTTTTTGAGCTGGGTCTTGAGAGGTGGATAGGAGTTTGCCAGTAAGGAGCATGGTGGGATAAGGCCCTTGCAAGCAGGACATGATGGAGCTGGTTAGACACAGAGCAGGTGGGCAAGAGAGGGCTAGAAATAGAGGCAGAAAACAACAAACCTCGTGAGCTCTTTAATGAGGTTGGGTATTTTCCAGAACGCATTTTAAACAATAGAGACAAGTTTGATTAAATTTATGCTTTAGAAAGACATCTGTGGCTTCCAAAGGGCAGACAAGACAAATCAGAGAGGCAGGAGGTGGATTTAAGTACTAAACTTCAATGTGAGTCTTCATTGTAGAACTTTTCATTTTTTTCCTGTTGAATGTGATTGAATTTTAACTTTTAAGAGTTTTCTTGGGGGTGGAGGCATGTCATTGCACAGCTAGTCAGCCAAATTGCCCCTGACATTCCAGCGCTGGGAGGCAATCAGTGGGCAGCTTCCCATCCACCCACCACAGTCACTCTGGATAGCTTCCTGTTTATCCTTGCTGACCTTCAACTCCCCACCCTCATTCCACCACACCAGGTCTATCATCCTACTTCAAATCACACCGTATCTCACTAGGAATTAACGTGTCCAGCAAAACAGCTTCTCACCCGGCCTCGCTGATGGCCTTGCCCCTCCAACCTTCACCCTCCTCTGGAATCAGGGAAAAGTTCTGAGAAGCTAAACTTGGTGAGACGTGGGACTCTGCCTATTTGATTTACTATTGTGGCCCCAGCAGTAAGAATTGCACCTGGCATGGAGCAGATAATCAATATTCCCTGTGTGAATAAACTATCAAATTAAAACAACCAACTAGTCATCTGTGCTTGTGCTTAATCTGTTGGCTATTTAGGTGCCTAACATCCTTGCAGAGTTAATCATGAGACTGTTCCTAGATTTATGAATGCAGCTGACACATACAAACTTCTCCATAAAGTGCATGATGTGAATTGACCTCCCAGGCCCTAAAAAGAACTACTGTATTCACAACTGGTCACAACAGTGACCAGTAAACAACAAAAGTAGTTTCAGATTTCAACTGCTGAGCCAGGGATTGAGATTACATGCTCAGTGATCTCAAGCGTCATTTCCAAGAAAGAGGAGGGTCTGTTGTGTTTCTATGTCATGGCATTCTTCAGGGGATAAATGACAATTTCAGCAAGAACTAGCATGTACTGAATATTTAATATGCACCAGGTGATGACTAAAAAGTGTCTGTTACATTAAAAAAAGTAACAATCTAGGGACTTCACCAGGAGTCCAGTGGTTAAGACTCTGCCTTCCAATGCAGGGGGTGTAATGCAATCCCTCACTGGAAAACTAAAGTCCCACATGCTTTGGGGGTGCAGCCAAACATTAAAAAAAAAAAAAGAATCTGCACATCTGACTGCATTTAATCCTGACATGATAAAGGCAGGTATTAGTGTTGTCCTTTCAGATGAGAAAATGGAGGCTCAGGGAGGAGACCTGACTTGCCAAGGTCACAGAGCTAGTAAGTGGCCAAGCTGGGATCCCATCCCACACTGATTTGACCCTGGGCCCTGCCCTTGCCACTGTGTCCTGCTCACATCATGGGATGATCCCCTTGCATCTGCTTTGATGCCTTCATCACCCAGGGCTCGGCTGATGCCCCAGTTCCCTACCATGTCAAGAAGAGGTTGCTGAAATCTCTTTGGGGGATAAATGCAAAACCTCCCAGTGGGCAAGAGGTTTTCCTGTCTTGAAGGAGACACAGGTAATTATGAGCAATGTAGTCTTTTAACATATAGCCTAAATAGAGAGCTGAAGAGGGGACTTCTGAAGCCAGTACCACCAGGATTTCTCCAGTTGGTTGAAAGGCTGCTTGTCTAGGGTGATTTGGATTTGCTTTGCTGGGAGGATGGAGCTGTCAGATAGATTTGCAGGGCTGTGTTCACCTCAGTATTTCTCCACATGGCATCACACGCCTCACACTGCTTTGTCATTATCTTCTTTTCCTGCCTCTCCTGCTGAAACATGAGTTCTTCAAGGGTAACACAAAATTCCATTTTGGTCCAGTGCAGAAGTTAAGGTTTTGTGCTCTAGTGCCAGATGAGCAAGGTGCAGCTTTTCTGCTTGTAAGCTGTGTGAGCTTGGACACATTACTAAACCTCTCTATGCCTCTATCCCTCCATCTTTAAAGACAGGATGTGATGATCCCTTCTTCATAGTGCTTTCCTGAGCATTAACATGAAAAGTTTCAGGAGAATGTCTGGCAGAGAGGAAAGTACTCAGTATATGTTAGCTACTATATCATCCTTGTCGCCCATTGCTTCCAAGGCCTGGATCAAGCCTCACCTGAAGCTAGCCCATTGTCTGGACTTTTTCAGTCACATGAGCTGACAGATTACCTTCTTTACCTAATCACATCGAGTCTTTTGTTGCTATATACTCAGCCAAAAACATCTGAAACATGCTGACTGGAAATGGAAGGCAATTGACACAGTGTCCTGGGTTCTTCTTGGGCTGGGACTAAAGAGTTGAGCCCATCTACAGCTTCTGTTTGTGGAGCCAGAGGAGGAGGGCTGTAAAGGGGGGTGGACCACAGGGAGGTGGCACTCCACCACAACGCCTGGGTCTTTACCAGATACTGGCCTTTCATGCCACTCACCCCCTAAGCCGATCAGAAGCTTGTCTCATCCCCACAATGCCCACAGGGGAAACCAGCAAGTACACAGCCCTGCAGTCTTCAGACATCCCAGGTTCCTCTGATGGACCCTGGACAAAGCACACCACGAACCTATTTCTGCCAGGTATGCTGAGTAAGCCTCTTTAGGATGATTTCTCCAATCTGTAGACTTTCTTGAATTCAGATCTTCTCAATAGAATTTTTGACTCTGCTAAATCCAAACACTCTCCCCAGCGTTTCAGAATTTTGGGGCCCATCAGAGAGAAGGGAGAGTGGCTATGGGGTTGTTTGAGATGTTTGGACTCACCAGTGTCTCTGACTGGTAACTTACAAGCCTCCAGGGAGAATTTCCCAAAGCACCTAGTGGTGCAACCTGAATCAGATATAAGTTCAAAGGGTGGTTTTCAGGTAGCAGTGAGGGGAAGGGGCGGTCAGGGAACAGTTTTCCACCTGCAGCCTCAAGAAAGGAACCACTGGAAGTAACACAGACTTTCATAGAAAAGATCCCCCAAGAAGGCTCCCTACAGTAACAACCCCAAACTCTCAGGCTGGAGCTGTCACTGCGAAAGAAGATAGTGCCCTAGTCAGCTCCAGCTGTCTTGGGAGTGGCCCTTGGTGAGTCTCCCCAGAAGAGCCCAAAGCAGCCGGGAAGAGTTGAATTCTTGACAGCTTTTTCCCCCCTCACAAGATAATAAGGTAGGTCACATTTCAGATTTAACCCACTTGACATTTTAATGTTCTTCTAATGTGCTTTTTGATGTGTGCAGATGAGGTGCAGTGTGGGTACAAGTTGCTATTTATATAGTCCTGGCAAGCAGACTCCATCACTACCTGCTCCTCTGTTCACTTGGGTTCCTTTAAAGTTGTCAGAACTCCTCCAAGTTCTCAACTCACCGATAGTTTCTTCTTCCCAAAGTTTTAAAGGAGAACAAGATAAGGATGACCCCCTCCCCCGATTTTTTTTTCCTAATGCCAATAAGACAGTATAGTTAATATTATTAAAATTTTTCTGAATTTTGAGCAAAAAGTGCCTGGTGCTAAACACCTATTTCTTAGAGCTGGCTGCAGAATCAGTAAAATAGTGGCTACAGTGTTCTTAACACAGAGGCTGAGCCAGGGCCAAGCTCCAGAAAAGTCAGTCGTTGCCTTTACTTGCTGATGTCGTTGTCATCATCGTGATCATCCCTGTTGGGATCATGTCCTCGTGGCTATCACCCACCTCCCCCATCATCAGCATTACCACCGCCACCATCGTCAATGTCCCCACCATCGTTTCACATCATGTTCGTCATTGTCACTTTCCTGATCGCTTCCCTGACTACTCTTACTGGGCTCATGGGCAAGTCACTTTCTCTCTGCAGGCTTCATTTTCCTTTTTGCACAACTGAATGATAGGTGCTGACTCTCAGGGCCACGGGGAGCAGCAAGCAGGGCAGAGTGAGCCCTCAGTAACTATTTGGGCCTCCTCAGTGCCCCCTCAGTTACAGCTCAGCCAGCACTTCCTATAGAGGCTTTGTTTGCTCTTTACCTGTTCTTCTTTCTCAGTCTTTGCATTTATCAACTCTCCCAAGTCCTGGAGCCCAGCAGTCCTGGGACCTTCTGTCCTCCAGAGTCCTGCACTAGCCTGGTGAGAATCATGGTTGGCCCTCAGGGAGCTTGCCAGCTGGGAATCCAATCCCCATCACTATGTGGCCATGAGAAATTTTCCTCATCTACAAAATAAGACCATTGCATGAGGTGGGTAGTTCTTAAAGTGGTTTAATACCACCAGTGTGAGGAACACCTGATGGTCTTTGGACAGTGTGCTTGTTAGGAATGTGTGCTTCTGAGGCCCCAGCTAAACACTGACTAGATCACCCTAGTGAGGTTTCCTAGGGTGCTGCGTGTGCATGAGGGCCTGATGAAAGAGCCCCTTGAGACTCCCTTTCAGCTCTGATGGCCTGTAGGAGTTATGGGAGCCATACTCCTCCCTGGCATCACTCTACCTCAAGAGCATACCCTTGGGGTTTGGTCAAGTTGAAAAAGAGTAGTGCAGAGAGCTCAAGGACTAATCTCACCTTCCAGACAGCAGCACTTGAAGAATGTGTGGAGTCCCATACCAAGGTCACAGGTGTTAGGCCTTGAACCAAGGCCACAGAAGCAGGGCCCAGAGCCAATATCATCTCCAGAATTGACTCAGCTCCATTGTAACCATTGCCCAAAACCCCTTGATCCTTACAGGCCAGCTTTCTGACCCCATATTAGGTAAAAATGCCCAGCCTGGTACTCACCCTATAGCGCCCTAACCCATCACCAAATGCCACCCTTCCAGCAGGAGTTATTTTTGTCTTGAGACTACAAAAATTGACTGCCGCCGCCGCTGCTGCTGCTAAGTCGCTTCAGTCGTGTCCAACTCTGTGCGACCCCATAGACGGCAGCCCACCATGCTCCGCCATCCCTGGGATTCTCCAGGCAAGAACACTGGAGTGGGTTGCCATTTCCTTCTCCAATGCATGAAAGTGAAAAGTGAAAGTGTAGTCGCTCAGTCATGTCTGACTCTTAGCGACCCCATGGACTGCAGCCCACCAGGCTCCTCCGTCCATGGGATTTTCCAGGCACAAAAATTGACTACTAACCCACAAAAAGCATCAGCACTCCCTTGAGTGGAGAGCTGTTCTAACGGTGTCCCTTGGACTCTCCCTGGTATGTCAGGGGGTCAACCTGCTGTGCTTACATCACCCTCATTATCTTTGCTCTTTGTTCTTAGTAAACTAACTCTGTTCTGAAATCCTCTGTGTCTGGAAATTGTTTTCCAGGTTGTGTTTGGACTGCCATGACAGAATGGTCTAGATTTCTGCTTTCACTGCCAAATTTCTGGGTGCTAGCTAGGGGCGAAAGCTATAGAACCATGGAGATCACCCAGAACCAGGGATGTTTAACACCCAGAACATGGAGTCAGAATGGGCATCAGCTCTAGACAACACTATTATGGGACACAGATGGGCTGGGTGTCATCCTTGCCTAGAGCCCTCATACGTGTTTGCAGCCATCTCAGAAGACATGCTGGGGCAGATGCAAAAACCACACCCCTGTGCTGGCTGTCCTCCTTTGATCCCACTTTACCCCGCTTGGAACAAAACTGCAAAACTCTCCCTGGAATCATAGTGGAGGACTGAAATAAAGCATCTGCATCTCAGAAAATAAAATAAATTTGTGTTTTGAAACTGGACTTGTCCTTTAATCAGTGAATACAGTGATAGTTTAAAGAGATGCAAAGTCTATTTCTGCTTCCTGTAATATTTCCTTGGCAAATCTGACATATCTACATAGATAGATAGATAAACAGATTGTTTTAATGCTATTTTTTATTCATAAGCACTTACCACCAGCCACATGCTATGCTTTTTAAATATATTTTATTTCATTTAATCTTCTACAATTATATAAGATGGGTGTTACTATTATCATTATTTTAGAGAAGGAAAAACTGGAGCTCAACAAGATTAAATAGTTGGCCCAAAGACACACAGGTACTATGAGTCAAGGTTAGTAATTCTTGTCCTAAACTCTAGACAATGTTGCTCATATTTGGTTAACTGATCCCATGGAGGTAGAGGTGAGTGGACCAAGTGAAAATGACCGAAGGCAACAGATGGTGAAGTCCAGCAGGACTCTGTGGATTTCCTGGGTACAAAAGACTTTCTGTGTCCCCTATGTCTTGATTATAGGAAACAGACATAATTCAGCCTCCATAATTGCTCAGTAAATCTGTAATAAAATTTCCTGTTGATGGGAAGGGCTGCATTCCCTCCCTGTTATTTGACCTGAGGCCAAACTATGGTGGAGGTAATGAAGATAATGGTGACCTCCTTCAAAAGATCCCATGCATGCACTGCTGCACTCAGTGCCTCTAACCTTGCAGCAGGCCACCGCTGACCCTCCACCAGAGACTCCTGGACACTCACGGGCAAGTTTGGGTCAGTCTCTTGTGGGGTCACTGCTCTTTTCTCCTGGGTCATGGTGTGTACAAGGTTTTGTTTGTGCCCTCCAAGAGTCTGTTTTCCCCAGGCCTGTGTAAGTTCTGGAGGCTCTATGGTGGGGTTAATGGTGACCTCCTCCAAGAGGGCTTATGCCATAGCCAGATCTGCTGCACGTAGAGCCACTGCCCCTGCAGCAGTCCACTGCTGACCCATACCTCTGCACCTTATCCCATACCTTCTCCATCAGAGGGCCAACAGAATGAAAATCACAATCACAAAAACCTAATCAAACTCATCACGTGGACCACAGCCTTGTCTAACTCAATGAAACTATGAGCTATGCCATGTTGGACCACCCAAGAGAGATGGGTCATGGTGGAGAGTTCTCACAAAATGTGGTTCACTGGAGAAGGAATGGCAAACCATTTTAATACTCGTTCCTTGAGAACCCCATGAACAGTATGAAAAGGCAAAAAGATAGGACACTGAAAGATGAACTCCCCACGTTGTTCAGTACCCAAAATGTTACTGGAGATCACTGGAGAAATAACTCCAGAAAGAATGAAGAGATGGAGCCAAAGCAAAAACAACACCCAGTTGCAGGTGTGACTGGATATGGAAGAAAGGTCTGATGCTGTAAAGAGCAATATTGCATACAACTTGGAATGTTAAGTCCATGAATCAAGGCAAATTGGAAATGGTCAAAAGGGGATGGCAAGAGTAAATGTCAACATTTTAGGAATCAGCGAACTAAAATGGACTGGAATGGGTGAATTTAACTAGATGACTATTATATCTACTACTGTGGGCAAGAATCCCTTAGAAGAAATGGAGTAGCCATCATAGTCAACAAGAGAGTCCAAAATGCAGTACTTGGATGCATTCTCAAAAACAACAGAAAGATCTCTGTTCATTTCCAAGGCAAACCATTCAGTATGACAGTAATCCAAGTCTATACCCCAACCAGTAATGCTGAAGAAGCTGAAGTTGAACAGTTCTATGAAGACCTACAAGACCTTTTAGAACTAACACCCAAAAAAGATGTCCTTTTCATTATAGCAGACTGTAATGCAAAAGTAGGAAGTCAAGAAACACCTGGAGTAACAGGCAAATTTTGCCTCAGAGTACAGAATGAAGCAGGGCAAAGGCTAATAGAGTTTTACCAAGAAAATGCACTGGTCATAGCAAACATCCTCTTCCAACAACACAAGAGAAGACTCTACGCATGAATGTCATCAGATGGTCAACACCAGAATCAAATTGATTATATTCTTTGCAGCCAAAGATGGAGAAGCTCTATACAGTCAGCAAAAACAAGACCTGTGACTCAGATCATGAGCTCCTTATTGCCAAATTCAGACTTAAATTGAAGAAAGTAGGGACAACCATTAGACCATTCAGGTATGACCTAAATCAAATCCCTTATGATTATACAGTGGAAGTGAGAAATAGATTTAAGGGACTAGATCTGATAGCAGAGTGCCTGATGAGCTATGGAGTGAGGTTTGTGACATTATACAGGAGACAGGGATCAAGCCAGCCCCAAGAAAAAGAAATGGAAAAAAGCAAAATGGCTCTCTGAGGAGGCCCTACAAATAGCTGTGAGAAGAAGAGAAGTAAAAAGCAAAGGAGAAAAGAAAAGATATACCATTTGAATGCAGAGTTCCAAAGAATAGCAAGGAGAGATAAGAAAGCTTTCCTCAGTGATCAATGCAAAGAAATAGAGGAAAAAAATAGAATGGAAAAGACTAGAGATCTCTTCAAGAAAATTAGAGATACCAAGGGAATATTTCATGTGAAGATGGGCATAATTAAGGACAGAAATGGTATAGACCTAACAGAAGCAGAAGGTATTAAGAAGAAGTGGAAAGAATACACAGAAGAACTATGCAAAAAAGATCTTGATGACCCAGATAACCATGATGGTGTGATCTTTCACCTAGAGCCAGA
This sequence comes from Bubalus bubalis, assembly GCF_019923935.1. Classification (NCBI taxonomy): domain Eukaryota; kingdom Metazoa; phylum Chordata; class Mammalia; order Artiodactyla; family Bovidae; genus Bubalus; species Bubalus bubalis. Next base: position 96,628,525 of record NC_059167.1, read on the forward strand.
CCTTCTGGAATGCAAAATCAAATGGGCTCTAGGAAGCATCATTCCACTAAAGCTAGTGGAGGTGATGGAATTCCAGTTGAGATGTTTCAAATCCTCAGGGATGATGCTGTGAAAGTGCTACATTCAATATGGCAGCAAATTTGGAAAACTTAGCAGTGGCCACAGGACTGGACAAGGTCAGTTTTCATTTCAATCCCAAAGAAAGGCAATGCCAATGAATATTCAAACTACTGCACAATTACACTCATCTCACACGCTAGTAAAGTAATGGTCAAAATTCTCCAAGCCAGGGCTCAACAGTGCATGAACTGTGAACTTCCAGATGTTCAAGCTGGATTTAGAAAAGGCAGAGGAACCAGAGATCAAATTGCCAACATCTGTTGGATCATTGAAAAAGCCAGAGAGTTCCAGAAAAACATCTGCTTTATTGATTATGTTGAAACCTTTGACTCTATGGATCAAAACAAACTATGGAAAATTCTTAAGGAGATGGGAATACCAGACCACCTGACCTACCTCATGAGAAATCATGGCATCTGGTCCCATCACCTCATGGCAAATAGATGGGTAAACAATGGAAATAGAGACCAACTTTATTTTCTTGGGCTCCAAAATCACTGCAGATGGTGACTGCAGCCATGACATTAAAAGATGCTTGCTCCTTGGGAGAAAAGCTATGACTAACCTAGACAGCATATTAAAAAAGCAGAGACATTACTTTGCCAACAAAAGTCTGTCTAGTCAAAGCATGGTTTTTCCAGTAGTTATGTATGAAGGTGAGATTTGGACTATAAAGATTGAGGACTAGAGAGTTTAAGGAAGTTGGCAAAGGTTACACATTAAGTGGCACGACCAGGACTTGAATCGAGGTGTGCCTGATTCTGGGGCTGGCCCCTGACTGAGTGGCTGTGTTGACAGCCCTGAGCTGAAAGGAAGAGAGACATAAGCAGTTGGTTCACTTAATGGTGACAAATGTCATCTAGAAAATCACTTCTCTATTGCCTCTGTTCATTAAGACGAAAGTTCCCCACTCCCATCTTTCCTGCCTTTGAAGATGAATCTAGTCTCTGTACCCATGACACTGAATTGCATCTCAGAGACAGAGTGTTGGGTGAAGTAGAAAAGAATAGGGTTAGTTTGCCAGACAAAGGGGGCTACTGCCGGGAGCCAGCGTGAGGAACTCTAGTCCTCAATATTCTCAATATTTAAACCAGGAAATAGATTTTACCAACCTGCTGGAGTTTTTAGCTATAATGAGACCATGTATGTCTCATTGCTTAGCAGAGGTACCTGTATAAAGTGCTTGGTAAGTGAAAATTATTAATGTTTCTAAAAAAACAAAATCAAGTAAAGTGAATCACAATTAAAATTTTAAATGTATCAGCATCCAAAGTACCTGAGAATAGAACACTAACCAGGATTAAAAAATCATCAAATTTTATCTGACAATATATATACATTCTATCTGATAATGTGCTAAGTTGATGCAGTCATGTCTGATTCTTTGTGACCCCCCTGGACAGTGGCTTACCAGGCTCCTTGGTCCACAGGATGCTCCAGGCAGGAATACTGGAGTGGGTTGCCATGCCCTCCTCCAGGGGCTCTTCCTGACCCAGGGATTGAACCAGCCTCTGTCTCCAGCATTGGTAGGCAGATTTTTTTTTTACAACAGAGCCACCAGGGTAGCCCTATCTAATAATATATATGCATATATAATCAGATAACATTCGGTCATTTTAAATAACCAGACATTTATTATATATAGTATTATATATTATCAGATAAAATTTCCTTTAAGAGGCTCACACACTTAAAAGAGCTTTTAAGAGAAAATTCTTATAAATGTGGTTTGGATTTTGCCTTCTACTAAAATATTTGGAGGCTCTCAGCCTGCTAAATCCCTCTGTTGGTCCACCCTAGAGGAATGATATTCATTTCACCAGCCAAGCTTTATGGTAGGGCTCATTCAATTTTTCCTCCCTTGCTCAACAACATTTTGAAAAGACATGAAGCCATAATTAAGGAGGATATGAATGCCAGCTCTACTGTAAATAAAAAAAAACTACAGTTTTAATTTTTTTGGATGGGCAATGATTTTTGAAATCCAAATTAGGAAAAACTCTACCAGAGGCAATGGTTCAAGCAACGGCATTAAGTAAAACAATAATTAAGTGGAAATCAGGACAGATTTGGTCTCCCTCATCACCCCCACCCCAAATCTGCTTTTTGAGTTCTATTTGCCACTTTACCAGCTGTGTGGCCTTGGTCAAGTTACCTCTGATCTATAAAACAGGACACATTGCTGATCTCGTAGGGGGTTAAGAGGATAAGATGGATGTGAAAGCGCAAGGGTTAAGGAACTTTGGGTCTGAAACATCCTTCTCTTAATTTCCCTGGATAAAACACCCACAGAATAAGAGAATAAATAACAAGCCCTGATGTCACATGGCTGGCTGCCGTGTTCGCAGACCCAGGGGAAGCCTTCTGTTCAGGATGAAATGGCTCCTCTACTGTTGGCAAACAAGTTTCATCCATCCAATGTGAAAGAAAGTTAAAAAAATGCAAAGACTAAAATAAATAAGAAGCCAGAGAGTGGGAAAAGAGTACCAACAGGTGAAAAAAAGCATTGTTTCTGTATCTGAAGCAAATTTAGGTAGACATGTAGAGGCAGAATTATTGAAACAGTTGAATTCTCCAGCTTGTTTAGAGTTGCTTCACTTTGGGGTTCTAAGTTAACAGGATGCTGTGGTAGGCAGGTCGCTTCTCAGCTGACCCTAAAGGATCCCCATCTCCTGGAGCTCAGGCTTTTGTGTAGCCCCCTTTCCTTGAGTCTGAGCTGGATCTGTTCACTTACTTCTTTTTTTTTTTTTTTGTGTGTGTGTGTAATAAAGTTTTATTAAAGTATAAAGGAGATAGAGAAAGCTTCTGACATAGGCATCAGAAGGGGGCAGAAAGAGTACCCGCTTGCTAGTGTTAACAATGAAGTTATATAATCCAAAGAATGTCTGGAGGTTGTAAAGACCTCATCAGACCTACTCCCATAATTTACATTTTAAGATAACAGAATTAGTCAGAAGGTTTAATCCAAAGACTGTTCTAATTAATAGAATAGAGCACATCTGAGGTTACATTATTAAAAACTGCTGACTTTCAAAGTATTGTTTCATTCCAGAAGATATGAATAAACATGTTCGAGGTGCTCAAGAGAAAAGAGGGGTAATCATGAATGTCTTAGGCAGCAATATGGACATTCATGTACAAAGGCTGCAGGCAAACTGTCATAGGCATGCCAGGACTCGGGGTTCCGAACCCAGGAACACCTACCAGGGCATCAGCTTCAGAAGCCAAAGAACTAGAGAACCACAGCTGCAGGCTTTGAGGAACATCAAATAGGCAACTACCAGTTTTTAGAAAAGTATATATGTATACACACATACTACAACTTCTCAGATCAGATCAGTTCAGTCACTCAGTCGTGTCCAACTCTTTGCGACCCCATGAATTGCAGCACGCCAGGCCTCCCTGGCCATCACCAACTCCCGGAGTTCACTCAGACTCACGTCCATCGAGTCAGTGATGCCATCCAGCCATCTCATCCTCTGTCGTCCCCTTCTCCTCCTGCCCCGAATCCCTCCCAGCATCAGAGTCTTTTCCAATGAGTCAACTCTTCGCATGAGGTGGCCAAAGTATTGGAGTTTCAGCTTTAGCATCATTCCTTCCAAAGAAATCCCAGGGCTGATCTCCTTCAGAATGGACTGGTTGGATCTCCTTGCAGTCCAAGGGACTCTCAAGAGTCTTCTCCAACACTACAGTTCAAAAGCATCAATTCTTTGGCGCTCAGCCTTCTTCACAGTCCAACTCTCACATCCATACATGACCACAGGAAAAACCATAGCCTTGACTAGACGAACCTTTGTTAGCAAAGTAATGTCTCTGCTTTTGAATATGCTATCTAGGTTGGTCATAACTTTCCTTCCAAGGAGTAAGTGTCTTTTAATTTCATGGCTGCAGTCACCGTCTGCAGTGATTTTGGAACCCAGAAAAATAAAGTCTGACACTGTTTCCACTGTTTCCCCATCTATTTCCCATGAAGTGATGGGACCGGACACCATGATCTTTGTTTAGTATATGTAAATATATATGTATATCTGTATCTATACACTACTAAGGATAAAACTTAGTTGTGCAATCCTACAATCCCTTAGGACTAAATTAATGATGGAAGGGAGAAAATTATGAAGAAATGGAGGGAGAAGGGAGATGCTCACTTCCTGCCATGTAGATATTGAATAGCAACCCACTTCAGCATTGCTGTCTGGAGAATCTCATGAACAGAGGAACTTGCTGGGCTACAGTCCATGGGGTCACAAAGAGTCGGACATGACTGAAGTGGCTTAGCACTCACACAGAGAATAAAAGGACATGTTGGGGAGAGAGAATAAAGGGGAAGAAGAGGTTACCACCAAATGTCAGTACAGTTCATGGTAGAGCCCCAACAGATAGTAACAAAAATGGAGAAAGAGAGAGAAAGAAGCAAGGAAGAAAGAGAAAAGGAAGGAGGAAAGGAGAGAAGGAAGGGAGAGAGAGAAAGGAGAGAGAAAGATAACAGGGAACAAAGGACATTCATACATAAAGGTATAAAAGTAACTATTACAACAAAAATTCAAAGTTTGCTAAATATCAAAACGTATAAGCAGAAGGAAACAAGCTGGTGGAGGAGTAGGTGGCTGTGCAGTCCATCTTACTCCTGGATGCACCAGGAGCACACCTTTAGATACAGATCTCACAGAACACCAGCTGAGTACTGGCGGGAGTCCCTGACCACTGAGAAAGAATATATGCTGCTGCTGCTGCTGCTGCTACTGCTATGTCGCTTCAGTCGTGTCCGACTCTGTGCGACCCCATAGACAGCAGCCCACCAGGCTCCCCCGTCCCTGGGATTCTCCAGGCAAGAACATTGGAGTGGGTTGTCATTTCCTTCTCCAATGCATGAAAGTGAAAAGTGAAAGTGAAGTTGCTCAGTTGCGTCTGACTCTTAGTGACTCCATGGACTGCAGCCTACCAGGCTCCTCCATCCATGGGATTTTCCAGGCAAGAGTACTGGAGTGGGTGCCATTGCCTTCTCTGGAAGGAATATATAGATCCATGCAAAAGTGGTAGGATGAACAAAGGGAGAAAGAGGAGGAGAAGGAGTGAGACTGGACCCCGTACCCAGAGGGTGGGGGGCTGAAGCAGGGCGAGGTTCCCACCTGGGGGGCAATTGGTTGGGACGGAAGGGAAGACTTTGAGGCTTTCAGAGAGTGAAGCCGTTGATCCCTGACAGTCTGAATGGAGAGAGACCCACAAAATCTGTGCCTTGGCCCCACATACTCGAGACAGGGAGACAAGTCCACCAGAGTGCACGGCGGCAGGGAGCTGGAGAGCACCCCCCGGGAGGGTGTAACTCTGCGGTGGGGATGCCTTTGGAGGAGAGCCAGGTGCCCCTTTGTTCACCAAAGCACTATTTACAATAGCGTGGATGCAGCTTAGATGGCCATCAGCAGAGGGATGGGTGAAGATGTGGTCCATGTATACAATGGAATTTTAGTCAACCATAAAAAGGAATGAATTCGAGTCAGTTCTATTGAATTGAATGAACCTAGAGCCTGTTTTACAGAGAGAAGTAAGTCAGAAAGGAAAAAATATCGTATATTAATGCATATATATATATGGAATCTAATAAAATGGTAGTTATGAACCTATTTGAAGGCCAGGAATAGAGACACATACTTAGAGAACAAACTTGTGGACACAGCAGGGGAAGGAGAGGGTGGGACGAATTGAGAGAGTAGCATTGAAATATGTTCATTACCATGTGTAAAATAAATAATGAATGGGAAGCTGCTGCATAACACAGAGAGCTCAACCGGTGCTCTGTGACACCCTAGAGGGGTGGGAGGGAGGTTCAAGAGGGAGGGGACACATATATGCTTATGATTGAGTCACTCTGTTATGTGAGAAACCAACGTAAGGTTGAAAAGCAACTATGTGCCAATTAACAATTTTTTAAAAAATGTATAGACAGAAAGAAAGTAACAGAGACAAATAGACTAAAGGAAACACATATACGGTATAAAAACACACACACCCATGACTTATAGAAATGTAAAACAATAGGACAGAACTGAAGTCAAACGTATCAATCACATCGATAAATAAATACAAGTGGTTTTAACTCACCTGTTAAAAAAAGACTTTCCAGAGATGGATTAATAAAGTCAAAGCTAAAAGTATACCACTTACAAGAGATGAATCGAAACAAGATAATCATTTTGAAAGGTATAGAAAAAAGATACAAATTCAAGTAAAAATAAATCAGGTGGCTATGGAAGAGGGCGAAGGGCTGGAAAGCCCGCAAATGCCCATTTGAGGGAGCTGGCTGGAGAAACTAGGGTACAACTAGCGGTGGAGTCCAGTACAGCTGCGAAGAGAAATTTGAGACCTCTGTTTACACCCTTGTGGCCCTCCAGGATGCACTCTTAGGTGAAAAGTATAAGGCAGACAAAATGCTTGTAATGCGCGACCCGTCATTTAAGAAAGGGTGTGAACACATGCACACGCAAACGCATGCACACACTGAAAGGTAGATTTAGAAAATACACAACAACGCAAATACAAATGAAGAAACAAGCGTATATTCAGAAGTGTGTGTATATATACCCATATACACATATTCATATTCAGAAACATAATGGAAAGATCAACCATAATTTTAAAACGCTTCCTTACAGAGGAAGAGTGATCCATGTGGATGGCCAGGGATAGGAACTAGACTTCTCTGACTATAGCGTTTTTCGCAGGTTTGACTTAGGAAACACATGCTTATTTTACATAAAGATATGACAAAATTAAATATAAAATAAATTCCTAAAATGAAGAGTTAAATGAAACAAGTGGGCCCGAACACTGTGTGAAGTTGGTGGCATAACCACACAGAGGGAAACACGGCCAGTGACTTCAAAAGACTAACGTCACTTCGGGGATATTTCTCTCCAACCATCGCAACATCATGAGATCCTGAATATAGTCAGGAGAAAACATCAGACAATAGGGCAGCTAGTGGCTCCCTCCCAGGGCTGCCTTTTAAGGCACAGGTCAGGTCTGGGTCGGAGAAGACAATGGCAATCCACTCCAGTACTCTTGCCTGGAAAACTCCATGGACGGAGGAGCCTGGTGGGCTGCAGTCCATGGGGTCGCTAAGAGTTGGACTCGACTGAGCGACTTCACTTTCACTTTTCACTTTCATACATTGGAGAAGGAAATGGCAACCCACTCCAGTGTTCTTGCCTGGAGAATCCCAGGGACTGGGGAGCCTGGTGGGCTGCCATCTCTGGGGTCGCACAGGGTCGGACACAACTGAAGCGACTTAGCAGCAGCAGCAGGTCTGGGTAATTAGGCTGTGTCCTAAGTCACTGGGCCAGCTGACAGTTGGGATCTCCAGCACCGGCACAGACTGGGTGACTAGTATTAATCAAATAAACCAATCAGTAGCCAAATTAATTAATAAATGGAAATTTTTAACCTTTGGGGATGTGGGTGTTTTCAAATTCAAATCCCAGAGTAAATCTGTGCTGAAAAGTCCATGAATCTAAGTCACTAAAAGGAAACAGTTGAGTGTTTTCAAAATCTGGGGAAAGTTTGATCTTGGAAAAAAAAAAAAGAACAAACTTTCAAGTGCTTCCTTTGTGCAGCCCCACTCGCTGACACCTCATTAGTTCTCACTGATCCAGGAAAATTCAGACATGTTCGGACAGGGCGATTAATTAGAGAGGTCTCTGAGAGAGTGAGCGGGAGTCGCACTGGCTTGGTTGATGGCAAACTTTGTATCCATCAGCTCCTTTCTTCCCAGACTGAGAAAACAACTAATTCTGGATGGGGGGATCAGAAAGCAGAGGAGAGAGCTGACTTGGGTCTGAAGAGTAAGTAGGAATCTGACAGGTAATGGTGGACTGCAAGTCAGGGTTGAGTATTCCAGGAAGAGGGCACACCCTGTGCAAAGGCACTGGGGCTTGATGTATGTATTCTGTGAACACTGTATTGGAACTTTGTGCTGGGAAAGGACTTGAGGAGCGTGATTAGACATTACAGTCCACTCACTTAATCCGAAGGAAGCTGTCAGTCCCTTTTCTTGGCAGAAAAGTGGCCACAGCTCCCCTAAATGGGAGGGGATATTTGAAGAAAATTGCCATTTTCTGGGACTTGCAGTGTGCAAAGCTCTTCCCACAACTTCTCATTTAACCCTTACCACCCTGTGAGAAACATATTATTATCCCCATCATATAGATGACCCAGACAAGGGCCCGGAGGTCACCTAAAAAGTATGGCACAGCTGGGCTTTTCCTTTGGGTCTGTCTCTAAGGCACACACTCTCCCCAGTCTACCCAGCAGCCTACTGATGGACAGAAAGAGGGACGCAGTGGGGACAGGGGCTCCCTCTGCAGCTCAGAGCAGTTGGACCCAAAAATCCTTCACTTCCCATCCCGCTCAGCCCGACCAGAGATGTGAACTTGAGCAAGCCACTCCTGAGCCTCAGTTTCCTCGTCTGGATAATGGGGAGCTCTAGTAAACGAGATCTGCCCTCTGTCACCTGTCAGACCCCCAGGGACAGGTTACCGTCACATTGCTGCAGAGGTGAGAAGGATCACGACCTTACCAAGACAGAACAGCTCAGCATCCAAAGCCCCCAGGACAAAGCACCCACCACCCTCTCCAACCCCGACCACTCCTTGAGTCCACCTTCTACAAGCTCCAGAGACAGCAGACAAGGGGTTAAGAGAAAAGCAGTGACAGCCGGCAGCTTCCTCCATCCCACGAGCCTGGTGATTAATAGCAACGAACAGACTTATCAGGGAGTATTAGGGCAAAATGACTAATGAATCTAACAAGCACCCAAGTTTTAACGAAGCAATGCTTGCTTTCCTACCTCTGAATTCTGAAATCCAGCTCTGAGGACTCAGGCCAAACTGGGAAAGGAGCACCCAGCCAAAAGCAGCCCCATCACCATCCTCCCATCCAGGAGGACTGAGCTCAATCAGGAGGCCTGTTGTGTTTGCCTATAGGGAAACAAACAAACAAACAAGCAAACAACTCCTGTTTTAACACAGGAAATGGTCTCCATTTCTCTACAGGCCAGGTGTTCCTAACAGATTTGTTGTGGCGTCTGGTGACGGGCAGATGGGCTGTGTGGGAAGTCTGCTGGGGCCCGGATCCGGTGCTTTGCTCTGCTGAAGAGGGAGATGTGGGCTTTGGACGGGGGCTGAGGACAGAATGACAGGGCATCGTCAGCAGAGTGCAGGACAGGGCATCAGAGCTCAGGATGTCCCCTGGCAGCCATCCGATGCTGCTGCAGAAATGGACCCTGACTGGATCAAGCACCATCCGAATGTCACTTCCACTCCTATGCTGTGGGCCTGGGGCAGGTCGCCTCACTGCTCTGGGCCTCAGCAGCCTTCTTTGTACAAAGAAGAACCAACCTCTTAGGTAGCTGGGATTAAATGAGACAATGTGTGTGCAGTTCCAGCTGCAGTGTAGGTGTTCCACAGAACTTCTCTTCCCTTGGGCAGGAGAACGTAGTTAAAGAGCAGGAACTACAGGGCTAGACTGTCTGAACTCAAAATCTCTCTGCCACAGCCTGTCAATGAGACCATAGGCAGTGCCCTTACCAGCTCCAAGCCTCAGTCTTTCCAGCTGTAAAATGGGGGTGACAATCACCCTTCCTTATTTCTGGGCTTGTCTTGAAAACTATATAATACAATACAGGTCAGCACGACAGGTCGATGGTTATGACGTGAATAGTGAGTTGTCTTTGTTCAAAGGAAATACTGAAAAGGTTCCAGATCACCATCAGAAATTGAAGGTAATGTGAATGTAGATCAAACTCACACAACAGAAGCAGAGCTAGGCTGGGGAGGCCTTATTCTAAGTTGGGGGGAATTCTATAAAAATAAATGCAGTTGTAAATACAAAATTAAGTATGAAAGCAAATATTTACTTAGGGATCACACTCCCGAGGCCTCCCTCAAGCTGAGTGTGCACACACACTCATGCAGGAGTGTATGCCAGCCCTTCACGCCTCTCTCTCCTCTGTTTCAGACAGTGTTCTCATTGCCTGGCTGTATGCTCTAAAAAACCATTAGTCTGAGGCTGAAAGCATGTGCCTTAGCCTAAAGAAAGGTGACTTGGGAGTGCAAGCTGGTACAGTTACCTTCTGTTCCTTTTCTTCACTAGCACTCAGCATTTGAAGTCCGGGATGAGCCCAGACCAGAGTCACTCTCTGCCCCTGTTTGGACTTGTTTGTCCCCCCATCCTGGGTTTACCAGCATTGGCCTGACTTGCCCCCTACTGACAGGGGAGGCCTTCCCCTGGGAGTCTGTGCTTGTCTTGCTGGCGGCTGGGAATTCCTGTTCATCTTTTGTGCCTCACAGGGTAAACGCAGACCACCAGTGTCCATGCACTTCATGGATCCAGGGGAAATCCTGAAGTGAGAACATGAGGAAACCTACTACTCATTGTTCAGATCATCTTCCTTTCCTGGAAGGGCTTCTTCTGATGGGCATCACGTGTTCTACTTTAATGAACCCCTCCAGTTTCTACAGTGGTTTCCACAGGACTGCACCCACACAGGCATCCTGGAAACAGCCCAGTTTTCCATTGCCCTCTGCCTGACCAAATGGCCAGGCCATTGGCCCCCCAATATAGGAGCAAAGAGCATGCAAATCAGTCCACTAAGCTGATTCGTTTTGACTTTCTATCAGAGTGGTGGCCTTCCAAACAGGAAGCTGTCCACCTTCCAAACAGGAACAGCTGTGCACACAGCGGGCAGCTGTTTGTTGGTCAGGGAGGGCTGTTCATAGGGCACTGCCCAAGGATTCAGTGGCCAAGGATGAGCAGCTCCTCAGATGGTTCCAGAGTCAGCTTAGGGAAGAGAGCCTCCCTTCCCTGCCATGAGAACCGTCACCTCACATTCCCTGGCAGTGTGTTCCTGTAAAAGCCATTTCCATCTTAGAGTGGAGCACTCCTGGGCACTGCCCTCCCCCTTACAGCGTTTCTCCTCCTCATCAAGTCATTTCAGGTTTCAAGATGATTTTATGTCCTTCAGTCCTAAGAGATTTCAACTAACACTCAGTAGCAAGCTAGAATTTGTTCTCAAATGGAAATTCTCTGGTCCAGAGTCCCAGCAGGGGTCACTGGGATGTAGATAATCCTAGATTTTTGCCATAAGCTTCAGTCTACACTCCAGCTGCTGCTGCTACTAAGTCGCTTCAGTGTCCAACTGTGCGACTCCATAGACGGCAGCCCACCAAGCTCTGCCGTCCCTAGGATTTTCCATACAAGCTACCACATAAAGAATTTGTTATACTAGCATTCCAGCTTCTCTTCTATACTGTGTAGACTTGGGGAAACTTACTGGTATCCATGTAGCATGTCCAATTAGTATTTCTTGAAAGGTAGATTTTATATGCTTTCTGTTTCACAATACTAGGTAGGGGAAGCTAGATTCTCTAGGTACACACTATCTATCCCCATAATGCTGCTGCTGCTGCTGCTAAGTCACTTCAGTCGTGTCCAACTCTGTGCGACCCCATAGACGGCAGCCCACCAGGCTCCTCCATCCCTGGGATTCTCCAGGCAAGAACACTGGAGTGGATTGCCATTTCCTTCTCCAATGCATGAAAGTGAAAAGTGAAAGTGAAGTCGCTCAGTCGTGTCCGACTCTGCAGCCTACCAGGCTCTTCAGTCCATGGAATTTTCCAGGCAAGAGTACTGGAGTAGGGTGCCATTGCCTTCTCCTATCCCCATAATACATTAAGGTAAAAGAGTTATAACCACGTCACATAAAGCCCCTTTAACAGACCAATTTTCATCCAAAGTTTCATCAGATGACAGCTACAAATTGGATCCCTAGACCAACATACTACTGACCCACTGGCTACAAATCAGGGATTCTCATGCCCTCATGCTTAGTAATTTTCTACAACAACTCATGGCAAGCACTACACTTACAAGTTTATGATAAAGGATATACTTAGGGAAAGGTCTCAGAGGGACACAGAGACCTGTGCCGTCTCCCAGGGGCTCAGGACACGTCGTCCTCTCTTCGTGTTGACGCACTCACCAACCGGGAACCTCCACTGAGCCTGGGTGTCCACAGTTGATACTGCGGTCTTATTACAAGCCTGACTGATTAAATAACTGACAACAGATTGACTCAAAATCCAGCCGCTTCCCTGGAGGTTGGGCTACCGAGAGTCCCAAATCTCTAACCACATATTTGGCTTTTCTGATGACCAGCCCCGATCCTAAAGCTACCGGGGGACTCACATGAGTCACCTCATTAGTACAGACATTCATAGCACTCCAGGTTTTTGAAGCTCTGTGACAGGAACTGGGGACAAAGACCAGATATTTTCTTTTTATTATGCTGTACTGACAGATACATGAGCAGCACAAATCCAGACAATAACATAACATTTGTATTAATGAATTGCCTAACACATCTCTATAATCCTCTTACAACTATTATTTTAAATTACAGCACTTTGTAATTTTTTTTAATCAAAACGCCCAGAAGATAATCCAGTGTTTCCACTATCATAGTTGAAGAAATTAGATTTTTATTATTTTTTGTCAGTTGTGACTTTTTTTTTAGCTTCACAATTCTATTTGTCACTTCATGTAATTTTGAAAGGTTTTTAACAGATTTGGAAAAAATCATGTCTGGTTGTGGGTATTTTGCTTTTATATTTTTCAAAAGTCAGCTTAAAGATTTGGAAAAAAATTTCCACACACTAGCATCTGGCTCTGTACACTTCAATCCCAATTAATCACAGATGTCCTGTGCTGGGTACCAAAGGACCTTTGTGTTTCCATGAAACCTACCATAATGTAAACAAGTCACACTAGGTGAGTCGGTATTCTGGAGGCTATTCTAATACCAAGGTAGCTACCAATAACAACATGTGGAAGTGACTGTGGAAGATGAATCTATCCCACTAAGATCACCCGGGGATTCCCAGGTGGTGCAGTGGTAAAGACACAGCCTGCCAATGCAGGAGACACAAGAGACATGGGCTGGATCCCTGGATTGGGCAGATTCACTGGAGTAGGAAATGGCAACCCACTCCAGTATTCTTGCCTGGAAACTTCCATGGACAGAGGAGCCTGGTGGGCTACAGTCCACGGGGTCACAAAAAGTCAGACACAACTGAGCACAAGACCATCTAAGTGTGTCCCCATGTTAATTTATCTTCATTGGATCCCTGGACCACTCTAGCTATGCTACACGAAGGCAAGGAAGATAGAGGTGAAATTGAGTGGGGGAAGATGGTGGTCTTAACTGATGGTGGGTTAAATATATTACTTTCTCAAAGTGCCCCCAAGAGATCTTAGTTCCAGGCCTTAGAAGGGACCTGTGCAAGGAAGGGGTGCTTAAGCTTATCCTTATTGGTCTACCAAGGGGTTTGGACAGTGGCCAGTTTGCCCAGCAAGAAGGACTACTTTATCACCAACCTCATTTAGCTTTGCTGGAGCATGGTTGTAGAGAAACGCAGATCCACTTTTAGTTGGTTTTACTGTTTAAATTCTCTGCACACAGTGCACCCCTTTATTGCCTGTCCCCAATGCAAAGGACTCCCACCACCCCACCCTTAATGTCACTGTTAAAACTTCATTAACATCATAGTAAAGTTACTTCTGTTGCCCACCCCCATGCCGCACCCAGCATTTCCCACCTGCCACTGCATCCTCTATAATGGCAGCCTTGAGTCCAAGACAAAGAGAGGAGACAACAAAATTAGCCAAGAAGATAGCAGTTCATCTCTGGGGAGCATACAGGCTCTAGGAGAGTGGAATGGCTGAGCTTGTGTGTTCTGCAGCCAGAGTACCTGGTTAATCTCCACTGCATCCACTCGTCAACCATGGGGCTGCAGGAAACTTATTTTACTTCTCTGTACCTCAGCTTTGTCATCATTAAAGTGAAGATAATTAGTTTTTACTTCCTAGAGTAGTGTGTGTGTGTGTGTATAAGAATCAAATGCAATATTGTGTATTTTCAAGCAGAGAGGCCTGCAAAAATGCAAGGAAACATGGCACATTGAAGGAACTAAAGCAAGGTCTATGTAGCTCTGAGAGCAGGAGGAACAATGCAAAAGAGTCCAGACTTTATCACATGCTTACAAATTTTGGTCTTTATTATAAAAGTAATGAGAAATTTGGGGACTTTGTTTTTTGGAAGAAAGGGTAGAGACTTGATGACATTGAGAAGTATGACCTCTTGTATTAACTACAACATAAGCTATTTGGCCTAAGAATGGAGACCACTTGTGTTAATATGATTTATGTTGCTTGGAAAAGATCAATAAACAGGGACTTCCCTGGTGGTCCAATGGCTAACACTCTGCACTCCCAATGCAGTTGGCCCAGGTTTGATCCCTGGTCAGGGAAGTAGATCCCACACACCACAGCTAAAGACCCTGCATGCTGCAATGAAGACCTAAGATCCCAGGTGCCACAACTGAGACCTGGAGTGGCCTGAATAAATAAATAATTAAAAAAAAAATCAACAAACAAGTCCACTGTCTGCTTCAGGAAATTCCTGTAAATCCATTGTTCCAAGACAGTATTTAACTTGGGCAAACACCTTGCTTATCCAGCAACAGTTGACTTACTAAGACTTGTTTCAAGACACTATCTCATTACATCTACCAACCCCACTCTGTTATACCACTAATTTTGCCTACCCAGTGAGTTTCTCACCTTGAAAAGACTGCCTCATACTCTTAAACCCAGACCCTCAAACCCTGTGAATGTATTCTTACATCCCTCTTCTGAGAAACTGTAAAGATTTTTTCTAGATGGTGCTCTTCATTACTACAGCTAGTCATAGTAAGTTTTGCCTTTCTTTGCCACAGGATGTCTGGTGATACCTTGGGAAGTTAACTACATGATCAAATTTTGGAAAATTCTCTTGGACTGCAGCAGGAGAGTGGATAGAAGGGGAAAAGGATGAAAGTGGAGAATCTCAAAGCCTATTTACATCAATGGAGGCTAGAGACATCCACGGGCTTGACTTTCTACTCTACTCCTCTCCCACCATCTCCTCCACTCTGAGGATATGGATATCCAAAATACACCTCCTATGGCCAGGAGCTATCAAGATTCCCTCGTAGCTCAGTTGGTAAAGAATCTTCCTGCAATGCAGGAAAACTGGGTTCAATTCCTAGGTCAGGAAGATCGCCTGGAGAAGGAAATAGCAACCCACTCCAGTATTCTTGCCTGGGAAATCCCATGGACTGAGGAGCCTGGCAGGCTACAGTCCATGAGATAGCAGAGTCGGACAAGACTTAGCAACTAAACTACCAATCATCTTCCTCAGCTGCAGCAATGAGATCACTATCAACAACAAATACAACACGAATGGGAAAATTAGTAAGGAATTTACCAAGGAGGCAACAGCATAGAAAGGACCCTGAGGGTCATTATCTAGAAGACCTTTATTTATATACTAATTTAGCCAGCCAGTCAATCAACAGAGCTCTTCTGAAAATCCATGTTCCAGACTTTTGAATTATTTGGGAAACAGAGATGAACTGGAGACATGCTCACAAATCTGGAAGAGCTTCTATTCCTTCAAGGAAAATGAACCTATAAAGAAACAACCCTGATGCAGGGTGGGAAGGGCTAGGCTGGGATGGCTAGGTGCAGAGGCTGGGAGGAGAGGAGCCAAGGGCACAGGTCAAGAGGACATGTATGGTGGCATTTGAATGTCAGGAAATGAGGGTAGACCATCTGTGAAAAATCAGGTGTTGAGTTTCAAATAGAGCAAATGCCTCCTCTGTTCAACTCAATCATCTGTGCCAGGCTCTTTAGAGGCAAAGATAAAGACAACACAATTTCTGGCCTGGGTGGTGGGGATGGAGTAGAGGTGATGGTACAGTATGAAGTGGTCCAGGAGATATTTCCAAGGCTAAGATCTTGGGAGATCCACTAACAAGAACAGAATGAAAGTCTCTTCCCCTCTGGAAGGTTGTGAGTGTACCCACCATCTCAGACTGGGGTATATGGCAGGAAATCTATGAATACATGGCAGAATGAATGGTGCTATCAAGAGAAGAAACATTTTATGTGTTTGTTTCCCTCTTAGCTGGGTTTCTAATAGAGCTTTAGAAATCTCTAACAGGATTTGTAATAACAATTTCTGCATTACTATAGCCCTTCTCAAGGCTGAGCATTTGATTCCTACTGTAAATCCTTTAGAATGGAGAGTGGGAATGATGCTGCCCTGTAAATGGGAAAGAAGACTAAGACCCCAAGATAGAATTTCAGAATGAGTCTTACCAAAGCCAAGTCTCAAGTTCAAATTTTCTGGGACCCAGATAAGGACTGCAGGCTTCTTCATGTTTGTATGCATAGTCTACCCATAGGTCTCTGCTCCTATCTTGGTGTGAATAGCAGTGGGATATTGGACCCTAAGAACACACAACCACACTCCTCTGAAGCAAAGGGCTGTGATGCAATGGAAAACCCATGAGCCTGAAGACCAAAAAGCTCAGGACCCTAACCTTTCCCTGCTGAAGCATGTACCCTCCAGCAAGTAACTTCATCTCCCTAAATCTCAATGAAGATTCTCCCAAATATTTTAACTGGGGGGAAAGTCATGTTCCCAACCTTCCAAGGTTCTCTAAGAATAAAATCAGTGGATATGAGGCTGTTAACCAAGAGTAATACTGAAAGTGAAAGTTTCTCAGTCATGTCCGACTCTTTGCAATCCCATGGATTGGAATTCTCCAGGCCAGAATACTGAGGTGTAGCCTTTCCCTTTTTCAGGGGATCTTCCCAACCCAGGGATCGAACCTAAGTCTCCCACATTGCAGGCGGATTCTTTATTAGCTGAGCCACAAGGGTAGAGAACATTTACTTTAAACTTACAAAATAATATCCCAGGCACTGGGTTAACCCCTTCACATGTATTGTATTTTCTCATTTAGTTAGGTCACCAATTGTATAAGGCAGATGTTGTTATTATCATACCTTTATGGATGAATAAATTAAATCTGGTGCTGTCAGTTACAGTTGGGTTAAGTTACCCCAAATCACATGTATGGCAAGAAGCAGAGCTGGAAGGGATTCCAAAGACTTTGTTCGTCATCAGTTGAGCTACAAAGTGCTGTTCACATGAAAACTGATGATTTGCTTTAGGGGTTGGATCTGAATTAAGAGCATCAGACTATAGCTCTTGTGCCTTTTTGTTGCGTTTTTGGTTTGCACTCTTGCATTAGAGTAAAATCTGCTGTTTATAGGTGCACAGTTCTACGAGAGTTGACAAAATGCATATAGTCCTGTCACCGTCACATCACCAGGCCTATTTGCATCACCCCAGAAATGTTCTTTGTGCTCCTTGGACATCAGCCTCCTCTTCTAACATTCCCGTATAACCACTGACCTGATTTTCTCCCCATGAGTTTGAATTTTCCAGACTATCATATAAATGGAATACAACTACAGAGCCCTTTGAGACTGGCTTCTGTCACTCCAACAGAAGCCATTTGAGAATCCCCCAGGCTATTCCATGTACCAAGATTTTCCTCTTATTGCTGAGTAACATTCCCAAGTATGGATGAACCTCTAGCTCCCCTAAAGAGTACTGAAAACCTCCATTTTCCAGTAGCCTACAGGGATAAATGCTCTGGCTCAGACGATAAAGAATCTATCTGCAATGCAGCAGACCTGGGTTCGAACCCTGGATGGGAAAGATCCCCTGGAGTAGGAAATGGCAACCTACTCCAGTGTTCTTGCCTGGAGAAATCCATGGGCAGAGGAGCCTGGTGGGCTATAATTCATGGAGGGGCAAAGAGTCAGACATGACTGAACGACTAACACTTTCACAGTTTCCCTGGTTTCAGGGAGTGGGTCTCTTAGATCTGAGCATGAAGCTGGTTTGAGAGGACAATCTATCTTAGGGACAAGAAATCACTTTCTCCCTGTCTTCTTTCATCCTCTGAGAGCAGAGTGGACACTGAGACCCCAGGTGTTCATTTGGAGAGTAGAAGATGGGAGCATGGGGTGTGCAAGAGAAGGGATGGACACAGTGAGCTCTGTGTGCAGACTAACTCGTGTTCCCTCATCTTTCTCTCCTTTTTTTCTTCTCTATTTGCATTCCTGTCCCTGATCATTTCTTATGCTCATCAGGGAGGACTGGAAGGGGCAGGGTTCCTGCACAGCACAGGATATGACTTTATCACTAGGCTAACCCTTCTGTTAGCTACTTAGCTAGCTAACTAACTAACTGCAGAGTTTACAAATCCTCAGGCATTGGGCTCTGGAGTTGAGCTCTGGTCTCTGTGTGCCACTGTGACAATAGATGGCACAATCGACAAATTGCAACCACTAAAAATAAGCTCCAGTCACCTGGTCTCACTTCTTTAAGTGCATGGCTTCTGTGCTGGATCCAAAAATCTCAGTAATTAGCGTTAAAAGCCTCATTTGTGGGAAGAGGTGTGGTGGGAGGGCTACCCGTAGGCGGAAGGCCCGGGGAAGAGAAGCTGGTTGAAATGACAACTCCTTGAAGGAAATGGAGCTTTGAAAGGAGGGGAGAGAAGAAAGAAAAAAGCAAAGGGGTGAGCTTCACAGTGGTGGGGAAGAGGTGCTAAAAATAGCAATGCTCTAAGAGGAAGTAATAAAACCAGCAGGAGGAGGCAGGTGGCCCTTTCATGGGGTGGACTGTTTGGAATGAGTGCAGGAGGGAAAATGGCTTGTTTTGTAAGTGATGTTCCTATCACCGTATTACCCAAGCTATGAGGCTAAAGTCAACCTTACTGCCTCCTGCTCCCTCTCTCCACTGCTCACTGAGTCCTTTCCATTCTGCCTCCTAAATGCCTCTCCTACTCATGGTGGCCACCGCATGCATCATCTTTCACCTGGATCCATCAAGGGCCTCCGGGTGTCCTACCCTCTGATTTCTCCCGTTCCTTCATCCATTTCCTCTACTCAACTGACAGAACTGCTCTGCCACTTCCCTGCTAAGAAAAACATGCTGAGAATCTCCCAACCACCCACAAAACCAAAACTCCAGGCATTTCAGACTGTTTTGAATGTAGTCCCAAATTACCAGTCCAGTCTTATCTCCCTTCAATTCCCACTCTGCTCCCAGGTGGTACACTGGTGGGCCAGGAGGTGAATATGGTCCTCGGGTATGTTCTACTTGATACCTGAACGTTTCAAAAAGCTAAAAATGTCACATGCAAATCTTGTTAGGTTTTGTTGTTGTTTTCACTTTCCTTGAAAAATTGGAAGACTCAGCAACACTGAGCCCACATTCCACCATGAAACATTGGCAGACTCAGCAACACCGAGCCTGCATTCCACTATGGTGGCACTCTTTAGTTGGCCCCAGTCCTGACCACTGTCTAATGAAATCAGCTTCACTTATCGCCATAACCTTTTTGACCCTGTCGACAATGAATTTTGAGACCCCCAGCTCTCTACTAATTTCAGAAAGTATTATGGATTGGCAATCTGGCACCAAACTCTGACCAAGCCTGGGGATACCTGGATGAACTCTGGCCTGTGCAGGCTGGCACGTGACGTCCTGGGGCACTGAGATGGGGAAAATAGCGCCTGGCTCTATACGCTGCAACCTGACACTGTGAAAGTCCTCTGTCTGGGGTACAGTCTTTGCCATTCCATCAGGTAAAGCAGCTTTCCTGAATGAAGCTTTCCTGGCACCCTCCTGTTAGGATTAATCCCAGGAACCAGGGCCTTCTCCATGGCCTCGTGATTATGCTCGATCCCACCTAAGACCTCACCTCTGCCTTGTGTTTTATTCTGTTCTAAATATGCCAAGATCCGGGTATATGTCACATACATTTGCTTCCCCTACTCAATGTTCACACATCCTTAAGACTCATTCCTCACACATAATAGGTACTCGATAAAGTTTTTAATGAGACCAATTCAGAAACAACTAAGAATTCTCAAAGTAGTTTTTTACTAGAAGACAGAAAAAAAAAATTTTAGATTCCCAATTTGTATGTCTTTTTGTAGAGAACTTGCATTAGAGAGAGATCATAGAATTGGAAGTACAGTAAAACCTTTTTGATTTAAAATAGTTAAAGAGTGTGGAGGAGTGGATAATAATTGTGCGTGCATGTGTGTGTGTGTGTGTACGCGTGTAAAAGACTAAAGTTTGAAACTACTTTAAGAGAATAAATTACCCTTTAGTTTTAGATGTTGAAAGCGTGTTGGTGTGTTTCTGTTTCTGTGAACATACCTTGTTTTTCAGCTTTGTGGTAAAATTAAGTGGGTTTTATTTCTTAAGCCTCCTCAATTTGTCCTTCATGTGCCTCTTGACACAAAAAGAAGCCCAAGTCAACTGTCCATCCATGGTTCAGGTAAACGCCCTCTCCAACACGCCTTTAGAACCTGGTCTCTGCTTTCCCAAAAGACAGCTTATTATCCAATAATCTTTATAAGATCCAGGAGGAAAGGACCATTTCTCATCCATTCCCTGCCCAGCAGTGCTTTGTTAACTGAGTGAATTCATAAAACCATGAGAATATATACGAGTACAAATGTGGTACCCACTTTGATTTAACCATCAGAGATGTGATGCTTTCACTCAACAGAAGGGCTCTGAAATCATGGGGATTTCCAAAACTGGGGTAGACCAGGAGGGGAGATGTTTTCAGGCCTGGGTATGTGTGCTGAGGGTGAGGTTGGGTGTTGCAACCCTAGCACCATGTGGAAAGGAGTACAGAAAATGCTCTTGTGTATGTTTTTCAATATGACTAGCCTGGGGAATATTGATCTTAGAGTAAAATTTTATGTGACAAAATCTTTTTTATTCCCTGTTCAATTTGTTGATTAGTTAGTGACATGTAACTGCAGGAGACTGGATGCATTTTATTATGATTGTCCTAGGATTATTTAGGGAGAAGGCAATGGCACCCAACTCCAATACTGCTGCCCAGAAAATCCCATGGATGGAGGAGCCTGGTGGGCTGCAGTCCATGGGGTTGCTAAGAGTCAGACACGACTGAGTGACTTCACTTTCACTTTCCACTTTCATGCATTGGAGAAGGAAATGGCAACCCACTCTAGTGTTCTTGCCTGGAGAATCCCATGGACAGAGAAGCTTGGTAGGCTGTAGTCCATGGGGTCGCACAGAGCCGGACACGACTGAAGCAACTTGGCAGCAGCAGCAGCAGGATTATTTAATACTCCTAAGAAAAGATCCATAGAATCCTAATTAAAATTATTATGAAAAAAATCTTTATAATAACCTTAGGAAAAAAAATTTAAATTACACACAATCCGTTGCTCTGTCAAATAAGTTGTTTTCATTTCTCTAGTTTTCCTTTAGTCTTTGTACATCGTTGTTATTTAGGTGCCTATTTGTGTCTGACTCTTGTGCAGACCCATGGACTGCAGTTGCCTACCAATCTCTTCTGTCCATGGGGTTTCCCAGGCAAGGACACTGGAGGGGATTGCCATTTCCTTCTCCGGGGGATTTTCCTGACCCAGGGATCAAATCTGTGTCACGTGCATTGGCAGACAGATTCTTCACCACTGAGCCACCAGGGAAGCTCAATCTTTGTACCTATGCAGACATAATTATGCCTATTTCACTAGAAATTTCTATGATGTAGTAGTCCTCAACATTGTTACATACATATTTTATTTTATTACTTGATAGTTTTAATAATTATCCCATAGAATATATTTCAATAAATTGGTGTGAGTCATTTAACCTATTTCCTATAGCTAGACATTTAAAAATAAAAGCTTCAGAAATTTTCCTATTATTAAATAATAACTTTTTTCTGCATTGAAAGTTTTAAGCTGTGGTTATTTATGTTATTGATAGCTTATGGTGAATGATGTCGGATTTGTGATCTCCAAAGAAGATTTAACTTCGGGACCAGGGACCAGGCTTGATCACTCAGGAGCTTTTGTGTAGCAGAGTTTTCTTAAAGTATGAAAGGGACAGAAAAAGTTTCTGATATAGACAACAGAAGGGGGTGGAGAATGCCCCACTCGCTAGCCTTTGGCAGGGGAATTATATGCTTTTTTAATTAGTTATTACAATAAATCAAAAGAATGTCTCAAGGTTGTAAAAATTTTACCAGACCCACTCCCATAATTTACACTTTAAGATAACAGGATTAGAATTTAATAATAGAAAGATTTTATCAGACCCACTCCCATAATATACATTCTAAGATATCAGGATTAGTCAGAAGGTTTTCAGGAAGGAGAAACTGTCCTCAAGCAGGATACATTGTTGTTATATAATCCTTAGTACAGAGTTTAAACTGGGTTGTGTTATGTGACAAAGACTAAGGAATGTAGAGAAAAAAAAAAAAAAGAAATGGTTGTCCTTTCCTCCTTGAGAATTCCAGACCCCTATGTCCTCCTCCGGGACCCTGGACTTCTTATCAACCTGCTTAGGAATTGACTCTCTCATTATGGTAGCAAAAAAATATTCTCCAAATTAAATGTTCAAGCTGATATACTTGTATTCATTTCCTCAGTTCAGTTCAGTTCAGTTCAGTCTCTCAGTCGGGTCCGACTCTTTGAGACCCCATGGACTGCAGCACGCCAGGCTTCCCTGTCCACCACCAACTCCTGGAGCTTACTTAAACTCAGGTCCATTGAGTCAGTGATGCTATCCAACCATCTCATCCTCTGTCGTCCGCTTTTCCTCCTGCCTTCAATCTTTCCCGGCATCAGGGTATTTTCCAGTGAGTCAGTTCTTCCCGTCAGGTGGCCAAAGTATTGGAGTTTTAGCTTCTGCATCAGTCCTTCCAATGAACACTGGAAAAATTCATTTCCTAGGACTATTATAACAAAGTACTATAAATTGGGTGGAGTAAATGACAGAAATTTATTCTCTCACATTTCTAGAGACTAGAAGACTGAGATCAAGGTTCAACAGGGCAATGTTCCCACTAAAGACTAGGGAAGAATCCCCTCTTGCCTTTTCCAGCTTTTGGTGGCTTGCAGCACTTCCTGGTGTTCCTTGGCATGTAGCTGCATCAATCTAACTTCTGCCTTCATTTTCACATGACCTTCTCCTCTATTTCTCTGTGTGCCTTCCTTTCTTGTAATGCACCAGTTACTGGATTTGGGGCCCACCACCTAGGATGACTTCATCTCACAATCCTTAATTAATCACATTTACAAAGATCCTGGGGCTTCCCAGGTGGTGCAGTGGTGTAGAATCTGCCTGCCAATGCAGGAGACACAAGAGACCTGGGTTCAATCCTTGGGTCGGAAAGATCCTCTGGAGTAGGAAATGGCAACCCACTCCAGTATTCTTGCCTGGAAAATTCCATGGACAAAGGAGCTTGGAAGGCTAAAGTCCGTGGGGTCACAAAGAATTGGACATGACCGAGCACACAAACACACAAAGATCTTACTTACAAATAAGTTCCCCTTCCCAGGTACCAGAGGTTAAGACTTGAACATACGTTTTTGGAGGGTATTGTTAAAGTTGTTACCAAGTCCAAGTTCAGGCTGCTCACAGCACAGCAGGCCAATAACCATGAGGTAAGGCGTTGAGGCGAGGAAAAGCAACTTTATTCAGAAAACTGGATGTCCGAGAAGATGGCAGACTACAGTCCTGGAGTACCATTTAATTGGGGTATGGATACCTCTGTCTTTTATAGAAAAGAGAGAGGAGGAGCTGAGGAAAGAAAGTAAAAAGGCCGTCAGTTTTACAAAACATGCCCTGGTCTGGCCCGCCTTGAGAAGGGAACCTGTTAATTTCTTCTTTCCTGAAGCCATTCATGGGGGGCAGGGGCAGGGTGTTTCCTCGCGGGCGGAACAAAGGCGCTTTAGTTTAACATTCAGACAGAGATACAGGGTCCCCACCACCCCGCAAGCAGGTAATGACATACACTTGTAGCCACAGACAGCATCTTTCTAGTGATTATAGTAACAAAAGGAACGGGAAGCAAATGTTAAAGAAGAGACCCAGAATGAAGACAGAGTCTGTTCTTCCCTGCCTCAAAGTCACTTCAGTGCTTTACTCCAAAATATTTTGAGGTCCCTGGTATTGTAGGTAGGAACCAAGAGTTCAGCCATTATTCTTCCCAAGAGACAGGCAAAAGGGGCAGAAAGCAAGTAGATCCTAAAATGCAGGCTTCCTACTTCTGAGAAGGGCACTATGAGAAGCTGGGCTGCAGTGAGACTCCTGAGGCTAGACTCTTGCCATCCCCTGAAGCCGGAAGAAGGAAGCTGCAAGGAGGACAGAAGATGACTGCTCTGCCCCCCAGTTCTAACTCCACCTGCCCTCAGTCTCCTGGAAGAGAGGAATGGAAGACAAAGATGCCAGAGACCAAGCAATGGTCCTTGCTCACCCCGTTCCATGGAGCAGGGCAGCTGAGGATCACGAAGAGAGGTAGTAGGACCCAGAAGGACGCTTCATGGACGCTCACTCTTTCTGCCCCCTAGTAAGACCCAGGACATGTCTTACATTATAATTACATAGATGAGCTTCTTCTCCTGCTCAGGGTATGGATGGCCCCGGGAAGGTGTGGCAACAGCAACGGGTAGATAGGTAGACGAGTAACAGGAATGTGCTTAGATGGCCACCATGTATGTGTGTATTATTTCAAGAGCATTAAAAACACATTATTCCATGTGCACATTCCCATAAATCTGCTGCTGCTGCTAAGTCGCTTCAATCTGTGCGACTCTGTGCGACTCCATAGACAGCAGCCCACCAGGCTCCCCCGTCCCTGGGATTCTCCAGGCAAGAACACTGGAGTGGGTTGCCATTTCCTTCTCCAATGCATGAAAGTGAAAAGTGAAAGGGAAGTCGCTGAGTCGTGTCTGACTCTTAGTGACCCCATGGACTGCAGCCTACCAGGCTCCTCCATCCATGGGATTTTCCAGGCAAGAGTACTGGAGTGGGGTGCCATTGCCTTCTCTGCCCATGAATCTATTTATATATTTTACACTTTTAATCACTAAGGAAATGGTAATTAATTAATAAAAGGAGAGAAAACATGATCATCTCAATAGATACCAGGAACATAGATAATGAAGTCCAACACTCAATCCTGACTTAAAAAAGGAAAATAAAATATAAAACAAGCCTTAGGGAAGTTGGTAGAGAATGAAACTTTTGCCATCCGATAACAGGCTGCTGTCAGAAATCCCTACCTTGCCAAAAATCATACTTAATACTGAAACATTAGAAACAGTCTTAGTTAATAATACAGGACAACTACAGAGATGTCTACCCAGATCAATAGTGTTTCATATGAAAAGCATAAATATTTGGAAGTAAAACATCATTATAAGTTGCATACAATTTGCTGTCTATTAAAAATTCAAGAGAATCAACTGCAGAAACTAAGAGCTCAATAAGAGAATTTGGTAATTTGTCAAGTTCAGCCATTAAAGAAATATTTAATGAATACCTGCTATATGCCAGACACGTGTCTTAGAATTCTGGACACAGCAATGAGTATTAATAAAGTTTCTCCTTCTGTGGTGCTTACAATCTCACTGCACAAATTTAATATTAAAAAAAAAAGCCGAGCATTAATCAATTAAAAACATAAATGGTAAAAATGTATCCAGTTCATAATACTGAGAAATGGAATATTTCCTGCCATGTCAGTAAACAAGGACATCATAGTCAGTTCAGTGGCTCAGTCATGTCCAACTCTTTTCAGCCCCATGGACTGCAGCATGCCTGGCTCCCCTGTCCATCACCAACTTCCGGAGCTTACTTAAACTCATGTCCATCGAATCGGTGATGCCATCCAACCATCTCATCCTCTGTTGTCCCCTTCTCCTCCCGCCTTCAATATTTTCCAGCATCAGGGTATTTTCCAGTGAGTCACTTCTTCCCATCAGGTGGCCAAAGTATTGGAGTTTCAGCTTCAGCATCAGTCCTTCCAATGAATATTCAGGATTGATTTCCTTTAGGATGGACTGGTTGGATCTCCTTGCAGTCCAAGGGACTCTCAAGAGTCTTCTCCAACACCACATTTCAAAAGCATCGATTTTTCAGTGCTCAGCTTTCTTTATGGTCCAACTCAGTCACCTGCAATCGCAACCACCACGGATGGTGAGATGGTGAGCCCTGGGGAAGCACAGGATGTGAAAACAGGATACTGTCCCCAAATAGGTGACGTGTATATCAAAGGAATGATTTCGACTCTTGCATCTTCCCATACTTAGAAAAGTGCTAAATTCCATAACTTGGGATATCTGGTTGTCTTTAACAATAATCTTTTGATGTTCAGACAACCTGCCCTTTGTTGCAAAACTTCTCTATAACCTGGTTCCTCCCCTTGCCTCCTCAGAGGAGTTCTTTCAGGGTTACTTGAGATACTGTCTCCGGGGTTTGAAGCTCTAAAAATTTCCACTGAATAAAATATAACCCTCAACTTTTAGGTTGTGTTTTTTTTTTTTTTTAAGTCCACAATACTAAAAAGAAACCTAAAATCTTCAGAAATAAATCTAGCGGGAAAAGCACAAGCTCTATAAAAAGAACACTTTAAATATCATTGTACTAATGGCATTAAATAAACAGCATCATAAATTAATTCTTGCAACAATGTGATGATGAGGGTACTTTTATTATTCTTCCCTCCTTTACAATTGAGGCTACAGGAAGGTGAGTGATCTGCCTGAGGTCCCAGTCAAGATCTTGTCTAGTTGATGTCAGGACTGATGCCAGCAGCCCTCTACCAGACCACCTGTTCACCTCTTGGAACCTCTCCTTCAACCCCCATCTCCCTGCTGCTGCTGCTAAGTCGCTTCAGTTGTGTCTGACTCTGTGCAACCCCATAGACAGCAGCCCACCAGGCTCCCCCATCCCTGGGATTCTCCAGGCAAGAACACTGGAGTGGGTTGCCATTTCCTTCTCCAATGTATGAAAGTGAAAACTGAAAGTGAAGTCTCTCAGTCTGTCCGACTCTTAGCGACCTCATGGACTGCAGCCCACCAGGCTCCTCCGTCCATGGGATTTTCCAGGCAAGAGTACTGGAGTGGGTTGCCATTGCCTTCTCCACACCATCTCCCTACCTGCATGTAAAATGGTAACGTTCACACCTCTCTCCCATCCTTGTTATGAATGAAATACTGTGTTGAAAGCACTTAACTTGGGACATAAAGCAGATGTTTGATAAATGCTAGTTCCTTCATTCTAACCAGGAGAGGAACTGAGCTCCCTGAGTCTTTATCAACATATTCTATGGCATAATGATAGGGGGAGAGAAGTATTTTCATCATGATCAATCAATACCATGAAGAGTAACTTCAGCAAGCACAGAGGAGAGAGGTGGATTTTTAAACAGAATTTCTATTATACTGACTTGCTTAATGATTCACTGAGCTGTTTGATTTGAGAGACAGCGAATCTGAGGGATGTAAAATGCCAATCTTTCTGAGCAGCAATTATTTGTGATTAAATCGCAGTACCTTTTGGAGGAAGAAGCTACTTTGCATCTGGAGTGAGGTGACTCATGGAAAAGATCTTTTCCCAGAGAGCAGGTGAAAGGCTGCCAATGCAGCTTAAGAGGCAGAGGTACTCATGTGGACGTGTAGAGAAGCCGCTACTCCAGAATACTCCCAGGAGCTGTGCGGTCTCGTTTAACTCAGTTCAGTTCAGTCGCTCAGTTGTGTCTGACTCTTTGTGACCCCATGGACTGTAGCACACCAGGCTTCCCTGTCTATCACCAGCTCCTGGAGCTTACTCAAACTCATGTCCATCGAGTCGGTGATGCCATCCGATCAACTCATCCTCTTTCTTCCCCTTCTCCTCCTGCCTTCAGTCTTTCCCAGCATCAGGGTCTTTTCCAGTGAGTCAGTTCTTCCCATCAGGTGGCCAAAGTGTTGGAGCTTCAGCTTCAGCATCAGTCCTTCCAATGAATGTTCAGGACTGATTTCCTTTAGGATTAACTGGTTGGATCTCCAAGGGACTATCAAGAGTCTTCTCCAACACCACAGTTCAAAAGCATCAATACTTCAGCACTCAGTTTTCTTTATAGTCCAACTCTTACATCCATACATGACTACTGGGAAAACCATAACTTTGACTAGATGGACTTTTGTTGGCAAAGTAATGTCTCTGCTTTTTAATATGCTGTCTGGGTTGGTCATAACTTTTCTTCCAAGAAGCAAGTGTCTTTTAATTTCATGGCTGCAGTCACCATCTGCAGTGATTTTGGAGCCCAGAAAAATAAAGTCTGACACTGTTTCCATTGCTTCCCCATCTATTTGCCATGAAGTTATGGGACCAGATGCCATGATCTTAGTTTGAGTTTTAAGCCAACTTTTTCACTCTCCTCTTTCACTTTCATCAAGAGGCTCTTTGGTTCTTCTTCACTTTCAGCCATAAGGGTGGTGTCATCTGCATATCTGAGGTTATTGATATTTCTTTCAACAATCTTGATTCTAGCTTGTGCTTCATCCAGCCCAGCATTTCTCATGATGTACTTTGCATATAAGTTAAATAAGCAGGGTGATAAAATACTTCAGTGATCTGTGTACATTAAATAAATTAGCAAAATGCAGAAAAGGAAAAAAGTCCCAGTCCCGAACCCTAATGGAAGAATGGCTAGCATTTTAATATATTTCCTTGTGATTTTTTTCTTTCTGCATATGTTTCTTTCCTTGTTTGCATAATTGTAATTTCCCCATTTTGTATCTGGTCTAAGTATGAATAGAAAAAGCACAGGATTAGAAAAAAGCTTAAACCTCATGACTTGCCAGCTGAGGGACTTTGGAAGCAGTCATCTTTAAACTTTAGTTTTCTCATCTATCTAGTGGGATAATAACACCCATCCCAGAGAGTTTTGTCAGTATTGATTAGATAAAACAGGTTAATTGCTTGACACATAGTAGACACTCAATAAATGACCCATTAAGGGCTTCCCTGGTGGCTCAGACAGTAAAGAATCTGCCTGCAATGTGGCAGACCCAAGTTCTACCCCTGGATCAGGAAGATCTCCTGGAGATGGTCATGGCAACCCACTCCGGTATTCTTGCCTGGAGAATCCCATGGACAGAGGAGCCTGGAGAGCTATAGTCCATGGGGCCTCAAATGGTCGGACACAATTGAGAGATTAACACTTTTTTCATGCTCCTGGGAATCAGGAAAGTTTCTTTGGTTACAAAAAATGAGCTGGCCCACCAGACTTTAGAAAGAGCAGACATGGTCTCACTCCAGAGATTTTCACAACTCCTCACTAGAATAGGACCAGAATAGGGGTCTAAACCAGATGCAGCCTCATCTCACTTCCATTTCTTAAATACCTCATTCCAATGTTCAAATTCCAGCATGATAAAATATGACTGGACAGCTCAGTATGGAATTTGGTCATGGGGTCACTTGGGCATGGTTGGACAGTGATTTGCGGGATAGCTGGAGATACTGAATATGTAGCTAACCCTTGGGGAAATTCCTAGCAACTTTCCAACTTTCAAAGTAGTTGAGTCCTTAATAGTCTGGTACCAAATTCTGATAAATGCAGAGTTGTTGTTTTTGTTTTTTTCACTATATGTCCCCAAATTGTCCAACAACAGCTGGATGTGTTATAGTTCAACTCGATTCTGACACCATCTACCTGGAGATAACATCAGGATCCATAGGTGAAGGGCTCAGCCCTAGAGGAATGCCCCTCCTTCCCCCACCCACACTTGCTCATGCACACACAAATAAGATGTTCGTGCAAAGTCTTGGCTGTCACCTGTGCTTCTGGTTTACCTGCTATAGATCAGAGGTTCTCATGACCCCCTAATAAATTGGGTTAGTTAATTTCCTAGAGTGGCTCACAGAACTCAGAGAAATATTTTACTGATTGGATTACTTTTTTTTTAAAAAAATAAAAGGATGTAACTCAGGAACAGCCAGCTGAAAGAGATGCCTGTGGGAAGATATAGGGAAAGGGGGTTGAACTTCCATGCCTTATTCTCCCCAAATCTCCATGTGTTCACCAACCTGAAAGCTCCTCAAACCCATTGCTTTTGGATTTTCATGGAGGCTTCATTACTTCCCTCAAACATTCTAGGTTCTTGGTTGACATTAATCTGTAATAAAGGACAGATTAACAAGAAAAAAACAAACAGAAGTTCAATAATATGTGTACTTCACATACATGGAAGATAACCAGGAAAACAGAGTAGCTCCCCAAATGGCCCAAGCGACTGCTTTAAGTGACACCTTGAGTGAAATTTTAAAATGCACATTGCAAAAGTTGAGTTTCAGTTTTATTCAGAGATCTTGCTGAGGATTATAGCCCTGGAGACAACCTCTCAGATAACTCAGAGGAACTGCTTCAAAGAGGTAGGGGAGGAGCCAGAATATATATGAATTTTTTTAGCTGGGAAATAAAAGTAGCTAAGCATAGATCTTGGTAAAAGATTACTGTTAGTCATGAAACCAAGCAGGACACTCCCTCAGCAAATGGAAGATGCTAACTGTTTGATGAAGCAATTCCTCAATTCAGTGGTCAGGAGAATCAGGAGAGCAAGTGAGGCCAGATTATAGGTGCCACAGAAGCTCACCAGGAGGCCGCCTGAGGCCAGATCTGGGAAGGTGGGCCCTTTATGCACCCTGGCCATGAACAGCAACCCCGCCCTTAAACCATCTCCATAAAACTCCTCACCATATTCACCCAGGTTGAGACACAGTTTTTGAAGGGCACAATGAGCTAGCTGTG
Organism: Bubalus bubalis; assembly: GCF_019923935.1. Taxonomy (NCBI): domain Eukaryota; kingdom Metazoa; phylum Chordata; class Mammalia; order Artiodactyla; family Bovidae; genus Bubalus; species Bubalus bubalis. The sequence continues at coordinate 96,659,247 of NC_059167.1, forward strand.
TCCCCTTTTGCCTGGAAAATCAGTAAAATTATTCTTTACTACTTCACCCAAAACTCAGATTCAATTTGGCACCAGTGCATAGAAGTCAAGTTCTGGGCATCAATCATCAAAAAAACCCAGATGTATCAAGTTAATGATTTTAGTGCTTGTGTATATAAAGAAAGATGCAAGAGTCTGCTGTTGTTGAACTTCTTCCTTTCATATGCTTATTAACTAGCTCCTGGCTCGTGTGTCTAAAACATAGACTGCTTCATCCTGGTTTTTCAATCTAAATTATTTACAGGATGTACTGAAGTTCAGCGACCACAATGGCTCAGGACTTGATCCTTGTAGACTACATGACAGGCAACATTCTTTGTTGACAATCTCCAACTAAAACCAAAAGAAGACTTGGAAGGAAAGGGAAGATAACTTTGGGGAGGTTACCAGGAAAAGCACCGTCAACTATGATAGGATTGTCATGCAGATTGAAGTCCTGCCTTCTTCAATTATAAGAGTTTCTAGAGATTTAGAGCCATCCTTCTGTTCTTGGTATAGAGAGGGATGTGTGTGTGTGTTCTGTTTGATTCTTTGTGACCCTATGAACTGTAGCCTACCAGACTCTTCTGTCCATGGAATTTTCCAGGCAAGAATACTGGAGTGGGTTGCATTTCCCACTCCAGGGAATCCTACTGACACCACCCTTACAAATGGAGATTTCCATTATAAATGTAAATGTATCTTACAAAAGGGTAACATTAACCTAAGTAGGGGCTTTCCCTTGGCTCAGGCCTTAACGTATACCCTGCAATGCAGGAGATATGTATTTGATTTCTGGGTTGGGAATCCCCTGGAGAAGGGAATGGCAACCAACTCCAGTATTCTTGCCTGCAGAATCCCAGGGACAAAGGAGTCTGGCTGGCTACAGCCCACAGGGTCACAAAGAGTTGGACACAACTGAACGACTAAGCACACACACGAGCAATCTAGTTTGAAGACCTGTCCTGTGTCTGCTTAAAAATAATCAGCCTAAAATAATCCATATACCAAAGAGACTTATTTTGGAATGGCAAATTCTGCTACCCTTCAGCATGATTGATTAAATCATTGGCCATTGGCAATTGATTCAACCTCCTGCCACTCTCCTCTCAGGAAGTCAGGACAATGGAACTGAAGCTTCCAACCCTCTAATCAAGTGGTTTTGTTATGGGAAATATTGAGTGAAACTGCCCACTCTGGCCAGGCCCAATCCTAATGCTCACAATACAAAAATAAAGATGAAAGAGGAGAGTGAAAAAGCTGGCTTAAAACTCAACATTCAAAAAACTAAGATCATGGCAAGAAAATAAAAGTCTGTCACAGTTTCTAATTTTTTCCACATCTATCTGTCATGAAGTGATGGGACCAGATGCCATGATCTTAGTTTTTTGAATGTTGACTTCTAAGTCAACTTTTTCACTCTCGTCTTTTACCTTCATCAAGAGACTCTTTAGTTCCTCTTCACTTTCTGCCATAAGGGTGGTGTCATCTGTGTATCTGAGGTTGTTGATATTTCTCCCAGCAATCTTGATTCCAGCTAGTGCTTCATCCAGCCTGGCATTTCTCATGATGTACTCTGCATATAAGTTAAATAAGCAGGGTGACAATATACAGCCTTGACATACTCCTTTCCAAGTTTTGAACCAGTTTGTTGTTTCATGTCTGGTCCTAACTGTTGCTTCTTGACCTGCCAACAGGTTGCTCAGGAGGCAGGTAAGGTGATCTGGTATTCCCGTCTCTTTAAGAATTTTCCAAAGTTTGTTATGATCCACACAGTCAAAAGCTTTAGTGTGGTCAATAAAGCAAAAATAGATATTTTTCTGGAATTCCATTGTTTTTTCTATGATCTATCAGATATTGGCAATTTGAACTCTGATTCCTCTGCCTTTTCTAAACCTAGTTTGTACAGCTGGAATTTCTCAGTTCACATTCTATTGAAGCTTAGCTTGAAGGATTTTGAGCATTACATTGCTAGCATGTGCTGCTGCTGCTGCTAAGTCGCTTCAGTCGTGTCCGATTCTGTGGGACCCCATAGACGGCAGCCCACCAGGCTCTGCTATCCCTGGGATTCTCCAGGGAAGAACACTGGAGTGGGTTGCCATTTCCTTCTCCAATGCATGAAAGTGAAAAGCGAAAGTGAAGTCGCTCAGTCGTGTCTGACTCTTAGCGGCCCCAGGGACAGTAGCCCACCAGGCTCCTCCATCCATGGGATTTTCCTGGCAAGAGTACTGGAGTGGGGTGCCATTGCCTTCTCTGTGCTAGCATGTGAAATGAGTATAGTTGTGAGGTAGTTTGAACACTCTTTGACATTGCCCTTCTTTGGAATTGGAATGAAAACTGACCTTTTCCAGTCCTGTGGCCATTGCTGAGGCTTCCAAATTTGCTGGCATAAAAGTGCAACACTTTCACAGCATCATCTTTGAGGATATGAAATAGTTCAGCTGGAAATCTATCACCTCCACTAGCTTTGTTCTTAGTAATGCTTCCTAGGGCCCACTTGACTCCACATTCCAGGATGTCTGGTTCTAGGTGAGTGATCACACCATCATGGTTATTTGTATCATTAAGACCTTTTTTGTACAGTTCTTCTGTGTATTCTTGCCACCTCTTCTTAATATCTTCTGCTTCTGTTAGGTCCATACCATTTCTGTCCTTTATTATGCCTATTTTTGCATGACATGTTCCCTGGTATCTCTCATTTTCTTGAAGGGATCTCTAGTCTTTCCCATTCTGTTGTTTTCCTCAATTTCTTTGCATTGATCACTGAGGAAGGCTTTCTTATCTCTCCTTGCTATTCTTTGAAACTCTACATTCAAATGGGTATATCTTTCCTTTTCTCCTTTGCCTTTAGCTTCTCTTCTTTTCACAGCTATTTGTAAGGCCTCCTCAGACAACCATTTGGCTCTTTTGCATTTCTTTTTGTCAGGGATGATTTTGATCACTGCCTACTGTACAAAGTTACAAACATCCATTCATAGTTCTTCAGGCAGTCTATCAGGTCTAATCCTTTGAATCTATTTGTCCTCTCCACTGTATAATCATAAGGGATTCAATTTAGGTCACACCTGAATAGCCTAGTGGTTTTCCCTACTTTCTTCAATTTGAGCCTGAATTTTGCAAAAAGGAACTGATGGTCTGAGCCACAGTCAGCTCCATGTGTTGTTTTTGCTACTGTATAGAGCTTCTCCCCGAGAAGGCGATGGCACCCCGCTCCAGTACTCTTGCCTGGAAAATTCCATGGACGGAGGAGCCTGGTAGGCTGCAGTCCATGGGGTCGCACAGAGTCGGACATGACTGAAGTGACTTAGCAGCAGCAGCAGAGCTTCTCCGTCTTCAGCTGCAAAGAATATAATCAATCTGATTTTGCTTTTGACCATCTGGTGACATCCGTGTGTAGAGTCGTCTCTTGTTTTGTTGTTGCCTGTTACTCCAGGTACCTCTTGACTTCTTATTTTTGCATTCCAGTCCCCTATGATGAAAAGGACATCCTTTTTTTTGGTGTTACTTCTAGAAGGTCTTGTAGGTCTTCATAGAACTGATCTACTTCAGCTTCTTTGGCATCAGTGGTTGGAGCATAGACCTGGATTACTGTGATGTTGAATGGTTTGCCTTGGAAAAGAACCAAGATCATTCTGTCATTTTTGAGATTGCACCCAAGTACTGCATTTTGGACTGTTTTGTTGACTATGAGGGCTACTCCATTTCTTCTAAGGGATTCTTGCCCATAGTAGTCTATATAATGGTCATGTCAATTAAATTCCCCCACTCCATCCACTTTAGGTCACTGATTCCTATGATTTCTACATTTACTCTGGCCATCTCCTTCTTGACCATGTCTAATTTAAGAACTTTTTATTAAGATCTGTTTATTTTGCACGGTATGTTCTGCGGGGCATAACTCATACCTTCATCGAGTTGTACATGCGCCTTCACCATGATAAGGCTGTGATCTATAAGCCCTGGCTACCACTAAATTATTTTAGATCTCTATCATTTGGTCATTTCAAGGGTGCTATAGAAATGAGGCCATACAGTATGCAATCTTCTGATATTGGCTTTTTTCACTCAGCACAACTCCCTTGAAATTCATTGAAGCTGAGTGTATTAGTAATTTATTTCCTTTTACTGTGTGTAGTATTCCATGTATGGATTACCAGTTTACTTAACTGTTTACTGATTGAAGGGCAACTGTGGATCACAATAAGCTGTGGAAAATTCTGAAAGAGATGGGAATACCAGACCACCTGACCTGCTTCTTGAGAAACCTGTATACAGGTCAGGAAGCAACAGTTAGAACTGGACATGGAACAACAGACTGGTTCTAAATAGGAAAAGGAATATGTCAAGGCGTATATTGTCACCCTGCTTATTTAACTTATATGCAGAGTACATCATGAGAAACGCTGGGCTGGAGGAAGCACAAGCTGGAATCAAGATTGCTGGGAGAAATATCAATAACCTCAGATATGCAGATGACACCACCCTTATGGCAGAAAGTGAAGAAGAACTAAAGAACCTCTTGATGAGAGTGAAAGAGGAGAATGAAAAAGTTGGGTTAAAACTCAACATTCAGAAAACTAAGATCATGGCATCTGGTCCCATAACTTCATGGCAAATAGATGGGGAAACAAACAGTGGAAACAGTGCCTGACTTTATTTTCTTGGGCTCCAAAATCACTGCAGATGGTGACCGCAGCCATGAAATTAAAAGATGCTTACTCCTTGGAAGGAAAGTTATGACCAACCTAGACAGCATATTAAAAGGCAGAGATATTACTTTGTCAACAAAGGTCCATCTAGTCAAGTCTATGGTTTTTCCTGTGGTCATGTATGAATGTGAGAGTTGGACTGTGAAGAAAGCTGAGTGTCGAAAAATTGATGCTTTTGAACTGTGGTGTTGGAGAAGACTCTTGAGAGTCCCTTGGACTGCAAGGAGATTCAACCAGTCCATCCAAAAGGAGATTCGTCCTGGGTGTTCACTGGAAGGACTGATGTTGAAGCTGACACTCCAATACTTTGGCCACCTCATGTGAAGAGCTGACTCATTTGAAAAGTTCCTGATGCTGGGAAAGATTGAGGGCAGGAGAACGGGAAGACAGAGGATGAGATGGTTGGATGGCATCACCGACTCAATGGATATGGGTTTGGGTGGACTCTGGCAGTTGGTGATGGACAGGGAGGCCTGATGTGCTGTGGTTCATGGGGTCGCAAAGAGTTGGACACAACTGAGCGACTGAACTGAACTTATTGTTTTCAGCTTTCAACTATTACAAATCAAGTTGCTAGGAACACTCATGTATAAGTTTTTGTGTGAGTCTAAGTCTTTATTTCTCTGAGATAAATGCTCATAAGTGGTAGCAGTCATTTTTATTTCCTTTCTTTCAAAAAGTGACAGGCTAATTCTAAATTTTTTCATGGAAATCAAAGAAACTAGATTAGCAAGATAATCTTAAAGAAGGATGTAGGGGAATTTGCAGTATCTCAAGACTTACTATACAGCTACAGCATTAAGATAGCTTATACTGGCATTAGGATATATATATATATATATATATATATATATATCTCATCATCATCATCTTCATCAAAACTGAGAACTGCTGTTCATGAACCAATAAGAAAATGACAAAGAACCCAATAGAAAAATAGAGGCAAGGATTTGAAAAGCATTTCACAAAACAGTAAACACAAATGATCTGTAAACATGTGAAAAGATGCTTAGCTAGCAGAAATAAAGTGCCAGTTACAAGCATTGCCTCAACATTGGCAAAAATTTTAAAAAGTATAAAGTCTGGGAATACCAAAGTTAAGAAGTAAATAACAAGGGGAAGTCAGAACTGTCTTAAAAGGCTAAAAACAGTGTAAATTAATAAAACCATTCTGGAGAATGATTTAGTGTTATCTAGTCATTTTGAAGAGTTATTTATCTTATAAATCTTTTAATTTTATTTATACATTTTCAGTATATTCTTACCTGTATACCAGTTCATAACAGCATTTCATGTAATGGTAAATAATTTGTAAAAAAAATCCTCGAGAATAAAAGAGATTAATTATGGTTTAGACACACCCTGGAATAGTATGTAGCTGTGAAAAAGAATGAGTTATAGCTACTGGCATTTGCATGGATGATCACTAAAGCAAGTCATGGAATACATACACTAGGATTCCATTCATATACAAATGTGATATATTTCATAGCTTTTAAAATATGAAAGGTATATATTTTCATTAAGAGAGAATTAGTATTCCCAGGCAGAGTGAGAGGATCCCTCCCTCTCTGAGCCAGGCACTCAGTATCTCTGGAAATATTTGATCCTATCCAGAATATGTTTTACTCGCCTCTCCTCATCCCTTAAGGTCCTACCACAGATGAGATGGGACCATGTGACAACCGGATCTTCCACTGGGAGGAGGAAGAAGGCGGACAGTTGGGTATAGACCTCTAACATCCAAATTCTCTGGGAACCGATTAACCTGAAAACTGTATCTTGCCTTCTTTGTAATTTTCCTCACAGTGCCTGGCAGGTAGGCTGGCAGGAAGTAGGTCTGACGTCCCGCTGGTTAAACATGGGCTAAATGCAGACTCCCTGCCTCTCTCAGGACACTTGGTCCTAAAATGAGGTTAACGGCAGCTACCTGGCCTCACCGGAGTGCTCTTTTCAACCTGCTTAATAAATATAAAACTCAAAGGAAGGTTTTGCCTATGAAATGATTTCACCTCATACTAGATAAAACCATCAGAAAGATGTGAATGTGCGCACTTTCATTTTAAAATTTCACAAATGTTTTTGTTATATATATATTTTTTAAATCACCTAACAGCAAACTGTCACTGGAAATAAACTTAAAATGTGGAAATTGACAAAGAGAGAGAGAAATGACCAATTTTACTTCAATCCTTATGTAATCGCCACGTGCACTTTGTTGCTGCTGCTGCTGTTCAGTCACCAAGTCGTGTCTGACTCTCTGCGACCCCCATGGACTGCAGTGTGCCAAGTTTCTCTGTCCTTCACTATCTCCCCGAGTTTGCTCAAACTCATGTCCATTGAGTTGGTGATGCCATCCAGCCATCTCATCCTCTGCTGTCCCCTTCTCTTCCCGCCTTCAATCGTTCCCAGCATCAGGGTCTTTTCCAATGAGTCAGCTCTTCCAGTCAGGTGGCCAAAGTATTGGAGCTTCAGCTTCAACATCAGTTCTCCAAAAAATGTTCAGGGTTGATTTCCTTTAGGATGGACTGGTTGGATCTCCTTGCAGTCCAAGGGTGTTCTCCAACACCACAGTTTGAAAGTGTCAACTCTTCCGTGTTCAGCCTTCTTTATGGTCCAACTCTCACATTATCCAGTTTTCCATGACCACTGGAAAAACCATAGCTTTGACTATATGCACCTCTGTCAGCAAAGCGATATCTCTGCTTTTTTAATACACTGTCTAGGTTTGTCATAGATACTTTTCCAAGGAGCTAACATCTTTTAATTTTGTGCCTACGGTCACTGTCCACATTGATATTGGAGTCGAGAAAATGAAATCTGGCACTGTTTCCACATTTCCCCCATCTGTTTGTCATGAAGTGATAGGATCAGATGCCATGATCTTCGCTTTTTGAATGTTGAGTTTTAAGCCAGATTTTCCGCCACCTTTATCAAGAGGCTCTTTAGTTCCTCTTTATTTTCTGCCATTAAAGTGGTGTAATCTGCATATCTGAGGTGGTTGATATTTCTTCCAGCAATCTTGATTCAGGCTTGCACTTCTTCCAGCCCAGCATTTCTCATGATGTACTCTGCATATAAGTTAAATAAGCAGGGTGACAATATACAGCCTTGACATCCTCCTTTCCCAGTTGGAATCAGTCTGTTGTTTCATGTCCAGTTCTGTTTCTTCTTGACCTGCATGCAGGTTTCTCAGGAGGCAGGTTAATGTGGTCTGGTGTTCTTATCTCATTAAGAATATTCCACAGTTTGTTGTGATGCACACAGTCAAAGCCTTTATCATTAGCACTGCCCACATGTTATTTCATTCATACACCTCTGCATTTAAACGAAGCTATTGATTTTGTACAAAATTTTAAATTGATTTTAAAAACTTAACATTACTATGTATTTATCTGTGCCTAATTTTTGTGAAGCATTATACAATAATCTGTTTAATCATTCTCTTTATTGTAGTACATTGATTATTTCTGATTTTTTAACTAAATAATTTTGAAGTGATCTCTCTCTCATTCCCTCTCTCTCTTTTAACTAAAGTCTGTGCACATTTTTTATTTCCTTTGGACAGATTCCTAGATGTAGTACTTCTCTCACTTATGTGTGCCTATGTACATTCTAAGGTGGTTCTGATTCTTTTTAGATGAGATAAAACATGGAATGCAGCGAGCATGGTGCCCGGCACATACTAAGCCGGTAGTAGAGTGTAGACAATATCTTTCCATGCAATGGGTGTGGCACAAGGCACTTTGCACACATTGCCTTTAATACAATGATTCTACAAGGGGGGTATTATCATCCCTGGACTATAGAAGAAAAACTGGATTCAGAGAGGTTTAGTGACTTTCCCCACACGGCAAAGCCTAGAGGATCACTATTCAAACTGAGGTCTCTCTGATGCAAATGGAGGATGCTGTGCCCTGAGATATCTTCCTCACAGGTCCTGGGGCAACCCCGAACTCTTTATATAGGTATCTCAAGATGCATCTTGGGGCTTCCCTTGTGGCTCAACTGGTAAACAATCTGCCTGCAACCCGGGAGACCTGGATTTGATCCCTGAGTTGGTAAGATCCCCTGGAGAAGGGAAAGGCTACCTACTCCAGTATTCTGGCCTGGAGAATTCCATGGACTGTATAGTCCACAGGGTCGCAAAAAGTTGGACACGACTGAGCTACTTTCACTTTCAAAGATGCGTCTAGCAAGATGGGTGCAGACCTCTTGTGTCTAATTTCTCTGATGGCCAACTACCTAAAACCACATCACATTTTAATCTTTATCTTACTTATTTACATATACATTTATTTATTGACTTGACAGATATTTAGATGTTGAAATAGTGATTGTGACCCATCTGGGACTCAAGGAATGGAAATAATCTATGTTTGAGAATAAAGAATGCCACAATCCACGTATTTTTGGATTACTCCATAAAATCATTCAAATTTCCCCAATGCAAATAACGCTGTGGATATTACACCAATGGCAGCCCGTTCTTCCCAGGGAGGGTTGTGAGTGGCAGCTCCCTCTCGGCCCCTTGTCCTAGCTGCTATCCAAGCTGCAAGTCTGAGCTAGTCTCATCATTCATCAAGAGCCAGCGAATATTCAAGAGACTTGTTCTTGGCATATGAAAATCTCCCAGAGCCCTCAGAGAAACAAGCATACTTGGAGTTCTCACCTGCAATCTCTGTTCTCTAATAGTGCAGATAAACAAGCTACTTCCTGAGTTAAAATTAAGTCAAATGCCTGGTCTTGGCTTTCCTCAATACCACAGTAACTTCCACATCTGACTTAGGAATGAGGCCACCGCTTCAATGATGAAGGTTCACTATTCAGGAATTAGCTGGGGAAATGATCTTGAGAAAGCTGAAAAAATAGATGGTGACGCTCAGTGTTCCAAAAAACGCCATGTCATTCACTGATTTATTCATTCAGATGTGAGTTTTCTAAGCACCTGTCTCTACCAGGCTCTGCACCAAATGCTAGAGAAACAGATTGGCCATACTCCTTGCCCTCAAGGAACTCACAGTATAGTAGGGTCATCAGAAACACAGGTAAATTACTGCAAAACATGTTTTACACTGAAAAGAACTTTATACAAGATACTATGCAAATGCAGAAAATGACCTTAGAGGACTCCATGAAGGCTTCAAATATGGCTCTTAAGGAGTGGGTGTTGAAGTATGAATAGGAGTTTGTCTTCCTAGTAATACTAGTGGCAATTAGAGGGGAGGATGGAAACCCAGCTCTCGAAAGTATTCTAATAGGACTTGGTGACTGGATTTTGCTAGTGGAGTGGAGTGGGAACATAGTAAAGATGGAAGATAACTAAAGGGAATCTGCTTCTCTACTCACAGCTCTTCTGAAACCAAATGAGTGAAAGGTTTTTCCCCACACCAACCAATTTTCCAACTTTTTGGACACCAACTAGGTGTCCAGTAATTTAATTCAGTTCCCCGCTGTCAGGCTGCACAGTTCAGTTCTGCAAGATTGCCCCATTTCAGATGCCAGTCACAAGCAATTTGTCCCCATGTTACCCACACTTCTTTCCAACTTGGCTACAAGGTTAGGGATTCAGATTCAATAATTTGCTGGAATGGCTCACAAGGCTCAGGGGAACATTTATCTACATTTACTAGTTTCTTATAAAGAATTTTATAAAGGAACAGATGAACAGCCAGGTAAAGAAAACCCAGAACAGTCCTGAATGCAGAGTTGGGGTGGAGTTAAGGTGTGCCACTCCTGACACGTGAATGTGGTCACCAATCTGGAAGCTTTCTGAACCTCATAATTTAGGGCTTTTTCTGGAGACTTCGTCACAAAGGCATGATAGATCATTAACTCAATCTCCCCCCCTCCACCCTTGTCCTCCTGAGAAGATGGGGAGTGGGACTGAAAGTTCTACATTTCCTGTCAGGGACTGGTCTTCTCTAAAAGACTTCAGAACCCATTCTGAAGTTTCCAGGTCACCAAGAGTCACCTCATTAGAATAAAAGATGCTCCCATCACCCAGGGAAACTCAAGGGTTTTGAAAACTCTGCATCAGGAACCAGGGGCAAAGACCAAATATTTATTTCTTATTATGTCACAATGGCTGCAGAAGTGACTAGCTCAGGGTGATATGGTTCCCAGCCAAGTAATGGCACCCCTCAGCAGAGTGTGTGTCTATTCTGTATAACCATATCTCTAACTGTACTTCTTCCCCGTCATCTTCCAAAACTGGCCATTCACATAGGCTGAATTGGAAAATCTGCAATCAGGAAATACCTTTTATTTTTTTTCTCCCATTCAGACCTCATGTAGTCTCAGCTTTTCTAACTTGTTTTAGATATAGGTGTCTAATTTTCAGGTATTCTAACATTTCATACCGTCAAAATCAAGGTTCAATCTTCCATCCAGTTTGCAGCCTAGTCTAGGACTCCGTCTGTCAGTAGCAGTGTTTTGGGAGCCCTCTGGGAGATGACTGGGAGAGAGGAACAGAAGGAATGGGGTGAAGTTCTGTTTGGTTAGCTAGTGCTCCCAGGAGTTCTCATACCATGCTCTCTCTAACACGCACACACAATGACTCCTGGGCTCTTTGAAAACATCTGTAGTCTTTTGCCTTGGAGATTCCCCTAGCCTTCCTGCTAGGGACCCCTCCACTGATACTCAGTTTGAAAGGCGATAGTCTTTTTAAGAACTGATAACTGAGTTTTCCTCCTGGTCCATGGAAACTTACAACCCTTTGCTCCAACAGAGAGTGGACTTGTAGCTTCCTTCATCGCTACCTTCTCTCCCAGTTCTCTGAGAAGGGAAAATCCTGCAGCCTCCTGCCTTGAGACTCACCTAGATGAGTGTTTGACACTGGTCCCTGGAGCTACCACTTTCAGAGGACACAGGTCAGTTTCCTTCAGCACTCTCCTAGGCAATCGTCTGGTCCTGGGATAGTCTGCAATCGAGCAAAGGTCCAGTTGGAAATGAGGTGCTAAGTTTCCTTCTGACAATTATCTCCCCTATCTTACTTTGCTGTCCTCTTCACTTAAATTCAAAGAATCCTCTCCACTGACTCTCTAACTCTTTTATTTCTGGTCACTGAAAAGTTGAGTTGTGGTCATCTCTCTTTAGAAAGCAAGGTACTTCTCTAAGCTCTGAGGTTTAGCTGAAATTCTGAGTCAAGATTTTTAAAACTCCATTTAACAGTCTGCTATGGAGAAGGCAATGGCACCCCCCTCCAGTACTCTTGCCTGGAAAATCCCATGGGCGGAGGAACCTGGTGGGCTGCAGTCCATGAGGTCGCTAAAAGTCTGACACGACTGAACGACTTCACTTTCACTTTTCACTTTCATGCATTGGAGAAGGAAATGGCAACCTACTCCAGTGTTCTTGCCTGGAGAATCCCAGGGACGGGGGAGACCGGTGGTCTGCCATCTATGGGGTCGCACAGAGTCGGACACGACTGAAGCGACTTATCAGCATGCTTCTCTTTTTTGTGTGTGTGTGAAATTGACAACTTTGCTTCAACTCCAAACATCCTTTTTTAGCTCTCAACTGTAAGCCTGTCTTGCTTCTTCAAAGCCAAGGGCTGTGAGTCGTTTATATTTCTTATGTTGAGAATCATCATCTCAAAGTTTTCCTGACCCAACCCGCTTGCAAACATGATACCCCATTGTGGTGATAGAGCAGGAGACATGGACCGCTCATGCACAATCCAGCAAAGCATCTGTTGGAGTAAGTCTTTGGAGGGTAAACCAGCAAGCTTATTGTAACATTAAGTATACAGCCTAGGACTTGGCAGTCCCTCTTCTGCATTTCTGTGCTACGATGGTAACTACACCACATGCATCACAGATGTCTCTGTTTCACATAAGGAATTATTGAGCATTTACCAAAATTATTGGCATCATACCTGGACATATAAACATCAAGAAAGCATACCCACTGGCAGAAGTGTTTGATCTAGTATATTACCGAGGTTAAGATGACAAAGCATCTCTGTACCCCTTGACCTGACTCTGGATGGACATTGTTTCAAAATATGAATTTACGTTATTTTCTCCCTGCATGTACTCGCTTCTTTTCTCTTATTTAGGTGAAGGGTCATTCTATACTGACTCATCGCCTCAGGGATGGTATGTTTCTGGGTCGAACGCAAAAACTAGCCTATAAGGTTGCTTTCTTACCGTGATCAATGGTAGGACTTGTAAAAGATCTAGGAGAGTTTTGTAGAAGACCCGAAGAGGAGGATACTTCCTTGATCAAAGAAGGCATGCCATCAAGGCTTCCTTGATCTCAGAGTAGAGAAAGCTATCCCTGGGCTTGGGAAGGGAGGGAGGAATCTGTGCATCACGGTCAAGGGATTTGAGCATCACTTGAACCGTCACTGTAGGAAGGCATGAAGACGCTGGACAAATGACCACAGGAAAAAACAGAGAGCCTTGCAAAAGATCCTCAGCATAGGAATGAAACCAAAGAGCTAGAAGCCACCAGACCTAATAGACTATGTGGACAAGAATTAGGGCTCACCTAACATTAAGCTTCGGAGAAGGCAATGGCACCCCACTCCAGTGCTCTTGCCTGGAAAATCCCATGGACGGGGGAGCCTGGTGGGCTGCAGTCCATGGGGTCGCTAAGAGTCGGACACAACTGAGCGACTTCACTTTCACGCACTGGAGAAGGAAATGGCAACCCACTCCAGTATTCTTGCCTGGAGAATCCCAGGGACGGGGGAGCCTGGTGGGCTGCCGTCTATGGGGTCGCACAGAGTTGGACACGTCTGACGCGACTTAGCAGCAGCAGCAGCAGCAACATTAAGCTGCAGAGACCTCTGACCAAGGGCAAGTTGCCTTGCCTTCCACCCCACCCCCAACCTTACCACCAGAAGACTTCTTGAAAAACACTCCTGTATAAAATCCAAGAATTGTGGCTCAACCCCATGTACATCCTTGGGAGCCACAACAAAGGCTGAAGTGAAGTTTTCTCCTAGTCAATCAGAGTGGAGTCTTAAGAGTCAGAAATTAAATCACATTATAGAAAATATACACATCTCTTACACATATGGGAACTAAAGGACTGACTTGAGATTTCTACCTCCTACTCGTTCTGTCTTTGGGAATCCATTCTTACAGAGAAAATAATGCCAAGTATTTTGCAGAAGGCCAAGGACCAAGTGATGAGTGCAGTTTGAATGGGGTTTAGGGAGTAACTGGCTGACACATTCATCTTCCGCATTGCTGTGCCGGCAAATTCTACATGAGGCTGGAACCGCCACCATACATTACTTGTGCAGTTGTTCTAAATGGCACTTAAACTTCTACAGAAGAAACTAAATTTAGTTTCTCAGCCGAAATGCGCTTGTCTGGTTGATGGGAGCAAAAACAAGCATAAGAACGTGTTTTCAGAAATGTTTGAATAATACATGTCAAGGCAGCAAAGCAGAAACTCAGAAGGACAGAGTTTTGCAGGGTGGGGAGGTTTTCACACTGAATTACAGAGGGGAAAAAATAACCATAGGATGCCCTGATAATAGGAAAGAAGAGAGGGATCATTTATAGTTCAATATTTCTGCCTCAAAGAAATGATCAGCAGAAGAAAATAATCCAGGAAAATGGTGAAGAGATCCTTGAGGTCTGAATTCAACTTTGATCTGACTGAGACACCCTAGGGATGCAAAGAGGAGTTACTCAGTTTCTGCTCTCAGAGGTCCTGATGAGGTAGAAGTGAAGGAGAATTCCAGTCCTGCATTGTGGGATGTGTGCTCACAGGGTTGCAGGGTACAGATCAGGGGGTGACTAGTTTTCCCCCAGAGGCTCAGGGAGGCTGCACTGTTAAAGTGGTATTTGATCTGGATTTGGAAGGCTAAACAGTGATTTGCCTGTTTGAGAAGGAGTTCTACATGGAAGGAACAACAGCTGGAGACACAAAAGAGAATGGTGAATTCAAGGAAAGGATAAATCTCTGGGGTTATGTGGACATAGATTATGGGTGTGATGAACTAAACGTATGTGTCCCTCCTAAGTTCATCCATCACGGAGGCTCCACTTCTGTGACTTCATCCAGGGGGTGGAGTCTCAGTGATGGATGTAAGAATCCACTTGGGCTGCTATCAGAATACTATAGACTGGGTGGGCTTATGGGAAGTCCAAGATCAAGGTGCTGGCAGATTCAGTGTCTGGGGAGATCCTTGTTCATACAGAATTGTTGTTTGCAATTGCATTTGGCAGAAGGCAGTTTTCTGGAGCCTTTTTTATAAGGGTGATAATCCCATTCATGAGGGCTCCACACTCATGACCCAATCACCTCCCAAAGGTCCCACCTCCAAGTACCATTACCTTGGGGATTAGATTTCAACATATGAATTTGGGGGATGCAAGCATTTGACTGTGTGGATCACAACAAACTATGTAAAATTCTTAAAGAGATGGGAATACCAGACCACCTGACCTGCCTTCTAAGAAATCTGTATGCAGGTCAAGAAGCAACAGTTAGAACTGGACATGGAACAACAGATTGGTTAAAAATTGGAAAAGGAGTACATCAAGGCTGTATATTGTTACCCTGCTTATTTAACTTATATGCAGAGTACATCATGTGAAATGCCCAGCTGGATTAAGCCCAAGCTGGAATTAAGATTGCTGGGAGAAATATCAGTAACCTCAGATATGCAGATGACACCACCCTTATGGCAGAAAGTGAAGAAGAACTAAAAAGCCTATTGATGAAACAGAAAGAGGAGAATGAAAAAGTTGGGTTAAAACTCAACGTTCAGAAAACTAAGATCATGGCATCTGGTCCCATCACTTCATGGCAAATAGATGAGTAAAACCTATGATCAACCTAGACAGCATATTAAAAAGCAGAGACATTACTTTGCCAACAAAGGTCTGTATAGTCAAAGCTATGGTTTTTCCAGTAGTCATGTATGGATGCGAGAGTTGGACTATAAAGAAAGCTGAGCACTGAAGAATTGATGCTTTTGAACTGTGGTGTTGGAGAAGACTCTTGAGAGTCCCTTGGACTGCAAGGAGATCCAACCAGTCAATCCTAAAGGAAATCAGTCCTGAATATTCATTGGAATGACTGATGCTTAAGCTGAAACTCCAAAACTTTGGCCACCTGATGGGAAGAACTGACTCATTTGAAAAGACCCTGATGCTGGGAAAGATCGAAGGCAGGAGGAGAAGGGGACGACAGAGGATGAGATGGTTGGATGGCATCACCGATTCAATGGACATGAGTTTGAGTAAGCTCTAGGAGTTGGTGATGGACAGGGAAGCCTGGTGTGCTGCAGTCCATGGGGTTACAAAGAGGCGGACACGACTGAGCGACTGAACTGAAACATTCAGTCTATAGCATGAGATTGTGGCCTTATAAGGAGATGAAAGACACGACTGGGTGACTGAAGTGAACTGACTGAAGGAGATGAAGGTACCAGAGCTCTCTTGCTTGACCACCTGGGGCTACCAGAAGAAGGCAACGGTCTATAAGCAAGCAAGCAGGGCTTCACCAGACATCTGATCCACCAGCACCTTGATCTTGGACTTGCCAGCATCCAGAATTGTGAGAAATGTTTAAGCAACCCAGTCTGTGGTATTTGTTATTACATCTTGAATTGACTAAGATAATGGGGAAGGAAGTGGCAGGATATGGAAGTAAGAGAAAGGCACCCACCTTAAGGGGCTAAGGATGGTGGCTTGATGCTGCACATACTGTTCTGCATCCTTTTTTGAGCTTTAAGTGCATAACTGTGTATTGTTCTGGGTTCCAAAGCTGAGACCTCATCAGAGGTGAGGTTTTCTTACCAGGTGAGCCAACGGTTTCCTTAAAGACCCAAGAAAACAATTTTTAAGCTTCAATAGCACAAGGGGAAAATTGCAGAATGAAAATTTATAGTAATTAGACAGAAAACCATTTTCTCTGTTTCTACTGAAAAAAATAAAACTAAGATGAAGTGTAAGTATGCTATATATAAATTTATTATTTTAATATAATAATTAATAACTAATTATTTCATTCATCTATTTAACAAATATTTATTATCCATTCTTCACTATGGAACAGTGATTCAGCAGAAATCAAAGAGACATGGTCTGTGGTCTCAGGAGTCTCCAGTGTGCTGAGGGGAGACACAGATCACCAACAGCAAGCAAATTATTACACAATAAAATGTCAGGCTGTGATAAGTACAGAGAAAAGTGTCATTTCTGTAATGGATCGCCAAAGGGGAAACAACCTGTGATTTAAAAAAAAAAAAAAAAAAACTTGGCCAGACTTCTGGTTTCAACTCCTTCATATAAAAAGTTTGGAAGACATCTCTCTCATCCCTACATGAAAAGGTTGAACAAACTGATGTTCAAAGATTTTAGTTGACTCATCAGAGAACTCATGTTGCAAAGAAAGCTGGAGCTCTGAGGTCTGGAGAGCGACGAATCCAGGCAGAGAGTGACACAGCCAAGGTCGGCTCACCCACTGCAGGCGCAGACGGGAAGGGTGCTTAAAGGGTGACTTAAGCGCTTAAAGGCTTCTAGCCTTCTTATCTCACATAAGGGGGAGGAGCTTAGGAGTTATACGACTGGAACAACGCCTGTGAAACGATCCCTAAAAGACTGAGATTTAGTCATAAGGTTGCAGAATGTTTCTCCTCCCCACATTTTACCATAACACCAACAATACTCCACTATAATAACTATGGGTTACATCTGAAAGATTTGCAAAGCACAGGCTGTCTCGGTAAGAGTATATGCTATGCTATGCTAAGTCACTTCAGTCGTGTCTGACTCTGCGACCCCATAGATGGCAGCCCACCAGGCTCCCCTGTCGCTGGGATTCTCCAGGCAAGAACACTGGAGTGGGTTGCCATTTCCTCCTCCAATGCATGAAAGTGAAAAGTGAAAGTGAAGTTGCTGAGTCGTGTCCGACTCTTAGCGACCCCATGGACTGCAGCCCACCAGGCTCCTCCATCCATGGGATTTTCCAGGCAAGAGTACTAGAGTGGGATGCCATTGCCTTCTCCGGTTAAGAGTATATAGGAAAGTATAAAGACCACAGGGAGACAAAAGAGGAGGGGGGACAGTAGAGGAATTTGAAGTGTCTGCTGCCTACAGGTGTAGAAAACTGTCAACAGGATACAAGTCCTTACCAGATTAACATAAACGTCCACATTAAGGATCTGTTTACAGTTTCTGTTACCCAGCACAACATGGCTGACTTTGAACAAAAAATTAGAAGCCACCCAGATTACAGAGGTAATCAAGTTAAAACAAGGTCATTAGAGTGGGTCCTAATCCAATACGTTTCCCTATAAAAAGGGAAAACTTGGACACAGACACTCAGAGAAAGAAGATGATGCAAAGATGTGCAAGAGCTCCATCTACAAGCCAAGAATGCCTGAGACCATTGGGTGCTAGGAGAGAGGATTGAAAAGATTTTGCCCTGCAACCCTCAGGAGGAACCAGCCCTACCAACACCTTGGTCTCTGACTTCCAGCCTCAGAACTTTGAGACAATAAATTTCTATTGCATAAGCTGCTCAGTTTATGGCACTTGGTTAGGTCAGCCCTCAGGAAACGAATCTAGATTCCTGGAAAGTGGGGTACCGCGGTAACAAATACCCTAAATCATGCAAGTGGTACTGGAATGGCGCAAAAGGCAGAAGCTGACAGAGTTTTGAGCTATTTGAGAGAAAAGTCCTAGATTGCCTTGAAGAGACAGTTGGCAGAAATGTGAACGTTAAAGGTACTTCTGGTGAAGTCTCAGATGGGAATGAAGAACACATTATTGGAAGCTGGAAGAAAGGCAACCCTTGTGATAAAATGGAACACGTTATTGGAAGCTGGAAGAAAGGCAATCCTTGTGATAAAATAGCAGAGAACCTGGCTCACTGTATTCTGTTGGATGGAACGTAGAACTTTTAAGTAATGAACATGGATGCTTAGCTGAGACTTCTAAGCAAACTGGTGAAGGCACAGCTTAGTTTCTCCTTGCTACTTACAGTGAAATGTAAGAGGAAAGAGATCCATGAAACAAGCTACAGTTGAGCAAAATGCAACCAGAAATTGGAAAATTCTTAGCTCATGCATATTGCAAAAAATGAAAAAGTATGTTCTAGAGAAAGCACCATGGGTGTGACCAGGCAACCATTTGCTAAAGCAACGATGCATGTGACTTACAGATCCAATCAACTACCTAGGGAGAAGCCCTGCTGGCTTGTACAGAAGGGGACAGAGGTGAGAGGAATGAAGGAAGACTTTCCGACTGCTGGGTTTCACTGGCTCAGACGGTATAGAATCTGCCTGCAATGCAGGAGACAGCAGGTTTGATCCCTGGGTTGGGAAGATCCCCTGGAGAAGGGAGTGGCTATCCACTCCAGTATTCTTGCTTGGAGAATTCCATGGGCAGAGGCTATAGTTCATGGTGTTGCAAAGAGTTGGACACAACTGAGTGACTAACACTTCCACTTTCACTTAGAAAAGAGGTGAGGTTTTCACCTCTGTGGGCCAAAAGGATGGAGCCAAAGAGGACTATTCTACAGTTATAAAATCAAATGGAATTTTCTCTGATAGATTTCCATCTTCCTTTTGATCTGTTTGTCTCTCTAATTTTTCTCTTTTGGAATGGGAATTTCTGTGACTGTTCCAACTTGTATTTTGAAAATAGCCCGTCATCTGCTTTTGCAAGTAAGCAAATGGAGAGGAATTTGGACCCCGGATGACTTCTACTCCAACTCTTGTCTATAACTGATTTTGCGTGATTTAAATGATAAGATTTGGGACTTTGAGGAGAGGATGTTTTGGTGAGATTTGAGGCTTAGAATTGATGCAGAAATGATGAACACTTCAGGAATATTGGAGTGGGTGGATATATTTTCCATGTGAGGATTTTGGAGGGTCCAGAGGGAAGATTATTATAGGTTAAATTGTGTCTCCCCAAGAAAAGAAATGTTAACCCCTAGAGTCTCAGAATGTGACCTTATTTCAAAATAGGGTCTTTACAGAGATAATAATGTTAAAATGAGGTCATTAGGGTGGCCCCTAATCCAGTATTGATGGAAAGGGGAAATGTGGAAGCAGAGACAGACACAGAAGCAACACACACACACACACACACACACACACACACAGTCATGGGAACATGAAGGCAGAGATCGGTGTCAAGCTCAGAAATGATAGAGATTGCTGGCAAACCATCAGGAGCCTGGAGAGAGTCATGGAATTGATTCTCCCTCCAAGTCCAAGAAGAAACCAACCCTGCTGACTTTGGCTTTGAACTTCTAGCCTTCATAATTGTAAGAATGAATCTCTATTGTTTAAGCCACACCTGTCTAGTCTCTTTTAAGGCTTTGAAAATTATGTTCTACCTACTTATGATATCCTTCCTTCCATCCCAGCTTTACTTAGCTAAAATCCTATTTCCCTTCAGTGATCTATTTGAGCTTCAGTTCTTCTAAGAAGCTTTCCTCAACTTCCCCAGGCTGGTTAGATGCTTCCTAACCTCATGTGTTCCTGCTAGCTCAGTATTTACCATACTTCATGGTAAATGTCTCTTTACCTATCTGTCTCCACCAGGGTATGAAATCCTTTAAGACAGAGCTATTTATCATTCTTCACTGTATTCTGGACATAGTTACACAGTTTCAAACACATAAAGAACAGCTCAAAACTATTTTTTGGATGGATGAATGGAAAATGACATCTAAGTCTAAGAGATGCAAACAAGTACTGAGAATTAGGCTGTTAAATGACCAGGATTTTTAAAAAGAGTTGGAAAATCAATGGCATTATGAATTTTAAGATCTATCAATATAGTAACAACTTCCCGAACAGCACACAATTATATTTTCTATTATTTCCCCTACCTTGGTTGAGTCACCCCATGATTGCTTTCATTGCTCAAGTACTGCCTGCTGAATTGTCATGGCTCCATGTCTTATTAGAGGGTTTTTTTTTTTTTTAATTTCTTGCAAAAAGTAATAGCAGAATGACTAGTTGACAAGGAAATCAGGTCACTTAGTTGATGACTTGCATATGCACACTTCCACAGAGAAACCTGATTAGCTGACAGGGTACTGGAGCTGGGTTCAGAAGGACTGAGTTGGGACTCTGGCCTTGCCACTTGCCAGCATGAGGCTTTGCTACCATCATGAGGCGGTAGGACCATGGGAAGAGCACTTAACTCTGAGTGAGAAACCAGACTGGCCTTCTTACTTACTAGCTGAGTGACTCTTTTAAAATCTTTTCTAAGCTCTAAAGTGGGAGTAAAAAGCTTCTCTCCTCATCTTCTTCCCAGTTCAGTTCAGTCGCTGAGTCGTGGCCGACTCTTTGTGAGTCCATGGACCGCAGCACGCCAGACTTCCCTGTCCATCACCAACTCCCAGAGCTTACTCACACTTATGTCTATTGAGTCAGTGATGCTGTCCAACCATCTCATCCTCTGTCATCCCCTTCTCTTGCCTTCAATCTTTCCCAGCATCAGGGTCTTTCCTAATGAGTCAGTTCTTCACATCAGGTGGCCAAAGTATTGGAGTTTCAGCTTCAGCATCAGTCCTTCCAATGAATATTCAGGACTGATTTTCTTTAGTATTGACTGGTTTGATCTCCTTGCAGTCCAAGGGACTCTTAAGAGTCTTCTCCAACACCATAGTTCAAAAGTATCAATTCTTTGGCTCTCAGCTTTCTTTATAGTCCAACTCTCACATCCATACATGACTACTGGAAAAATCATAACTTTGACTAGACACACCTTTGTCAGCAAAGTAATGTCTCTGCTTTTTAATATGCTGTCTAGGTTGGTCATAGCTTTTCTTCCAAGGAGCAAGCGTCCTTTAACTTAGTGGCTGCAGTCACCATCTGCAGTGATTTTGGAGCCCAAGAAAATAAAGTCTGTCACTGTTTCCATTGTTTTCCCATCTATTTGCCATGAAGGGATAGGACCAGATGCCATGATCTTAGTTTTTTGAATGTTGAGTTTTAAGCCAGCTTTTTCACATGTGTGTGGATGTGTCTAAAACACTTTTCTACCATGGGTTCCAAAGAACACACTTTGGGAAACATTTCCATAAATCTATCCAGAGAGAGTGTCAACCATGAAAAATGTTGTTAAATCAATATATTTTGTAGACTCCTTCAAATTATCACAGATCAGGCTCTCAAAATCATACTATCTGCTGAGTGACCAGTCTGTGTTAGGCACTGGACTGGGAACTTTTCAGATGACATCTTATTAATTCTTCACATCATCCCATGAGACAAGAACATTAGCCCTCTTTCAGAGGTGACGAAGTCAAATCTTAGGGAGGCTAAGGACATACACCCAGCTTGTAAATGGCAAAGCTGTGATTTAAAGCCAGGTTTGCTTGACTCCTAAGCCAAAGATATTTCCTACTAAGCTTCCAGAAGAATCCCAAATACTATGCTTTTTGGAGTTAGATCATTCTGTATTCACATTAACTTCTATAGCTCTCAGAAGCTCCAACTAGAAAGAAGCCAGGCATGTTTGCTAAGACGCATTCTCCTTGCCAGGCCCAGATGTCCAGGATGTGCACACCAAGGTCAGAAAAAGAACCAAAAGCTCTACTGAGCATCTTGTCTCTCAGACTGCTGCTATTTAGACTCCAGCCAATGCCCTGTGTGCTAAGGAGGAACTCCTGGGAGAGACACTCTAGGAATTAGTGCAAAACAGGAGTACGGCCCTCACAAGGACTGAACCCCAGCCTCTAATCAACTCAATCCCTGGTTGGAGGGAGATCTTCCTCAACTTAATCCCATGGCTAAGCAGAAGAAAGAGAACATTATCCAAAGCCTTGAAGTATCTGATATTTTCAATACAAAATGTCTGATATTTTATCAAAATCCCTCAAGCATTCCAGAAAAAAAAAATGAGAGAGTCAATTTCTAGGCAGGTTGAGAAGAAGTCCGGGGTCCCCAAGGAAGAGAAAGGGGTCTGGGGCTCTTGAAGAGGAGATAGGGGTCTGGAATTTCAAGGAGGAGGAAAGGACAAACATTTTTTCTTCTACATTCCTTAGTTTTAGTCACATAAAAAGTGTTTTGTTTTTTTTTTCTTTAAGCCTGGAACTGATGATTACACAACAAACAACTCAGTTTAAACTCTGTACTAAGGATTATATAGCAACAATGTATCCTGCTTGAGGACAATTTCTCCTTCCTAAAAACCTTCTGACTAATCCTGTTGTCTTAAGATGTAAATTGTGGGAATGGGTGTAGTAAGATCTTTACAACCTTGAGACTTTCTTCTGATTTATTGTAATAACCAATTTAAAAAGTATGTAACTCCTTGTTAACACTAGTGAGGGGGCACTCTCTGCCCCCTTCTGATGTCTGTGTCAGAAGCTTTCTCTGCCCCTTTTTATACTTTAATAAGTATAAAAGCTCTTGAGTGATCAAGCCCGGTCCCTGGTCCTGAAGCTATATCTTCTTCTTCAGAGATCACGAATCCAACACCATTCACCATAACTATCAAAACTATCACCGTTCACTGTTCACTATCAAAAACAAGTGACCAGAAATCCAGAAAACAAATAAATAGTAAGAAACCCACAGCAGATTCACATATTAACAGATATGAATATTAAAATAACAGTGATTAACATTGTCAAGGAAACATAAGACAAACTTCTGATTTTCACCTGATGCCTGAAATCTATACAAAATGGAAATTCCTGAAGTGCAAAATATTACACTAAAATTAATAAGTTAGTAGATTTATTACCAGCAGACTAGATACAGCTGAGGAAAGGATTAGTGATTAAGAAGACAAGTCAATAGAAAATATCTGGATGGAAGCATGGAGAGAAAAAAGCATGGGAAAAACAGAAAAGGATGTAGAAGTTATATGAGATATGGTGAAAGAAATAAATGCATAAATACACTAGAAGACCAGAAGGAAAAGAGAGAGCATGGTGCAAAGGCAATATTAAAGAGATAATAGCCAAGAATTTTCAAAAGTAATGAAAGCTATAGGTTCAAGAAGCTCTCTCAGCCCTAAGCAAAATAAATGTGAACAGTATAAAATGAATAGTGCTTTGCATGTTATAGAATTAAGTATTATACATCTCTATAGATATTCTGCAATTTTCCTTTTTACTTAATGTTAATCATTATAACTGTTTATTTTTTCACTTATAAAAATTACCCTATTGTATAAATGGTACATTAACCCATTCTAGTACTGAAGGACATTAGGTTGTTTCTAATATTTCGCTATTCCACATTTGATGCTCCCTGCATTCTTGTGTACATACATAGGACTGATCTGATGCAGCAGGCTCCAAAGCAGGGCACGTACATTCCAATGAGAGTGAAAGGACAATCCACGTGGAAATTTATTGCATTTCTTAAAGACATCCTTTAAAATTTTCTACTTTTATATGCATTTAGTAATATTTGGGCTGCCGTCTATGGGATGGCACAGAGTCGGACACGACTGAAGTGACTTAGCAGCAGCAGCAGTACTATTTGTATGAGAAAAAGTAATATGTGTACATGATTTATAAATAAAAATACATACTATAAGTATATGCTTTAAAAATTTTTAATTAAAAAAAAACTGCTGAGGATCATGATTATAAAATCTGGAATCCTCTACTTTTTAGAATATGACTCTCTCTTTAATTGCCAAGTCATGTCCAACTTGTGCGACCCCATGGACTGTAGCCCGCCAGGCTCCTCCATCCATGGGATTCTCCAGGCAAGAATATTATTTTAATATTTAATATTTTAATATTTATATCTGTTACTGGAGTTGGCTGCCATTTCCTTCTCCAAGAGTATGACTAGTGGTGGAATTTCTGAGTATACTCACCTTTGACTTTGTTAGATACTACCACATGGCTGGTTGTACTGATCAATCTCACCAACCAGGCATACGGAGGTTATATTTGTTGGTAATCACCTGAATTGCAGGGATTCTAAGTATATAAGGGCTTAACTCTCAAATCAATCACTATTGTTCAGAAATAACATAATCTGAAGCTGTGTCATCAATGTACTACAAACAAAAAATTCTTCATATGTGCATTTTAACACATAAAATATAAAGTACCAGGTCCCAATGGCACAGATCAAATTCTAAAAATAATTAGCCTTATTATTTTTGAAGTGTATTTAAATTTTTGAGAAGCACTTTTTCGTTCAAAATCCCCCAGCATATTGAAAATACCTCTAAGTGCATTTATCCTTATTCTCCGAAAACTCTGAAATATTGTGCACAAAGCAGCAGCTGTCATATCAGGATATTTCGCTGATGTGATAATTTGTGTTTAAAATTCCCCAGGACCCAGTGAAAAAGTCACGAACATCTAAAGTCAGATGAAGAAAAGGAAGCAAGCAATTTCAGAGCCCCACGAGTCATGACTGTCAAAGTTCTAGGAGGACCCGCACAAGGGGTTCGTACAGGAGGGAGTGTGCAGTAAGCAAAGCCCTTGGTTCCTGATTGACAGAAAACTCAGTGCCTGGATGACTGTCACTTTAGTTAGCTCAGCACTTAGGCATTAGTCATAGTGCACAAAATGCTGGTGAGTGAAAGTCGCTCAGTCATGGCCGACTCTTTGCGACCGCATGGACTATACAGTCCATGGAATTCTCCAGGCCAGAATACTGGAGCAGGTAGACTTTTCCTTCTCCAGGGGATCGTCTCAACCCAGGGATCGAACCCAGATCTCCCACATTGCAGGCAGATTCTTTACCAACTGAGTTATCAGGGCTTGGGAAGTTTAAATGCTCATCTGAATTCTAACTATACCATGCAAAGAACATTTATATAACTAACGTTAATTGACCACCTACCATGTCCCAGGAAACAGACTGGATGCTATAAGTGACCATGCCATCAACAAGGCTGACAAATATTTATCATGCTCCAGACTCTTTCTGAAATGCATTTTGAGCAAGCCTACGATCTCTTTATGTCATTGATATGACAATCATCTTTATCTCATGGATGAGACATCTGAAAGCAAAGCCAGTTCGAGTCGCACGGCTCTATGTGCTGGGACTGGCATATGAGCCAGCACCTGCTGGACCCCAGGGCTCTCAGCCATGAAGCTCTACAGAGTCCAGGGCTGGCACACGCACACACAGCTCCTACTGCACAGAAGTGGCGATCTGGTTGGAGAGTCACACACAGAAACACAAGAAAGACTAACGTGCAAGTGAGTGAAGTGGCTGAGGGTGGATGCAACAGGTTGTGAAGAGATGGGGCCTTTGACCTGGGTCTTGAAAGATGAGTGGGCTTTGCCGGATGGAGGGGAGAGGGAAGGGCACCTTGTATATTGCAGTGGAAAGACAGGAGTGTGAAAGGGTGTACGCTCTGGGGGAAGTGCAGTTCTATTGGAAAGAAAATAGTGTAAGACTGATGATAGGTAAAAAGAGTGGTTCTAGAAAAGTCAGCAGGACCTGTTTATGTCAAACTAAAAAACTCCGACTTTTTACACTTAGTCACAGAGAGACATTAGTAAGTTTCAAGACAGCAGTGAGACATGGTTAGTGCAGGAGTTTACAAACACTGCTTTAATCCACACCCAGATCTCCCAGAATTCCTGCCCTACTCCTTGGGGAGACATCAAAGAATGCCTTATAAAAGTCCTTATATTGGGAAGGCCCATGTTCAAGACAATGCTAAGATCAAAAGCTCTAAAGATTTTGAACAGAAATTTTTAAGTCTCAGAGGAATAGAAGGAGGTCCCTGAGAAGACTCCTCCAATTCCCAGCCCTGTAAACCTGCCCCACTTTTATACATGGCTGCTGGCAGAATGCTAGCTGAGGGGAGGTCGGAATTCTTCAGTCACCTAGGGCGTAAGTACAGAAAGCTGAGAGGAGCCAGACTCAGCCTGGATTGAAGTCACAGGACTAATTGTAGGGACCTCCAACTTGAGACCAGCCCTTTGATCGACCTCACATGTCTTATCCTATGAGTGCGCTTGCCGCATGAGACAGGCCTGAAAGATAATTCTTTTGGGGAAAGGGAAATTTTTAGATTTCTCATAAACAGCTCACTTTTGTAAGGAGAAATGAGGAGCTAAAATTAAACTGCCTCAATTATTTGGCTTCTAAACTGACTTATGAAACTCACAGAAGAAAATGTTGTGCAAATTTATCAGAAGCCATGGGAAAGAGTCATTGCACATCTCCACGGGCTGTGGCGTCTTGGGCAGATCCTGCTGGCCTGTGGCCCCAGGGCTGAGCAGCTGTGCCCAGGAGCAGAGGCCTTGAGGCAAGGTGGCCAAAGGAAATAGGCTGGAAATTTACTCCTGACGAAGAGGCCTTCTCTGTGTTTTTTCAGCGGGTGATGCGCTCTCTTCCTATCAGCTTTGCCTCTTTGTAGGCATGCTGACCTTTTCTCCCCCCTCAATGTCCTGCATTTCCCTTCTGCTCAGACATCATCAGGCACACCAGAGAAACCATTAACAAGGAACCCATCTCACACAAGGAGATAAATGCAAGGATTCATCACAGCCCTGGTTGTAATATTCCAAAATTGGAAGCAATCTAAATGTCCATCAACAGGAGAAAACACACAAGGTTGGAATGTTACACACGTTAAAAATAGGGGTGTCGGAGACTCCCCTGGGTGGTCCAGTGGCTAAGACGCTGCATGCCCAATGCAGGGGGCTCAGGTTCGAACTCTGGCCAGGGAACTAGACCCCATGTGCTGCAATGAAAGACTCTCATGCTGCGATGAAGATCAAAGATCCCACATGCTGTAGCCAAGACCTGGTGCAGCCAAATAAATATAAAAAAATTATAAATATTTTAGAAAGGAAGAGAGTCAAATATCAAAACCAGAATGCTGAATTAGAGTAAATCACAAAAATGAATCCTGAAGTTTGCTACCGTCTATTTAATACTTTGTGTTATTAATGAGTTCCTACCAATGGAACAAAAATGCAAACTCTTGCAAGGGGAAGTGGGTATGTTTACTTCAGTTTAGAAGTTATCTCTGAAGAGGAAAGTAAATGGGGTCAGGGAGGGGCATTAAGGAACTTCAACACTATCTGTGATGTTTTATTTGTAAAAAAATTATTGAGAGATTTGAAACGAAGAGGGAGATGTTCAAATTTACCATGCCAAGTGGTAAGTCCACAAACGTTTATCACATTGGTCTCTGTACTTTGGTTAATGTAAGCAATATTTCATAAAGGTTGTTTTTAAAAAGAAGTGGCTGGGTCTCTTTTTCCTGCTAAGGATCAGAGGTTAGGCCTTGTGTATGAATTAGGTTCAGAAGGGCTTATTGGCCTGACTCAGCAGGAAGCCTGGATAGTCCCTGCAGCTCCCGCAGCTCAGGATTTCAGACTCTGGGCTGACCTCCCAGCCATTCTCTTGGTTACAGGAGTGGCTGTGGCATCTCGGCACACAGCCTCCCACACCAAGGGCCCAGCCACACGTAGGAAAGACAGCCTCCAGCCACGTGCGCTTTACACTGGGCAGCAAAATCTTTCCCAGAGTCCTCCAGCAGACCTCTCCTTGGCTGCAACTCGATCACATGATCACGTCTCCTTCCAAGAAGGCTGGGGAATCAAGGATCTGAAAGTTGGACCATGGGGCAAATGGCTCTCCAGAAGATGAAAGAGGGAAATGCTGAATTTGGGTAGGGAACCAAGAGGGACGCCCCACATCAAGACGGTGGGCTGGTGAAGGGCTGAGAGCCTCGAGAAGCAGGTTCTGGTGGTGTCAGCGGAAGGGGGCATCACAGTCAGCGGTTTCCAGGGGAAAAACTGGGCTAACAGTCATGTGTGGTGGAGCAGAAAAATAATGGTCATGGGCTGTGTGGTTTCAAAGACTAACGTCTTAAAAACAAACAAACAAAAAAGAAACCTAAGTGTTGGCAACTCTTGTGCCAAGGGAAATAATTAACAGAAAAGGGAAAAAAAACTTACCATCTACTCTATTCTTACATCATTTCTATAAAACGAGAGTATGTTTATAGGAACAAACTAGGAAGAGCACAATAAAAAAATAAAGGCATGTTCTTCCCACAGAATGGGGCTTATGGAAGAGGCACTTACAGACCCCTTTTCACTCTTTGCTCTGTGGGGTGAAAGTTTTGCCCTTGTCCGTGAGTGTTGGATTGTTAGTAGTCTGGTAACATGGGAGCAAAGCTTTGGGTGGAAGAAGCAGCAGAGAGAGATGCTAGAAAAGCAAACTGGGCCAAGGCTGTGAAGAGCCTTGAAGCCAAGCCAAGAGATTGAGACCCAGCTCAAAAGTGATATTTTCTACGAAGTTTTTTCTGTCACCTTTCCCCACCCCAACCCCATTTGCCAGCCTCTAGGACCAACAGATCCTTGTCTCGGGCTCTCTCTGACACAACCTAGATTTCAGTTGAGTGGCACTGCTCTGCTTGTTGATTCATCCACCTCCCTCTTTACAACTGGAGTTCCTGAAAAGCCAGAATGAGGTCCTGACCATTTCTGTACCACCAGCATCCCAGCCCAGCTGCCCAGTAGGTAGGATAGCTGATGAATGAATGAATTAATCAGTATATGAAAATATGAATAAGTGAAGGGACTGGAGTAGGCAACCTCTAAAATATAGCTTAGTGTTTCAAAGGATGGGCTAAACATTAGGATGGAGGCTGTTCTAAGTTGCTTCAGCCATGACTGACTCTTTGTGACCCTATAGAATCTACTAGGCTCCCCTGTCCATGGGATTCTCCAGGCAAGAACACTGAAGTGGGTTTCCATGCCCTCCTCCAGGGGATCTTCCTGACTCAGGGATCAAACCTGTGTCCTGGCAGGCTGCTTCTTTACCACTAGCACCGTCTGGGAAGTCCTTGGAAAGAGTTTAAAGGTGCCCAAGTTTGACTTCCAAACCTGTCGCTGTCTAACTGTGACTTTGAGCAAATCATTTAATGTCTGTGCCTCAGTTTCCTTGCCTATAAAATGGGAATTAATATGCCATTCACAGGGCATATTATTAATAGAATTAAATGCACTCATATAAGTAAATCAAATCAACTTGGCATAATAATCTCAGCCTATATTTTTATTAGTACTAGTATCTTAATTTCAATTCTGAGGAAAACCTAGGCAGAACTCAGTTCATTAAATTTCCACAGCTGAAACCCAGCTCCTTCAGCTCCAAATCACTATGGATGAAATGTCTTTCTTTACCTTTCTACCTAGAATCTTCAGAAGTGTGATTTCCAGAGTGTTCCTAAAGATCAGTAAAAGGATTACAAGTCGTTATAGAAAACTGCCACCAGATTTGCTTTGCTTCAACCAGGTGCCAGGGACTTATGAATTCCTGTAAGCCTGTTTATCACTGTGGTTGGCATTTATTGAGCAATTACTATGTACTAGGTCAGAGGTCAGCATACTACAGTTTATGAGCCAAACCTGTTTTTGTAGGGCTGGTGAATTAAGAATGGTGTTTACATTTTAAGTAGTTTTTATAAGTCAAAAGAAGCATAATATTTTATGCACAATAAAATTATATGAAATTTAATTTTCAGTGTTCATTAATGAGTTTTATTGGAATACAGCCACACCCATTCTCTGCCCATTGCCAATGGCCGCTATAGTGTCCAAAAGTTTAAAAGACTTCTTAGGACTTCCCTGGTGGCTCAGTCTGTAAAGCGTCTGCCTACAATGCAGGAGACCCGGATTCAATCCCTGGGTCAGGAAGATCCCCTGGAGAAGGAAATGGCAACCCACTCCAGTACTCTTGCCTGGAAAATCCCATGGACAGAGGATCCTGGTAGGCTACAGTCCATGGGGTTGCAAAGAGTCAGACATGACTGAGCAGCTTTGCTTAGCTGATCTTTTATTGTAGCAGCTTGTTGACCACTGTGATGGTTGCTATAGTCAGAACTTTGCCTGGATAACTCAGTCCTTATGACTCTGTATAGTGGAGGTATGCAGACCTCATTTACCATTAGGAAGCAGATGCTTAAAGGGGGAAAGTAACTTCCAACAGGTCACATAATAGTAGGTACTAGAGTCAGGACAGTGAGAGCTGGGACACTCACAAAGAGGTGAGTGGCAATTTCCTCCTTCCGTTGAATTTTTCCTGAGATTCATCAGCCTTTTTTCACTCTCTTCAAGAAAATAAATGGCTTTAACTATTAGAAAGACCTAAATTAAGCAATGGCACCCCACTCTAGTACTCTTGCCTGGAAAATCCCATGGATGGAGGAGCCTGGTGGGCTGCAGTCCATGGTGTCGCTAAGAGTCGGACACAACTGAACGACTTCACTTTCACTTTTCACTTTCATGCATTGGAGAAGGAAATGGAAACCCACTCCAGTATTCTTGCCTGGAGAATCCCAGGAACAGGGGAGCCTGGTGGGCTGCTGTCTATGGGGTCGCACAGAGTCGGACACGACTGAAGCGACTTAGCAGCAGCAGCAGCAGCAAATTAAGCGAAGAAGGAAGGATGCTTTTGCAAGAGTTTAGTAAAGTAGGTGGCGGGTGGTAGGTGGCAAGCTCGGGGCCTGACAGGTCCAGATGGGTGATTGGGAGAGGAAGTGGGGTGGTCAGAGTCAGAGGAGGGTGGTAATGATCTGACAGCCCAACCCTACTCCAAATGGTAAGGATCTCACTGCTTAAGACATGGACCTGAGACCACTCTGAGGCCAAGGAGCTGGGGGGAAAGGCAGAAACCCACCCTACTAACAGGAGTTTGAGAAATGTTGTCAAGAAGGCCGGGTCAGGGATGATTAAGGTAATTTCTGTCCAGGTTCTTTTTTCCTTCTTGGAACTCTTGACTTCTGTTGTAAAGCTGCGTTGTTCCTGTATTCCACAATTTCTGCCCCTCAATTGGCTGGTCTCAGGGTCTGACATAGGTCACACAAGTCAGACACAAGGATTTGGAAGCACTTCTGCCTGATATGAGAGAGATCCTTCCAGAAGACAACTTTAATTTATAGAGTATAAAAATGGGAGTGAGTTGGACTGAGCCTGTATGCACTCTGTTAGGAATTTTCTGTAGGCTATTCTGCTAACCCATGTCAACCTATCAAATAGAGCAATGGAGCAGAAATGGCCTATATTCCCTCAGTATTCTCCCCTTTTCTTTCTTAGCAATAGGACTTCAATTTCACCTGGGTGCATAGCTGTCTAAATAGAGACCGCATTCCTTAGAACCCCTTGTTGCCAAGTGGGATCACGTGACAAATTCTGCCCAAAGATCTGCAAGCCCAAGAGTTATGTATGACTTCCAGGAAGCACCCTTTAAAGCGAAGGAGAGAATTCCACTAGAGTCCTTACTCTTTCATGCTAGCTGAAAACAGGATTTGACAGTTGGTGCTTGGCAGTCATTTTGGGCCATGAGGTGAACGCTACCTGCTGATAGCCTCAGAGTAGCAGGAGGGAAGGGCCAATATCCCTGAAGATTATGAAACTATCTTACCAGTCCTGAACTGCCTACATGAGAGAGAAATAAACTTTAATCTTGTTTAAGCCACTGTTACTTTGGTTTTTCTTGTACTTGTAGCCAAATCAAATGCTAACTTATAATAATAAAGAAACAGAGGTTCACAGAGGTCAGTGACGTACTCAAGGTTACATAGCTACTAAGTGGCAGAACCAGCATTTATACACAGGATTGCCTGATATCAAGCTTGTTCCATTAATAATAATGACAACTCAATGACATCCTCTATTCACTGAGTCCCTACTATGTGCCAGGCAATGAGCATCTTCACCCAAACTGGGTTTGAACTGAAGCTCTATCACAAGCTCAATGTATAAGCTAAGGAAAGCTATATAACTCCTGAGTTTCAGATTTCCCATCTGTAAATGAGCTTAAATACATGGTTTTGGGGAAAATTAAATGAGATCATGGATGCTAACTATGGGGCATGCCACCGGCACAGAATAGGTTCCTTATGGGCAACTTCTTTATTTATAGGGCCTCATAGGTCCTTTCATAGGTCGCACACATAGTAGGCACCCAGGTAATCCCCACGGTTGCAAGCCAATAGCTACTAGCTGCTCTTGCAAGGAAAATACAGAGACAAGTGAACTGACTCAGTCAGGGAATGTTTACTGGGTGCCTGGTAAGTGCAGTCAGATGCAGGCTGTGCTGAGAGTGGTGGGGGCCCGCACTGTTATGGGGGAACACGGGGTAAGAGTTCATGAAGCCAGGATTGTGTCTCCCTGACCAAAGCAGAACAGGGCTCAGAGGGGGCATACATGCGGCCCAAGGAACCACAGAGGAGAAACCTGATGTCATGAGACAGCACTCAGGCCGCCAACGTTATGAGAACCCCAGAGGGCTTCCACAGGCTGGTTTCAGTGATCGGATGTTCTAGGAGAAGTGGGATTTTGGCAAGCCCAGAATAAGGGAAAGGTTTTGATAGGCACCATGGTAAAGGGTGTGGTTCCAGGGAAGAGGCTAGATTATTCTGACTTCCTGGGCGCCAACTGGTGAAAGAGAAAGGAAATCACTTCATGCCCTTAACCAATAAAACCCACCCACCTGGAGTTTATTCTAAATATTCTGGAGGCACATTAGAGCTGGCATTGAAAAACGGTAGGAAAAACAAGAATTTAGAGTCCAAACA
Organism: Bubalus bubalis; assembly: GCF_019923935.1. NCBI lineage: Eukaryota > Metazoa > Chordata > Mammalia > Artiodactyla > Bovidae > Bubalus > Bubalus bubalis. Next base: position 96,692,458 of record NC_059167.1, read on the forward strand.
CTCATATTCTAAGCTTCAGTCAGTTCAGTCACTCAGTTCTGTCTGACTCTTGGCGACCCCATGGACTGCAGCACGCCAGGCCTCCCTGTCCATCACCAACTCCCAGAGTTCACCCAAACTGATGTCCATCGAGCCGGTGATGCCATCCAACCATCTCATCCTCTGTCGTCCCCTTCTCCTCCTGCCTTCATTCTGTACCAGCATCACGGTCTTTTCAATTGAGTCAGTTTTTCACATCAGGTGACCAAAGTATTGGAGTTTCAGCTTTAGCATCAGTCCTTCCAATGAATATTCAGGACTGATTTCCTTTAGGATGGACTTGAATCTCTTTGCAGTCCAAGGGACTCTCAAGAGTCTTCTCCAACACCACAGTTCAAAAGCATCAATTCTTAGGCACTCAGCTTTCTTTATAGTCCAATTCTCACATCCGTACATGACCACTGGAAAAACCATAGCCTTGACTAGACAGACCTTTGTTGGCAAAGTAATATCTCTGCTTTTTAATATGCTATCTAGGTTGTTCATAACTTTCCTTCCAAGGAGCAAGTGTCTTTTAGTTTCATGGCTGCAGTCACCATCTACAGTGATTTTGGAGCTCCCCCAAAATAAACTCTGTCACTGTTTCCATTGTTTCCCCATATATTTTCCATGAAGTGATGGGACCAGATGCCATGATCTTTTTCTGATTGCTGAGTTTTAAGCTAACTTTTTCGCTCTCCTCTTTCACTTTCATCAAGAGGCTCTTTAGCTCTTCTTTGCTTTTTTTTGCCATAAGGGTGGTGTCATCTGCGTATCTGAGGTTATTGATAATTCTCCCTACCATCTTGATTACAACTTGTGCTTCATCCAGCCTGGCATTTCACATGATGTATTCTGCATATAAGTTAAATAAGCAGGGTGACAATATACAGCCTTGATGTACTCCTTTCCCGATTTGGAACCAGTCTGTTATTCCATGTCCAGTTCTAACTGTTGCTTCTTGACCTGCATACAAATTTATCAGGAGGCAGATAAGGTGGTCTGGTATTCCCATCTCTTGAAGAATTTTCCAGTTTGTTGTGATCCATACAGTCAAAGGCTTTGGCATAGTCAATAAAGCAGAAGTAGAAGTTTTTCTGGAAATCTCTTGCTTTTTCAATGATCCAGTGTATGTTGACAATTTGATCTCTGGTTCCTCTGCTCTTTCTAAATCCAGCTTGAACATCTGGAAGTTCACTGTTCACATACTGCTGAAGCCTGCCTTGAAGAATTTTGAGCATTACTTTGCGAGTGTGTGAGATGAGTGAAATTGTGCAGTAGTTTGAACATTCTTTGTTCAAATCAAGGTAAATTGGAAGTGATCAAACAGAAGATGGCAAGAGTGAACATCGACATTCTAGGAATCAGAGAACTAAAATGGACTGGAATGGGTGAATTTAGCTCAAATGACCATTATATCTACTACTATGGGTAAGAATCCCTTAGAAGAAATGGAGGAGCCATCATAGTCAATGAAAGAGTCTGAAATGGAGTACTTGGATGCAATCTCAAAAATGGCAGAATGCTCTCTGTTCGTTTCCAAGGCAAACCATTCAATATCACGGTAATCCAATTCTATGCCCCTACCAGTAACGCTGAAGAAGCTGAAGTTGAATGGTTCTATGAAGACCTACAAGACCTTTTAGAACTAACACCCAAAAAAGATGTCCTTTTCATTATAGGGGACTGGAATGCAAAAGTAGGAATCAAGAAACACCTGGGGTAACAGGCAAATTTGGTCTTGGAGTACAGAATGAGGCAGGACAAAGGCTAATAGAGTTTTGCCAAGAGAACACACTGGTCATAGCAAACACCCTCTTCCAACAACACAAGAGAAGACTCTACACATGGACGTCACCAGATGGTCAATACTGAAATCAGATTGATTGTATTCTTTGCAGCCAAAGATGGAGAAGCTCTATACATAGTCAGCAAAAACAAGACCAGCAGATGACTGTGGCTCAGATCATGAACTCCTTATTGCCAAATTCAGACTTAAATTGAGGAAAGTAGGGGAAACCACTAGACCATTCAGTTTAGTTCAGTTCAATTCAGTTGTTCAGTCGTGTCTGACTCTTTATGACCCCATGAATCGCAGCACACCAGGCCTCCCTGTCCATCACCAACTCCCAGAGTTCACTCAGACTCATGTCCATCGAGTCAGTGATGCCATCCAGCCATCTCATCCTCTGTCGTCCCCTTCTCCTCCTGCTCCCAATCCCTCCCAGCATCAGAGTCTTTTCCAATGAGTCAACTCTTCGCATGAGGTGGCCAAAGTACTGGAGTTTCAGCTTTAGCACCATTCCTTCCAAAGAAATCCCAGGACTGATCTCCTTCAGAATGGACTGGTTGGATCTCCTTGCAGTCCAAGGGACTCTCAAGAGTCTTCTTCAACACCACGGTTCAAAAACATTCAGGTATTACCTAAATCAAATCCTTTACCATTATACAGTGGAAGTGAGAAATAGATTGAAGGGACTAGATCTGATAGAGTGCCTGATGAGCTATGGACAGAGGTTTGTGACATTGTACAGGAGACAGGGATCAAGAATATCCCCAAGAGAAAGGAATGCAAGAAAGCAAAATGGCTGTCTGAGGAGGCCCTACAAATAGCTGTGAAAAGAAAAGAAGCAAAAAGCAAAAGAGAAAAGGAAAGATATACCCATTTGAATGCAGAGTTCCAAAGAGTAGCAAGGAGAGATAAGAAAGCCTTCTCAGTGATCAGTGCAAAGAAATAGAGGAAAGCTATAGAATGGGAAAGACTAGAGATCTCTTCAAGAAAATTAGAGATACCAGGGAACATTTCATGCAAAGATGGGCACAATAAAGGACAGAAATGGTATGGACCTAACAGAAGCAGAAGATTTTAAGAAGAGGTGGCAAGAATACACAGAAAACTGTACAAAAAAGAACTTCACAACCCAGATAATCATGATGGTGTGATCATGCACCTAGAGCCAGACAGCCTGGAATGCAAAGTCAAGTGGACCCTAAGAAGCATCACTACAAACAAAGCTAATGGGGATGATGGAATCCCAGTTGCACTGTTTCAAATCCTCAAAGATGGTGCTGTGAAATTGCTGCACTCAACATGCCAGCAAACTTGAAAAACTCAGCAGTGGCCACAGGACTGGAAAAGGTCAGTTTTCATTCCAATCCCAAAGAAAGGCAATGCCAAAGAATGCTCAAACTACCGCACAATTGCAGGCATCTCATACACTAATAAAGTAATGCTCAAAATTCTCCAAGCCAGGCTTCAGCAGTATGTGAACCATGAACTTCCAGATGTTCAAGCTGGTTTTAGAAAAGGCAGAGGAACCAGAGGTCAAATTGCAAATATCAGCTGGATCATTGAAAAGGCCAGAGAATTCCAGGAAAACATGTATTTCTGGTTTATTGACTATGCCAAAGCCTTTGACTGTGTGGATCACAACAAACTGTGGAGAATACTTCAAGAGATGGGACTACCAGACCACCTGACCTGCCTCTTGAGAAATCTGTATGCAGGTCAAGAAGAAACAGTTAGAATTGGACATGGAACAATAGACTGGTTCCAAATAGGAAAAGGAGTACATCAAGGCTGTATATTGTCACCCTGCTTATTTAACTTATATGCAGAGTACATCATGAGAAACGCTGGCTGGAAGAAGCACAAGCTGGAATCAAGATTGCCAGGAGAAATATCAATAGCCTCAGATATGCAGATGATACCAGCTTTATGGTCAAAAGTGAAGAACTAAAGGGCCTCTTGATGAAAGTGAAGGAGGAGAGTGAAAAAGTTGGCTTAAGACTCAACATTCAGAAAACTAAGATCATGGCATCCAGTCCCAACACTTCATGGCAAATATATGGGGAAACAATGGAAACAATGGATGACTTTATTTTTGGGGGCTCCAAATTCACTGCAGATCATGACTGCAGCCATGAAATAAAAAGACACTTACTCCTTGGAAGAAAAGTTATGACCAACCTAGATAGCATATTAAAAGCAGAGACATTACTTTGCCAACAAAGGTCTGTCTAGTCAAAGCTATGGTTTTCCCAGTGGTCATGTATGGATGTGAGAGTTGGACTGTAAGGAAAGCTGAGCGCTGAAGAATTGACACTTTTGAACTGTGGTGTTGGAGAAAACTCTTGAGAGTCCCTTGGACTGCAAGGAGATCCAACCAGTCCATCTTAAAGAGATCAGTCCTAGGTGTTCATTGGAAGGACTGATGTTAAAGCTGAAACTCCAATACTTTGGCCACCTGATGTGAAGAGCTGACTCATTTGAAAAGACTCTGATGCTGGGAAAGATTGAAGGCGGAGGAGAAGGTGACAACCGAGCATGAGATGGTTGGATGGCATCAGCTAGCTATTCAATGGACATGAGTTTGGGTGACCCCTGGGAGTTGGTGATGGACAGGGAGGCCTGGCGTGCTGCAGTCCATGTGGTTGCAAAGAGTCAGACATGACTGAGGGACTGAACTGAACTGAACCTTGAAGGCTGTTGCAGAAAGCTGCACAGGTCTCTTAGAGTGTTCAAGAAAAGCCTGGGCCTTGTCTCCTGGGTCTACTCTCAGCCTGCCTCACAGGTGCAACCAGAGCAAAGAAAAGCCGGGACGGGCCAGGGGTCCCTCCTTTAGCAGGTGGCTCATGCCTAAGAGAGCCATTTGTTAAACATTGAAAAGGGGCCTCTCTATAATAAGCCTTTGAAGACTCCATCTAGAAAACTCTCACTTCTCTATTTCATGTGTTTTAGCTTCATATGATTGCCAGAGTGGGAACAGGTTTCCAGCGAGAATAAAGATTATCAGAAGATGAGGGGCTCGTGGGGAAACCACCAGGTCCACTCCCATGTGATGTGCTTTTCCCATATCCAAGGGCACTTTTTTATCCTTAAAAATTTCAGGGGCTGGAACAAATTTCAATGCACACCTAGAATACCAGTAACTTCTCTCAGGCCTGACCAATGCACTGTGTAAAATTGCTTTGGGGATTTTATTTTTTAATTAATTTATTTATTTTTGGCTTTATTTTCTTGGGCTCCAGAATCACTGTGGATGGAGATTGAAGTCATGAAATTAAAAGTTGCTTGCTCCTTGGAAGAAAAACTATGATAAACCTAGATAGCGTATTAAAAAGCAGAGACATCATTCTACTGGAAAAGGTCCATCTAGTCAAAGCTATGGTTTTTCCAGTGGTCATGTATGGATGTGAGAGTTGGAACGTAAAGAAGGCTGAGTGTTGAAGAATTGATGCTTTTGAACTGTGGTGTTGGAGAAGACTCTTGAGAGTCCCTTGGACTGCAAGGAGATCCAACCAGTCCATCCTAAAGGAAATCAGTCCTGAATGTTCATTGGAAGGAGTGATACTGAAGTCCAATACTTCGGCCACCTGATGCGAAGAGCTGACTCATTGGAAAAAACCCTGATGCTGGGAAAGATTGAGGGCAGGAGGAGAAGGGGATGACAGAGAATGAGATGGTTGGATGGCATCACCTATTTGATGGACATGAGCTTGAGCAGACTCCAGGAGATAGGGAAGCCTGCAGTTCATGGGCTCTCAAAGGGTCGGACATGATTGAGCAACTGAACAACAACCAATTTTTGGCTGTGCTGGGTCTTCACTGTCACAAGCAGACTTGCTCTAGTTGCAGTGAGCAGGGGCTGCTCTGTAGCTGTGGTGCGTGGGCGTCCCATCGCAGACTTCTCTTGTTGTGGAGCATGGGCTCTGCAACACGTGGGCTCTGTAGTTGTGGTGCCTGGGCTTAGCTACCCTGTGGCATGTGAAATCCTCCCAGACCAGGGATCAAACCTGTGTCCCCCACATTGGCAGGCAGATTCTCAACCACTGGACCACCAGGGAAGTCTGCTTTGGGGCTTTAAAAAATCTAGTAGTTGTATGGCTGTAGTCTAAATATAATACATGTAAACTGTGGGTTGGAGTCTACATGTGCCCAACATTTAAATGGGAGGGAAGAAGAAGAAAGGATCAAAAGAAATAAAGAGTCAGAGAATCTATTATGTGTTAGGGTTTTTATTGATATTCTCACTTAATTCTCAGAGATTCCCCTGAAATGATTATTAGTAAATGCATTTCACACTTAATAATAATGACAACAATCATAGTAATAATAGAGTTATTGGATCACTGCTGTCCTTTATTGAGCCCTTGGTATGTATCAGGCAGATTTCTAAAAGCTTTACATATGTTCTCTCATTTAATCCTCACAAGAACCCTGGATCCTAGGTCTATCTCTATTTCCAGATTAAAGATTTGGAGACACGCAGGTACTATGTGGAAAAACAGAAGTTCAAGTGCACACTCTTAGCCATTACACGGCAGGCTGAAAGCAAGGAGGTCAGGTGATCAGGGACTTCATCCAGGACACACAGGTAGTAAGTGGTTCACCAGAGACCAGAAGCCAGGTTTGCCTGATGGCAAAGGCCACACTCCTTCCTGCAGCACAGGGCATTCTGAGAAGCACAGGGGCCCAAGACTACCTCCTCTTGAGCCTCCAAACAGCTCCAAAAGCTAGAACAAGAAGATGATGGTTGATAAGTTCACTCTGGCCCAGTCCCAGTTTGGAAACGGGCCCTAGTGGTGAATTTGGGCTTCACTCCAGATGTCACACGAAGCCACTTGGAAGAGCGTGAGTCAGAAAGTGACATGTTCTTGAGAGAGATTTTTAAAAAGTACTCAGGACACTCTGCAGGGAACAGATTGCCAGAGTGGCAGCAGAGTTGTTAATTACCTAAGGTAGGTTTCTAATCACTCAGAGATGATTCCATGTAAGAAAATTAAAATACTCAGATGCAACTAAAGTCACCCTGAACACTGTCTCCACCCTGGTATGGTTTCTGAATCCTGGAGAAAGAAGGTCTGTTTTCAGTGGACTGATGGCACTCACCCTCCAGCTGTGCCAAAGGGCTGATGAAAACAGGGGACCATTCTGTGTGATGGTGGGCAAGCAAATCAAGGGTCGGGGGGAATGATGCCCTCAGCCAGCTCTAGCCCAGACTAGAAATGGCTGCAGTGATTTGTTCAAGAGGAGCTGGACACCCAGAACAGCCCAGACTACTCCTCTCAGGTCCCAGAGATTCAGAAAGCTTGCCAAGAGTGAGGAGCCCAGAAGGATGGGCCAGGCGATGAGGAAGATGATGAACTTTCCAGAGCACTAACTTTTCTTGATGTGAACTGCACGTCAGCCATGGTTCTGAGCACCTGGCATGCTTTCATTTATTTAAACCCGAGCCTCTTGATGAAAGTGAAAGAGGAGAGTGAAAAAGTTGGCTTAAAACTCAGTAGTCATGAAGCTGAGCACCAAAGCGTTGATGCTTTTGAACTGCGGTGTTGAAGAAGACTCTTGAGAGTCCTTTGGACTGCAAGGAGATCAGACCAGTCAATCCTAAAGGAAATCAGTCCTGAATATTCATTGAAAAGACTGATGCTGAAGCTGAAGCTCCAATACTTTGACCATCTGATGTGAAGAACTGACTCATTGGAAAAGACCCTGATGCTGGGAAAGATTGAAGGCAGGAGGAGAAGGGGATGACAGAGGATGAGATGGTTGGATGGCATCACTGACTCAATGGATATGAGTGTAAACAAGCTCCAGGAGTTGGTGATGGACAGGGAAGCCTGTCCTGGACAAGCATGATGGACAGGAAGTGCTACAGTCCATGGGATTGGAAAGAGGTGGACCTGACCTAGTGACTGAACTGACTGACTGACCCTGCAAAACTGAGGCAATTGATTCTCACTATTCATGGTAGTTTTGTTCCAATAAATTCTCCCTGAACACTGAATTAATGAATACCAAACCACTGCTCCCAGGGGAACCCAAGATTAGGGTCCTGCAATCTTCTGGTCACACTATTTTTTTTTGACCAATCAATACATTACCTGGTTTTATGTACCTTTTTATTTTAAAACACCTTATTTAATATATAGTGGAAAATATAAAAAGGATTTGTGAATATATGCATAACTGAGTCACTTTGCTGTACAGAAGAAAATAATACAATTTTGTAAATCAACTACACATCAGTTTTTAAAAAAATGATAAATTCAAAAATATGCATACATAGTTGATTATTAGCATTGAACTCACAGCCAATGGCACTCATGCCCAAATGAAGCTATCTAACACATTTATTTACTCCATAATGCACATCACAGCCTGCCCAGGCTTAGGATCACTAGACAGAGATTCAGCACCAACAAAGAGCACAAAAATGGGAAAAACATGGCACTGAATATCCTGCAAAAGGACACTGGTTTACCGTAGAAGAGCTAAACCAAGCAGCAGACATCACCTTGTTGGAGCTGAGCTAGGAATCCGCGGGTCATGTTATTACATGACCCATAACCCCACCCCACTTCCAAGTACATCAGTGTCTGGAAAAGCCTCTGGAGTATTGATTTAAGGGTTAGAAATACATTTTAGCCAGTAGTTTAATCCAAAAAGAAGTTCACAAATAATGAAGACTGTCCTATTATATCTTTGCTTTAAACATGGGAAAACTGAGGCGCAGGAAGGCAAAGTGCCTTGCCCCCCGTCTCACAGCCAGGCAGTGGCCAAGCCGGGATTGTGCCCTGGGCACTGATGTGTCCTATACACTGCACTGCCCTCTTCTCTTGTGTGCATTGGTTGTGGGCAAGGGCAGCAAGGGGGAGGCAGGAGTGTGTTTGTGTGGGTGCTGCACAGGTGCTGTGGGCAGAGCTGGCAAAATGGGAGACTCAGAGCTCCCACCTCCTGGGACTGGATTTAAAGAACATGATGCAGGAGGTACACCAAGCACATAATGCTTGACAAACAGCAACCACCCTGCACACACACAGAGAAGAGACTAGGACTCAGAAAACTCCTGTTGATCATACATGTGGCATTTGACCTGAGGGTAAATGCTGCTATGCATCTTTGCACACTTGTCTTCCAGAAGCCCAACTGGAAACTCACCAGACATCCAGGATCCTATTCAAATGCAAAATATTCACGGACATCTGTCACAGGGATTGGCAACAAATATTTTCAGGAGATTATCTTATCTATATTTCAAAGCTCTGTAAAACACATACGTAAAAATTTCAAAACTGCAACACAACAAAAGGGGATAAGTTTTTTTCTGTTTTTAAATGAAAGGATCCACAATGATCAGGAAAAGTGCTGGGAAGTTTACTAATTTAGAAAACTCTGCCAATGGATTAGACCTCAATTAATTGCTAAGATACAGAATCCAAGAATGCTCTGTATTCAATGAGGTGTCAATTTAATATGGGGCTTTGTTAACTGAATGTACAGTGTGAACAAATTCAAAAAGAGTGTGTCACACTTGAACAGGTTAAGAAAGAATACAGACCAAACTATAGAAACAGTCAAGCAATCAAAGAGATTTTTTAAAAGAAACTTGTAAAAATAGATGCAGTAAGCTGCTAAGTATTGGAAAAATCCAGCTGTTAGACATACTCCAGGACTCTGTGTCTGTGGTAGGGACTGCATAAGTACACCGGGCAGGTGGTCCTCCAGACAGAAAACGAGCAAGATCCAAAACAAACAGGGGAAAAGACCCCCATTTACCTACCAGGATGCTTACTCAGTTTTGAACTGAGTTGGAAGCTATCAAGTTTCTGAAGAGGTTATAGAACACCTATCTCACGCAGGTCTGGGTTTGTCGTTAATGAATCCCAGAGGGGAAAAAAAAAATCAGGTTGGGCCAAAAGTTCGTTCAGATTTTTTCTATTACATTTTATGGACCAAGTTGAATGAACTTTTTGGCCAACCCAATAGTTTCTGCTTTCAGTATTTCTCTGGTTCTCCTTCTTAGTGGTGATGGCAGTGCTGAACATCCATTGAATGCTTACCACTGGCCTTGCGTTACGCCAAACCCTTGAGCTAGCTCATCTCACTCAACTGTAACGGTGCCCTTAAAGTCCAGTTATTGCAGCTGTGTGACCCAGAGAGGTCAAGCACTTCTCCCAAATCCAGCCAGCGAGGAGCAGAATTAGGATTTGAACCCATATTTGTCTGCTCCCAATTCTAAGATTTTTAATCTTAGAATTAAAGATTAAATTGTTTATTAAATTGTTTCTCAAGGATGATATTGTTTCAAAAGAATGAAAAGACTGGCTGAACATAAAAATAAATCAAACTTTTCAAATTCACTGGGACTGTAAGAACCCTAAGACGTATAACGTCATTACTGAATGTCAGCCTCAGGAATACTGGCCCTATGTGATGTGATTCCAGTTCCAGACCCCTTTTCCAGTGGCCCTTCTGTGGGGGGGGGGGTCACTGGATAACAAAGTATAGGGGACAATAAGCTTGACAGAATATGAGGGGTTTCTATGGACTTACTGATGCCTAGGATAAACCCTAGGTACCTTGCTGTTGCTTCCAAGATGGAAGATCTTGGATCAAGTGATCTTGATCTGTGATCAAGACTATATAAAAAAGAGAAAACTCCTATTCCCCAGACAACTTGGCCCATTCCTCCCCCAACCCTAACTCTAACCACAACCTGAGACTAACTGTTTCAAAGACTATCGTTCTTTGCCATCTTTACCATTTCTTCTGGGAGACCTAGCCTGGCCAAGCAGGTCCACATCCTGGCAGTTTGCATTTGTCCTTCCATGGGACAGTCAGACAAAAACCCAGAATCTCTAATGGAGAAATACAGAAATCTATTTATATCTGGCTATCTTAATATCTGGCATGAGGAGTTTCTCTTAGGGATGGAAGCATCACTGGGAAAAACGTCTCATGAGGAAGAGGTGGCCTGGAAGGTCTGGGTCAGCAGTACCAAGGTAGCAAAGAGGTGATCAAGTATTAGTGGTGAACAGGGGTGGCAAGAAAGAAAAGGGGAGGGGGAAGAGCAAGAAGGGTGAGAAGCTGGAAGTGGAACTGCAGAAATCACCTAGGTGATGCACTCAATTCAGCAGCGTGTGTGCATACACAGCTCTGAAGTCTTCTCCCCAAGCCAATGCATGTGTGTGAGCTTTCTTTGGTGGGAATTATGAACATGGGCTAGACTCTCCTTTTGGATGGACTGGTTGTGGAATAGAGGCAACCTGAGCAGGATGGGGAGGTGGTATCTACGCTGAACTCAGGGAAAGCAGAAGCTGGAAACTGGTGTGAATAAGATAATGAAATCACCCTCTCCCCCAAAATTTCCAGAATCTTGGTGAGGGCCACAAGGGTCACTATAGCGTTTTCAGATATTTTTTCCAGACTGAACAGATCTGGAGGCCTCACCAGCTTCTGACGCAGAGAGACATCCCAAGACAAAAGAAGCACAAGTCATCACCGATAACACTGGGAACAGGTATTGTTGAACAAATGTGTACCAGACCCCATCAAGTAACTGACATCCTTAATCTATTTACTGTCAACAGCTATGAAGAAGTTACTGTTAATGGAAGTGTTAGCTGCTCAGTTGTGTCTAAGTGTTTGCGACCCCATGGACTATAGCTTGCCAGGCTCCTCTGTCCGTTGAATTCTCCAAGCAAGAATACTGGAGTGGGTAGCCTTTCCCTTCTCCAGGGGATCTTCCCAACCCAGGGATTGAACCCAGGACTCCTGCACTGCAGGCAGATTCTTTACCATCTGAGCTACCAGGGAAGCCCCATTTATATTAATGTCTCCCTTTTACAACTGAGGAATCTGGCACAGAGAAGCTGCATACTTTTCCTAAAACTGCACAGTGGATGAGTGATAGAGGAAGAGAGGGACCCAATCAGTTGGGCTTTAACTACATTCTTAGAAAAGAAGTTGCAGAATGAAGGAGGAAGGCTTGCTCCAGAAGTATAGCCGACTGCAGACCCTAGAATTTTAAGTGGGAAATCAGAATTACCCCCAATTGTGACTACCACAACCCACAAGCTATATCATAAAAATGCAAGAGGTCAAAAACATGGGCCACAGTTTTAAGAATCCTGAGTGTGATGGGGAGTCAGTTACATGGCAAATGGTCACCCCACAGTGTGCTATTTTATGGATGCTGATGGAGGAAGCTGTGCTGTGTGAGCTTCAGAACACCCATCACCCACTAATTTTGCTGTGGAGAGTCCAAGCAGGCCTTCCAGAAGAGGGAATGTTGAGCTGGTTCTTCAGACAAAGGTAATTCATTGGCTGAGGGTCTTCTAAAGACCTGACACTATTTTAGGGGATTTCTACATGCTACTTTACCTAATTTAATCCTCAAAGTAATCTTGTGAAACCGGTGAACTTTTCACATTGATCTTCCATGCAATTTCTACCATACTACGTGTTTCTTGAATCTTAAGAAATGATAAGATGGTTGGGAAATGCTGAGAAACCCTTCTCTATTAGTTAGCTCTGGCTGCCATAAAAATTATCATGACTGGGTATCTTTAAACAACAGAAATTTATTTTCTTGCACTTCTGAAGGAAGCTAGCAAGTTTAAAACTAAGGGACCAGCTCCTGGAGAGAGCTCTTTCTTTGGCAAAAGGCTGTTTTGCTGCCTTCTCACTTGACGCACAGAAATCAAACTCTCTGATGGCTCTTCTTATAATGGCACTAATCCCATTATGAGGACCTCACCCTTGGGACCTCATTTAACCTTAATTATCTCTCAAAGGCCCCATCTCCAAATACCATCACATCAGGGGTTGGAGCTTAAACCTATACATTTTATAAAGACACAAACATTCATTCCATAATTTTCTTCTTAAAACTCTCTAGCTACTTATGGTTTCAAAGAGACCATCAGTAGAGCAGATTAAATCTCAGATTCTGGACACTCACCTGCCTGTGATTAAATTCAGACTCTGAGTCTTGATAGATATGCAGCTTTAGTCCAGGTATTAGCAAACTGGCCTGCTGGCCAAAGCTGCCTATTGCCTGTCTTTGTAGGTTGATTGGAACATAGCCACATCCAGTCATTTACACATGGTGTATGGCTGCCTCCATGCTGCAAAGGCAGAGTTGAGTGGTTGCCACAGAGACTTTACAGCCTGCACAGCCTAAAATACTTACTATCTGGCCCTTTACCAAAATAATTTGTCAGCTCCTACTTTAGGTAAATGATTTCACCTCTCTGAGCTTCAGTTTCTTCTTGGAAAAAAATGGCAGAATAAATGTTTACCATGCTGTGCGTCTGTGAATTTTATCTTAGGGATTCTCAAAGTCCATGTTCTCAGGCTTTGCATCAGGACCAGGTGCAGACAAGGTTGCTTCACATAGCTTCCTGAATGCAGCTGTTATTTAGCCAGAGCTCTGTGAAAGAGATGCTAGTCCATAGAAATTCTGAATTCCTGTTGTATATCTGTTGTCTTTCCTACTGCTCTGGGGGCAGGGAATATTTCCTACTTAAGATTTAGGTCTGCTCACTGGGGTTCTCCCATTAACATTTTCTTCTGCCCTTGACTCTGTGCTCCAAGATCTGAGATGTGCATTTTTTCTTTTCAATTCATTCATTCATTCATTCAGTCAGTCATTCTTTATAATAAGATATGGGCCATGTCTGTAGCTGAATGACTTTCTCAGCCTGCTTCCTACCAATGGAAATCTGGGATCCCTGAATCCTCTTTTCATTTTCACCTTTCTCTGTCTGATACCTCTTTTCTGATCTCTCTACTTCAGGTTTGCAGAGGCTGTTTCTGGATTGTATCACATTCTCGGCATACACGCTGTCATTATAAAGCACTTTCATATCCATGATCTCATTCGTCTCAGAGCATACATGCAAAACAAGCAGAACAGGCATAATTATGATCATCATGAAGGATGGGGAAACAGACACAGGATGAACTTGAAGCAAGCCAGCCTTAAACAAAAATCTCTGTGCTTGTGGTCCTGAAGATATTGATGCTAGAAGTTAACGTGGTAACCATCATTCTCTTATTTTTCAGATGTGGAAACTGATGCTCAAAGATGGATATAGGCAAGTTGAAGTTTACTCAGGTAGTTAGCTGCAGGGTTAGAACATGAAAAGTCCCCTGCCTCAGACTAAACTGTCTAAACACAGTCTGTAGTGTTGCCTGAGCTACTTCTCTATTTCTTTCACTCTGCAAGGCAAGGCTAACTGGGAAAATTTAGCTTTTCTTTTTGTAGTTCTAACAGGTGAGCATCCAATCCTGCCCCAAAAGCATCTGCCTTCCCACTCAGCTATATCACCTGGAAGAGGAGTTATACCATCTTCCCCAACTTGGGAAAATGATAGCTTCATATCACCTCCAGGGGCTCAAAGATTTTATTTTCTAGGGTAGGTCCAGGCTGAATGAACTAAGTCACTCCAGATGCAACTGGACTCAGGCCCATCCAGCATCCATCTATTGATCCACTATCTATCCATCCATCTCATCCAGCCATCCAGCAACATGATCATTCATCCAGCTAACCAAACATCCAACCATCATTTCATCCATTCAACTTCCATCCATTCACCTATCCATTCATCCATCCATCCATCCATCTTATTTGGTAGTTTTTTCTCTCCTTCCTCCTATCTCTATGCTCTTTCATTCACCCATTTTCATTTATTTAAAAATTATATTATTTATTTATTAATTTATCCAGAAGTTATTAAGCACATTATTTTCTCAAGTATCCTTAACAGCAGCTTGGGTTCCTTCTCCCTACCCATACTCTTTGAAAGTTGGAAGTGTTAGTCGCTCATTTGTGTCTGACTCTTTACGTCCATGGACTGTAGCCCACAGGCTCCTCGGTCCATGGAATTCTCCAGGCAATAATACTGGAGTGGGTTGACTTTCCCCTCTCCAGGGGATCTTCCTGACCCAGAGATTGAACCAATGTCTCCTGCATTACAGGTAGACTCTACTGTCTGAGTGAGCCACCAGACTGAAGGCCCAAAGGAATTATGTAATTTACTCAAATAATTACTTATTGAACTGTATAAAATGAAATATCTTTCCGTGGAGGATTTTGATCCAGAGGAGGGCGGGGGGCAGGGGGTGTCAGATATGAACTGATTATGATAATCAGCATTCCAAAGCCTTTTTCCAAGTTCTTAAACACTCAGCAAGCATTTATTGAATACCTACTGTGCAGGTATTGAACTCTTCTATGGGCAGGTAACAGAAACCAAAGGCCACAAAGAATAAAACAAACCCTAATGGTGGAAGATGAGTACATAGAGCTGTAAATGGATAATCAATTGCATGTTTAAAATGTGGTGAATGCAATAATAAGGGCCAGCAAAGGAGGAATTGACTTTCTTACTTAGGGTGGCCTGTGAAGTTTGCCTTAAGGAGCAAACAGTTGAGTAAGGTCCTAAGAAAAGTAAGAATTTATAAAATAGGAGTTTCAACTAGATTTTTAAGCCTTTTTTTTTTCTTTGTAAAAGCACTGTTTGTGATGAACATTTTAAGATGACAGATGGGCAAAAATATAAAGCAAACTCTCTCTATCTCTCAACACTCTACCATATTCTGGAAACCCACTTTCCAGAAAGCAAAGTCTGTTAACTATACCTAGAATATCACTTGAGAATTCTCTGTCCACATGTAAGCAAAATATCTCATTAAGGGTACAAATTTAGGATTTTCTAATGCTACTATTTTTCTGCAGTTACTAACTGGCATAAACTGGCAAACTTTCCTTTATCAGCTAAATGAACTGCAGCATATTCTTGTTTTATTGGAATATAATTGCTTTACAGTGCCGTGATAGTCCTACTGGACAGCAACATGAATCAGACAGATGTATACATATATCATCTCCCTCTTGAATCTCGCTCCCAGCCCCGCCCATCCTACCCCTCTAGGTCATCACAGAGCAACGAGCCGAGTTCACTGTGCTATACAGCAGCTTCCAACTGGCAATCTGTTTTACACATGAGCGTGTATATATATGAACCCACTCCAGTATTTTTATCTGGAGAATCCCATGGACAGAGAAGCCTGGTGGGCTACAGTCTATAGGGTTGCAAAGAGTCACACACGACTGAAGCAACTTAGCACAGCATAGTGTATATATCTCTCAGTTCAACCCCTCCTTCCCTCACCTCACGGCCACAAGTCCATTCTCTACATCTGTGCATCAGCACTGTTAGTGAATATATATGGAATCTAATTGGGAATACCAGACCACCTTAACCTGCCTCCTGAGAAATCTGTATGCAGGTCAAGAAGCAACAGTTAGAACTGTACATGGAACAACAGACTGGTTCCAAATTGGGAAAGGAGTACGTCAAGGCTGTATATTGTCACCCTGCTTATTCAACTTATATGCAGAGTACACCATGAGAAACGCTGGGCTGGATGCAGCACAAGCTGGAATCAAGATTGCGGGAGAAATATCAATAACCTCAGATATGCAGATGACACCATTCTTATGGAAGAAAGCAAAGAAGAACTAAAGAGTCTCTTGTTGAAAGTGAAAGAGGAGAGTGGAAACACTCTTTTAAAACTCAACATTCAAAAAATGAAGGTCTTGCCATATATCAAAATGAATCTGCCACAGGTATACATGTGTTCCCCTTCCTGAACCCTCCTCCCTCCTCCCTCCCCATACCATCCCTCTGGGTTGTCCCAGTGCACCAGCCCCAAGCATCCAGTATTGTGCATTGAACCTGGACTGGCAAAACCAATACAATATTGTAAAGTTAAATACAATATAATTAAAAAAAAAATGAAGGTCATGGCATCCGGTTCCATGCCTTCATGGCAAATAGATGGGGAAACAATGGAAACAGCGACAGACTGTATTTTCTCGGGCTCCAAAATCACTGCAGATGGTGACTACAGCCATGAAATTAAAAGACGCTTGCTCCTTGGAAGAAAAGCTATGACCAACCTAGATAGCATATTAAAAAGCAGAGGCATTACTTTGCTAACAAAATCTGTCTAGTCAAAGGTATGGTTTTTCCAGTAGTCATGTGTGGATGTGAGACCTGGACCATAAAGAAAGTTGAATTCATCAATTCAAGCTGAAGAATTGATGCTTTTGAGCTGTGGTGTTGGAGAAAACTCTTGAGAGTCCCTTGGACTGCAAGGAGATCCAACCAGTCAATCCTAAAGGAAATCAGTCCTGAATATTCATTGGAAGGACTGATGCTGAAGCTGAAGCTCCAATACGTTGGCCACCTGATGTGAAGAACTGACTCATTAGAAAAGACCCTGATGCTGAGAAAGACTGAAGGCAGGAGAAGGGGATGACAGAGGATGAGATGGTTGGATGGCATCACCGACTCGATGGATATGAGCTTGAGCAAGTTCCCGGAGACACTGATGTACAGGGAAGCTTGGCGTGCTGCAGTCCATGGGGTCTCAGAGTCAGACATAATAGAGTGACTGAACTGAACTTTTGAAATCTAGAAAAATGTACAGCTTATTCTTAAAAGGCAAACTATATTATATCCTCTAGCTACCAATTTTCAGGGTAAGGAGCTTCTACCTGTATCTATCTGTCTATCTATCTTATTGTTTTATTTTTCTAGAATCACTACAGACTGGTGAATCTTGATTCATTCTGTATTTTACAGTCAAAGGGATTCTTCTGTATGATGCTCAAAATATCCTAAATTTGTCCAGTCAGAGCTCCTTTCATGTAGCTAATGTGTTCTTTTGATATACTCTCAACATTCTTCCTTTCTCATAGAGAAAGAAAACTCATTGTATACTTTTGCTGCCCCAGACCTAGAATCATCCATTCTCTAAGTAGCCTTGTTTTCTCTTAGGGAAGAATGGTACCTAGAAATCAAGATTTGTGTACTAGGTGCGTTCATAGCTATTAGAATATTATTTCTCTAGGTCTTTCCCATGGACAGAACCAGAAAATGTATTTGTTTAATAAACTCATGAGACCATACTGATATTCATAGTCAAATTAATATTATAAGGTTATTCAGAACACTTTAATTCACATTTTTAATCTCCTTTTATCTCAAACCAAAAATCTTAGTTCCTAATAACATATACATATTATATATTATACATTATATATTTCCTTTATTATTACATTTCTATACTTATATATTACATTTATATATTTCCTAAATAATTACAAAGTTACAGTTACATTATAATGACTACTATCAGTGAAATGAAAGTTTAATAGTTCTTTGTGTTTCTTTCTTGATCTTAAGGATATTGTCACATTCGTATTGTGAATGCCAAAAGTTGAAAGTCATTTAACATATTTTTTCTGTGTGGTAACATGAAAAATTTAACATGTTATCAGTGTTGTTTACTTTTAATTTTAGGTTGCCTTTTTATTTTTTTTCTGTTTAGTTTTTGAATATGTAAAGATTTACATAGTTTAAAAGTTAAAACCATATACAAAGATGCACTCAGAGAAATATCTGTCCCTCCTATACAGCTAAATGTTACTTTTATTAGCTTTCAGACTATTCATCTGGTGTCAATTTTTATATAAATAGTATATATATTGATACTCCCCCTTGGTTTTATATAAAAGGTAGCAAACTCTAAATGATTTTCAATAACTTGCTTCTTTAGTTAATAAAATATGCAGAAAATCACTCCCAATCTGTAGACTGAGGTATTTTTTATTGAATTTTAGCATTGCATATAATCTACTGTTAGGCTTTCCAGGTGGCGAGGTGGTAAAGAACCTGCCTGCCAATGCAGGAGACCTGGGTTTTGTGCAAAAGTACCCTAGTTTATGCGACCATTCTCTGAATGATACATATTTGATGTGTTTCCAGTCTTTTTGCTCTTGGAAATAATGCCATAGAGGCATTTTTGCCACAATGCCACAGATATTTATGGAAGTATATCTCTAGGGTGGACTCCTAGAAATAAGATTGCTGGGTCAAAGGATAAATACATATGCAATTTTAGTAACTATAAAATTCCCCTTCATAGGTTTTGGATATTTTGCACTTTTATCAGCAAAGTATGAGGGTGATGGTTTCTTGCAAATAATGTACTACCAAACTCTTGGATTTTTGCCAATCTGAGAGAGAAGAAAGGATATTTCAGTGTAGTTTAAATTTGCATTTCCTTTATTACAAGTGAGGTTGAGCATCTTTTCATGTGTTTAAAAACCCTTGCCTTTCTTTCTGCTATGAACTATGCCTTTTGCCCATTTTACCTCAATTCTGAAAAGCTTTTTAATGTATTAATAAGATTAGCCTTTTATGATGTAAGTTGCAAATATTTTCTCTCGACTCTTCATTTCACCTTGACTGCTTATGATGTCTTTTGTCATGCAAAAATTTTAAAAATTTAGGTAGCTGAGTTTATTAGTCTTTTCTAACACTTTTGAATTGTGAGTCATAGGGAAACAGGCTCCCGTCATTCCCAGGATGAAAAGAATCAGCCTGCGTTTTCTTTTAATATTTATATGGGTTAAAATATTTTACATTTAGATTTCTGAGGCATTTGGAGTTTAACCTGATGAATGGTATGAGGCATGGACATACTTTTATAATTTTCCAAATGTCTATCCAGTTATTCCAACACTGCTAATTGCAAGGCCATTTTTTTCCACCCCAGAATCTGGGGGTGTCACTTTCCTAGACAAAATTTCCATTTGTTCTTGATTGTATTTCTGGATTTGCTATTCTGTTCACATTTATTCTGTCTATTCAGGTGCTTTAATTATGGACTGTCATGTCTTCCACTTGCCCCCTGCCCTTCCCTCCGAGACCCTCTCCCTTGCTTCTGCACTCTGTCATAAGCCATGGGAGGCTGGCTTGAAAGAGCTACAACCACTGCTTTCTTGTCTTTGGCTTCCGGTTGGGTGTACCTATGGGGGCGCTCTGGCGGGAGATTGGAGAGAAGTGAGCAAGGTCTTTGTTCTCCTGACTCCTTCCTGCAGGGTCTCCTTGACTGACCTGTGTCCCAGAATGTCACCAGTCATCTCAAGCTGGCCATTTTACACAACCCTCTCTTCTAGGTTCTGCTACCTACTCCCTCCTCTCATATATTTGGGCCCTTAGCTGGTTAACAACCCTGTATTTATTCAGAAAACTTTATAAACCCTTGTGATTTTCAGACAGCCTGTCTACCCACACCCTTGTAAATAGTTCTTTTATTCAGTCATTTTCCAATTACACTAACTTGTGTCATCTGTTCCTTGCTCCAGCCTAGGCAATATACAGAGTCTGTATTCACTTCTGTCTATGTATGTATGTATATATGTGTCTATCTATCTATCTGATGAAATCACCTTGCCCTTAATTGCTTCTAAAAGAATCTCAAAGCTGTTCTTGCCTTTAATTTACATGGACTTTTAAAGTCGACTTGGCAGACTCGATTTATCCATATTCTGCCAGCAGTTGTAACTGTCTTTTTGATAACAGTCATTCTACTGAGCATGAAGTTGTATCATGTAATTTTGATTTGCACTTCCTTAATAAGCAATGACACTGAGCATCTTTTAATTTGCTTGTTAGCCATTAGTATATCTTCTTTGGAGAAATGTCTATTCAAATCTTGCCTATTTTTAAAATGTGGTTGCTTCTATTACATAATTATGAGTTCTTTATATATTCTGGACCCCTATAAGATATACAATCCTGAATATTTTCCACCATCCTGTGGATTGTCTTGTCACTTTATGATTGTATCATTTATAATCATTTTTAATCATTCCCTGGTAGCTCAGCTGGTAAAGAATCCTCCTGCAATACAGGAGACCCTGGTTTGATTCCTGGTTCAGGAAGATCCCCTGGAGAAGGGATAGGCTACCCACTCCAGTATTTTGGGGCTTCCCTGGTGGCTCAGATGGTAAAGAATCTGCCAGCAATGTGGGAGACTTGGGTTTGATCCTTGGGTTGGAAAGATCCCCTGGAGAAGGGCATGGCAGCTCACTCCAATATTTATAACACAGAGGTATTTATTTTAAAAAATATTTATTTATTTGGCTGTGCTGGGTCTTAGTTGCAACACAGGGGATCTTTAGTTGTGGCATATGAACTCTTATTCTTATTCATGGCATGAGGCTCTTAATTGTGGCATGTGGGATCTAATTCCCTGATAAAGGATCAAACCTGGGCCCACTGCAATGGGAGCACAGAGTCTTAGCCACTGAACTGCCAGGGAAGTCCCAGAAGCACTTGATTTTTATATAATCCAATTTTGTGTTTTTTCTGTGACGGATAATTGTGTTGCCCTACCTAAGAAAGCTTTCCCTTCATCCAAGGCTGTGAACATTTGCTCCTATGTTTTTTCTAAGAGTTTTTACAGTTTTAGCTCTTAAATTTAGGTCTATGATTCATTTTAAGTTAATATCTGTTTATGATGTGAGTTAGGCAATTCAGCTTCAGTCATCTGTATATGGATATTCAGTTGTCCCAACATAATTTGTCGAAAAGATAATTCTTCCATCAATTGCCTTGACACTCTTGTCCAAAATCACTGATCTTAATGTAAGTGGTGATTTTTGGACTCAGGTAAATTTTCATATCAAACAAAAAAATTATATAAAGTGGTTTCTGAGAATTATTGATATATAAAGTTGTGTCCGACTCTTCTGAGACACCAAGGGGTGTAGCCCAGCAGGATCCTCTGCCAATGGGATTTCCCAGGCTAGAATAGTTGAGTGGGTTGCCATTTCCTTTTCCAGGGGATCTTCCTGACCCAGGGATCAAACCCATGTCTCCTGCATTGCAGGCAGATTCTTTACCGCTGAGTCACAGGGACAAATTTTTACTTAAAGAAATGTATTAAAGTTGTCATTGTTATTTTATATGTGATAGAATAGTTCATTTGAAATTATTAAATTCTTCTATTGCTTCTTGTATCTCCCAGGTTTTCCACTTTATGAAATTTACTGCTGCATTATTTGGGGCATAAATATTTATAACTATTTAAACTCTTATACATTGCTATTGTATTGTTTTATTAAGTATTCTTTATCTTATTATGCTTTTTAGTCTGAGTTCTAAGTTATTATGTTGAAGTGTTTGTTTCTATTTTTCTCTACTTCATGGATTTTTTTTTTTAATTCTGAAGTGTTTTTATCTTCTGAGAAAGTGTAATTTTCACTTTCTATTTTCTTCTCAGAGTAACTTTTAATCAGTTATGGATTTTTTCCTACTCATGATTATTTTATTGGATTTTCCTGGGCCTGTAATATGTGGTGATCTTATGGGAGAAGGAGGGGGATTGCATAGGCAAGGTCATATACTTGCTAAGTTTCTTGGTTCAACCCTACTTTGCTAACATCAAGTGTGATGTATTTAATAATGGTACTTCCTTTCTTTCCTTCTTTCATCTCTGACATGTATGTTGCTTCAGTATGCTCCTATCATTAGTCATTATCTTCTTTCCCTGACTATCAGGCCTCCATTGCTTCCACCTACACCTTCTAAGGGGCCTCCCTGGTGGCTCAAATGTAAAGAAACTGCTTGCAATGTGGGAGACTGGGTTCAATGTGTTCCTCTTTCCCAACACTGCCTCATCTCTTCCTGCACAACTTTCTTTTGCCCTTTTCTAAGCCCCTTTCCTTTTCTGACCCATTAGCCAATGCTTTGGTCCACCAGTTCAGTTCAGTTCAGTTCAGTCACTTAGTCATGTCTGACTCTGCCACCCTATGGACTACAGCACGCCAGGCTACCCAGTCCATCACCAACTCCAGGAGCTTGCTCAAACTCATATCCATTGAGTTGGTGATGCTATCCAACCATCTCATCCTCTGTCATCCCCTTCCCCTCCTGCCTTCAATCTTTCCCACCATCAGGGTCTTTTCAGGGCTACTATTTATTTTCTACATGTCTTATTTAGAGTAAAACCTTGTCCTGTAGAGTGAACCTTTCTGGAACTCATTCATGCTCCATTATTAGTAGGACCCCTCTTCCATTTTCTATTTATCAATACTTCCCATCAGACTCTGCACCTTTAAGTAAATTCTGAAACTGACTCTGCTAGTATTACACTTTTGTTTTCCCAAGTACATATAAACTGAAGTGATACGGTCTTTGCACTATGGTGGTTCTATTCTCTTGCTCTCTCACTCTCATCTCTCTTTCATCTCTTTTATTTGTGTGGGTTTTTAGAAGACATGTGGAAAGTTTCTAATCTAGACACCCACCATTACCCCACAGGACTCGGGAACTAATGTGAGTCTGAAATTTTGGCTAGAGACTTTTTTTAACTCAAGGAAACTACTACTGTTTGGAAGTAGTGTTTCTGCCCTCTTTGTCTAATTCAACCAGTCATTCTGCCAAATTGGTACAGTTTGCAGCCACAAATTTTTGTGGAGAAGGAACGACTTACTGATTTATTTGAATATAGGAAACCTTCTTGGGGTATTCCTGAAAGAAGTAATTCCCTTCCTTAAGGCTTCCAATTCTTCTCAATTCAATAATAATTTTAATCCTTTCCAGAAAGACAGTATCTCACTGCAGAATAATAATCACCATCATGACTGCCCCGGATCAGCATTCCTCCAAGAAATGCCCTTGCATGTTCTGCTTTGTGGACTCAAAAGCTTGGGCAAGCATTTGCTTAAGGGTTTTGTCTGGTTCCTGAAATGAGCGTTAAATAGACTTCAGATTATTATCTGAACGTTCTGGAAATGTAAGGAGTTATTTGCTGGCACATCAGGAGCTCACCAGCATCTTCTCACCATAGAGAAACTTGCATGTTTTTCAGCCCCCATATCATCTCCCTCCCAATTCATCATTCCCATTTCTCCAGGGTAACTATCGGAAGATGTATCTGGACAGTCAAAAGCCATGACCTTTGAGGTTCCCCTCTACATACAAAAGAAAGTCCCAGTTTTCCCACATAAGTTTCACCATCTGGGTTGCACTTGCCAATCAGCCACTTATCTCCATACTCCAGTCTCATGAAACTGCTGCCCTGTTTGTTTTTCCAATATACGGCCTTTAATTCACATGTTTCTCCTGTGTGTGTGCTTTCCGCTGTATCCAAACACTAGTGCACGCCTTGTCTTTCTGTAATCAGTTGAAATGAATCCGTCCTCCACCTCCCAGTCTGGGCTGGAGGCCTCTCTCTGCTCTGTGTGCTGTGCTGCCTGCTCAGCTCCTGTGCTCACCTTCCAGCTCTTCCGACTGTAGTTCTCAGCGCATTGCACCACCATTTTCTCTCTCTGTGTGTGTGTGTGTGTGTGTGTGTTTCCATCGTCCCCTCTATTCTCTGAGCCTCTTGAGAGCAGGAACCAACACCTTGTTGATTTCTATAGCCCCAAGGCCTAGTACAGAGCCTGGTGCAAAGTAGGTGCTCATTAAATATTTGAATGAATATATGCACAGGTAGGATCTGTGAGTTAAAGCCCCGACCATGTTAAATCTCTTCCCACCCGTTAAGACGATGCTCAGTTATCTCTGCAGTTGTGTTTTCCTCTGTTTCAGTGAACACTAATCCAATGAGAATTTTTCCAGGGAAAGTGTTGCATGGTTGACCATGTCTGGCAAGTGCTATTTATTGAGCATCTCTTTCAGAAAGTACCTAGACCTAGGAACATTAGTGCATTAAAGGCTTTGAGAAGTCCTGCAGTGTTAAAAACATGTTCTCTCTTTTTAAACCCAGGGATTCACAAACTTATTTGATCATTAAATTTTTCTTTCCAGTAATACCTTATTTACCCTGAGAAAATATTGCTGTAAAAAACACACGTTAGCTCACAGAAAGGAAATATCCAGGTCCCTCCTGAGAAACAAAGTTGGGTGGTATTTATTGACTCCCATCCCCAAAGCTACTTGATGGGTCAGTGACAAAGAAGAGACAGGAAACGTGGTGATAGATGGTGATAGACTCGTGATGGGAAGACAGTTATAGGGTCACTTGAGCAGAATCTCTGTTTTAGCTTCTGCAGGAATATTTGGTGAACTGGGCATTTATGGCCATTCTTGCAGGCTCTATCTAATCAATTATTGTGGATTGCAGAAAGAAACCCAGCTCATGCAAGGTTTTAGTCTGGCATCAGACTCAGCTTGACCCAGAGCCCAAAGTCATCAAGAAACTATCTGCTTCCACCTCTTTCAATTCTACTTTCCTCTGTTTGGGTTGTATTATCAGACACATTTTAGTCAAATAATGGCAAAATGACTTCTGCCATCCCTAGCTTCCTATCTTCCAGCTAGCATATGCAATGGAATACATCCTTTTCTAACCCAATAGAATACACAATGAAATACATACTTTTCTACCTCAGTAACTCCAAAAAAGTCCTAGAGCTGTCTCTCTCACTGAGCCAGTGTGGTCACTGTGTGTGTATGTGTGTGTGTGAGAGTGTGTGTGTGTGTGTGTGTGTGTGTATGTGTTCGCGTGCTCAGTCAGTCATGTAGGACTCTTTAAGACCATACAGCCTGCCAGGCTCCTCTGTCCATGTGATTTTCCAGGCAAGAATACTGGAGTGGGTTACCATGCCCTTCTCCAGGGGATCTTCCCAACCTAAGGGTCGAACCCTCATCTCTTGCATCTCTTGCACTGGCAGGCGGATTTTTACCACTGAGCCACCTAGGGTGTTCCAGTATGGCCATTACCTGACCCTAAATCAATTACTGTGGAATTCTCTGATTCGGACAGGACTGTTCACAAAGTCCACTCCAGAGAAGGAAGGTAGTTCCTCCTAAACCACAGAGAAATAATAGTACAAGAGGAGCTGGTTTCCCAACAGAAACTGGCTGCTATTCCCAGATAAAAGGATCCAGGGCAGACAGAACAACAAAAACATCATATAATAAGGAAAGGAGAGATGTAGACCGAGGCACTAGGATAAGCGTTTTCAATGCATTTTATACAATCATTTTCTCCACTCAAAAGATAGGGAAAGGGGAGTTTTGTGAACTGAGTGATTTTCTCAAGGTCACACATAATTTGTGAAGAAGCTTAGGCCTTGGATTCTGACGTCTGAACTCTTATCCAGTGCATTGGGCTGCTTAGCCCACCTCAGTATCAGCTCCTCACCTCCCTGCCTGCATTCTTTTCCAGAACATTTTAAAGTGTTGTTTTTTTTTTTCCTTAAAAATCAATTTTATAGTAGAAAAGTGAGGTCTGGGTCATTCACACTTACTGCACTTTTAATGCATGTCTGCCTCCTCTCCCTCCTCTATTCTTACTGAGACAATAACATCATTTCTAATGAGTGACACAGGATGGGTGGGTTCCAACTTTGCTTAAGCAGACCCGCAACGCTGCTGGTGGATAAATGGTACTGGTAGGCTGCCCTAGCAGTTTGTATCCCAGGGGCATCTCCTTTCACTCTGATCTCCTCATAAACCATTCCCTTTCTACTGGCATAGCTCAGAGACCCTTCCAAAGACCAACTTGTGACCCAGAAAACAATGACCTGGCGGAGGCCAAGTGACTTCCTCCCCAACAGCGTTTCCTGTCTGCTCACCTGAGGTCCCCAGCCTGCCTGTCGCTCTGCACCCATATCACCCTGTGAGGTGATACATCATGCTCCTGGTCCAAATGAAGCCGATCACCACCAGGTGCAAAACTTCTACCAGTACTGACGACCAGTAACTAACCACTAACTCTTTTCATGGGAACTTCTCAGGTGGCACAAACGGTAAAGAACCCACCTGCCAATGCAGGAGACACAAGAGATGTGGGTTCAACTCCTGGGTTGGGAAGATCCCCTGAAGTAGGAACTGGCAACCCACTCCAGTATTCTTGCTTGGAGAATTCCATGGACAGAGGAGCCTGGGGGCTACAGTCCATGGGGTCACAAACTTGGTGGTCTTGTTTCCATGTGCAAAATACAAGCCTGTCGATATGCACACATCTCTGGTTCCAATCCCTAATTCCTTCCTTTTCTATCTGTTACCACCAAAGAGAGCCAAGCATCCTCAGTGAAGTACAGAAAGAGCCTTGTTATACGAGATGCAGGCCACTGGAGAGAAAGACTTGGGACGCCTGCAATTCTCACCTGAAAGAAGTGGAATGAAACTAACACTTACTGAGGCCCTTCCATAAGCCAGATGCCACTTCATAGAAGCACTTTCAGAAAGTATCTCACCCAAGCTTTACCATGACCCAATGATACTACTGGAGAAGGCAATGGCACCCCACTCCAGTACTCTTGCCTGGAAAATCCCATGGACGAAGGAGCCTGGTGGGCTGCCGTCTATGGGGTCGCACAGAGTCGGACACGACTGAAGCGACTTAGCAGTGATACTACTACCATTTCACAGATAACAAGCAAGGTTGGACAGGTTATAGAGCTCTCCCCAGGCCACGCAGTTCGTGAGCAGCAGAGCAGGATTAGAACCTTGGTCTGTACCTCCAATGCCACTCTCCAGATCCCTCTCTGCAATTTCTTTCCTTCCCACCGATGGGCCCATGGAACAACCAAGGATTAAATAAAATAATGGCCGTCAGTTTGTGCTGGCCTCTGCTGTGCAATGAGGTGTTTGGGGAATGCGCTTGCCTTTCCATGAGTTGGATAGAAATAGGGAAATATGGCATTGGAGCCAAGGCTTCCTCCTGAGACTGGAGTAATGACTTGCAGCTGTTTCTTTGCTAGAATTCCAGAGATTAAGCATCTGAAAAAGACTTGGCCAGAAAAATTGGGCACAGCATGGGTCCATGGGCCCATGCATGAAAAAAATTAAAAAAAAAACAACACAAAAAATGTGCAATTATCAAGATTGAAAGCTGTAAATAGAAGCAGCTCCACTCAGCACATGTATGGAAGCCTCCCTCCCAGCCAGTCCCCAGGATTATGAAAGGGTCACTGAAACATGAAGGGTCACTGAGTTCCTGGCAACTGAATGTTGCTATTATGGACTCTTCCCAAAACTCATCCATCAAAAGGATTATTAGAATTCTGGGAACAGCACAGCAAACAAAGGTACAATGTAAAAGGAAACTCATGGATATGGATGGGTCTCCTGGTCCTGCCAATTCTTGCTAGATGGTTTCAAACATATCTTCTGCCCTAACCTGTACATCCAGTCCAGGAAATAAATATGATTTCTTCCACTTCGTAGATGTGATAACTGAGCCTTCTGGAGAAAAATTCCTTATCATTGTACAGCTGGTAAGTGGCTAAGTTGAACTAGAACCCACAGTTTTTACTCTATCTTGTTTTCCCCTACCATTGTCCCTCCCTGTAGACAGCATATTGAAAAGCAGAGACATTACTTTGCCAACAAAGGTCCGTCTAGTCAAGGCTATGGTTTTTCCAATAGTTACGTATAGATGTGAGAGTTGGACTATAAAGAAAGCTGAGCACTGAAGAATTGATGCTTTTGAACTGTGGTGTTGGGGAAGACTCTTGAGAGTCCCTTGGACTGCAAGGAGGTCCAACCAGTCCATCCTAAAGGAGATCAGTCCTGGGTGTTCATTGGAAGGACTGATGTTGAAACTGAAACTCCAATACTTTGGCCACCTGATGCAAAGAGCTGACTCATTTGAATAGACCCTGATGCTGGGAAAGATTGAAGGCTAGAGGAGAAGGGGACGACAAAGGATGAGATGGCTGGATAGCATCACTGACTCAATGGACATGGGTTTGGGTGGACCCCAGGAGCTGGTGATGGACAGGGAGGTCTGGCGTGCTGCGGTTCATGGGGTCGCAAAACCCCAGTCAGTCAGACTGCGGTCAGTCAGACATGACTGAGCAACTGAACTGAACTGAACTGTCCATCCCTGACATTATAGAAAGCCTCCAGTTCATGTGGAAAGTGGCCCCTACACCCTAAACCAGCCCTCCTGACCAACTCAGATGCTCAAGAGGCCCCATTTGTTTGAGGTATTTTCCCACTGTGATTATAACAATCCTCTGAGGGGAAATTTGGCCACACAGGGCCTTCTGTGAGTTCCAGTTCTAAGCCCCACTAAGCCCCTCCTCCTTCAGGGCCGACTGTGCTGACCTGGACTGTTCTCCAGGCCGCCACACCCAGTGACCACCTCTCCTTGGAGACTTTCCTCTACTTCACACCTGATCAAGGACAGTGTGCAAATCTCTACTTAGTGCCGAATGCTGTAGAAGCCATTTCTCTGGGTGCATCTTCCCAAGAAATGGCCTCCAAACCCTGACATGGGAGGGCCTTCTGACTGCCCTGAAAGCGAATGCATAACCCAAACAGGGCCAGTCAGAGCATCTCTCTTGGTAACAAGAACACTTCTCCTAGGAAGTGGAAGGGTGGCTGAGGCTTTGTTAATAGTAACACTCCAAGCAAAGTGTCCTGAGCCAACTCAGTTGTTCCCACCCTCCCTCCTTCCTAAAACCTGTTGAAAATATCAACATCTATCTTACATGTCTCCCTCTTGTTCAGATGGTCGGGGTAGACTTCTGTCATCTGTAACCAAAAGAAATGCTCTAGTTTCACTTGCTGGCTTTTGCCTGGTCTCCTCCACTTGACCGAGCTCTTCAAAAGCTATCACTTTATCCTAAATGTTTGATCCAGAGAAATCTCAGTCAAGGATGGCTGAGTAAGTGGCTGACTGCCTCATTTCTCCACGTTCTTTCCTTCAGGTCATCACATACACACGTTTTCTTCATCTATTCCCCCTCAAGTCAGGTTATTAAGGAACCATTCTGTGATGAGATCTTACTAGAAAGATAAGGAATGCAAAGAAGCATCATACTCATGCCTGCCCTCACCTACCTGCAGTCCACTTGAGTAGGGCAGACAGTGAACGAAATAAATAGCACAAAATGCAAGAAAGAACAAAAGAAATGAAAATGATAACACCTACCATGCACTGAATGCCTACTAAATGCTATGTAGAGCCCTTTTACCCACCATGTCATTATAATCTCACAACAACCTTGGAGAAAGATGTTACTGTATCTGTTTTAAAGAAAGGAGACTTGAAACCCAGGGAGTTTAAGTGATGTGCTCAGTGTCATACAGGTGGTAAGTGATAGGTGTGGGGTTCAACACATGAGTGCATGCTCTGTCTGTTTCCAGAGCCCATGGAGTCTCTGGGCTGTTCCATGTAATCCCAGTGCTAAAAGGCTTAGCCAGGAGCAATAGATATGAGGCAGGGTCAATAGAGGATTTTAAGAAGGACTTCAGCCTGGGCAGAAAGTCCCAAGTTAAGTGGTGGAAGCACTTGACAGCCGGAGAGAGGGAGACAGATGTCATCATTAGCTAACGTTGATGGGGTTAGCATATCAGGAGACGAGGTTACCTCTTCTGAGGCTGTCCACTGGGGACTTAGATCTCTGAGGATAAGCCGGGTGTGGGGCCCCAAACATCCTTTCCATTTCTTACCTCCTTTTCTATGCCAAGGGTGGTGCCAAGTGAGAATAAGTGGGAGGGAACTCCTTTTGAGGCACCTGATCCAAAGGGACAACTCATTGGAAAAGACCCTGATGCTGACAAAGATTGAGGGCAAGAGGAGAAGGGGGT